>NC_063158.1:18752979-19083940 GCF_020921035.1 Rhodamnia argentea | reverse complement strand
ATGCTGGGATAATAATACCAACCATCTCTGAACTTCAGTTCAAAATGTAACGGACTTTTTGAACTTTAAATTTATTAAATATGATATTTGAATTTTAGTTTAATATAAAATATCGAATCAAAACTTTTAATTTATTCAATATGATCACTTTACTTTTAGTACATATTTACTTTGAACCATAGACAGTATGACAATATTCAATATAGTCTCTGAATGTAAAATTAAATTCAGGAATTATATTAAACATTGTCATATAGTATAGAAATTAAATTGAACATATATCAAAAGTCTAAAAATTTCATAAAATAAATTATAAATTCAGGATTTCACGAACAATATTGAATAAATTTAAAGTTTAGAGATACACGGCTTAGACCGGTGCAAATGGTAGTATTATCTAGTCCAGGTACAAATCAGTGATCTCCCGAGCGTCTCTGTAATCAGTGCTCAAGTTGTTCTTGCGATATTTACGGAGCCGATCCGTACCGTTTTGATTCGAGATGCAATCTTTCTTTTGCTTGGGGAAAAGAGTTCCAGTCCGCCTTCCAAAGCCCAATTTTCACCCGTAAAAGTAATGGCCACGCTGGTATACCTTTCCTTCCATTAATTAATAGGGGCGTGATAATTGATGCGGCATTAGTAAGTCCTTGTGACTAGCGAGTTCTTCGATCTGGGCTAGTCATCGGACTAGTACCATGAGGACAATCCAACAATGTCGAGAAAAAAAATTCTTCACATTTTTCTCTCACCTCCTCAGACGCCACCTCCTCCATCCGAGGGCCATGCCTCTGCCACCATCTGCCCGGACTTGCTATTTCCGGTGAGCCCATTGGCTTCCTCAGCATCATTGCACCGCCACGGACTTGTCCGACCTTGTTTCTTGTCCAGCTCGTCTCTCTCTCTAATGACTCTCGCGCTTTCTCGCTTTGTGTCGGCACCCCCTTCTCCGAGCTCAAGTTACCCACCCTCGGTTGTCCCCATCTCGGTTCGAGGCCCACTCAAGCCTCAGGTCCAGCACCTCATCACCATTGTCTTGTTCTCATCAATAACATAGGCTAGAGTTCATTAGGGTTGTGCTTTTCTTGAGTCAATCTTACATGATCTTATTGTGATTAACGACCAACCAGGGATCAGATTGGAGGGAATTACCTTTAAACCGAGCTTGAAACATAAAATGACCCCCATGCAAGGTCATTTGCGGAAAGATTGGCTTTCTTGTTCATGCGTGACTCATCGCTCTCTAACTCGAACCATATCGACCGTATAGCTTTAATATTCGAATAACAAAATCAGGCCAGTCTATTATCGTAATTCTGGTTATAAATATCGCCAAAAAGCTGAGCTAAGAGCTGACGCTTGAGTGCTGAGCTTAGAGCTGACGCAACCCCATGTCCGACAATTGCAGTCAAATCACATATTTCGACAAATCGATGTACTTGTCCCTCGGAACAGAGAGATATTTTTTTAATTGAATTTCAGGCCAGCATTCATTCTGACGAAAATAAAGGCAGATATAACAGGACGTGGAAAGGTGGAAAGAGACCATTCATGTGTTTCACGTTCGCGCAAGCGACGCAACAGATTGGGGATTTTTTTGGGGAATAATTACCTGTATGTATAGAGGGTGAAAGAGCTCTCCATTTTTCTAATTAAATCTTCAAATATTTTAGGGTAAATTTCAAATATAGGATCTAAAGGTAGGTCATTTTCATACGGAAAAACAAATTAATAGAGATAACGTTTCAAATAAGAATTTGAAGTGGTCAAGTCAATCTTAAATATGTGCTTAGATCACTAACTAGCCACAATAGTATGCATTTTCGTCAAAGGCAATCTTTTTTCTTTTTTCCCTTATCTTTCTTTTATTCACTCTTTTCTCTTCCTTTTATGACCATTAGACAACAGGCCAAGTCTTGGGGTGACTTCCTCTACGACCCTGCCACCACTTCATCGGGTCGGTGTCTACGAGAACGTCGAGAAGTTTCTTTATGGCTATAGCCTCGGCATCACCGACTTGGTCGACTACAGCCCTAGCTACGAGAGAGCTAGTGGGGAGGTGCTTAAGAGCGCCAGGATGAAGAAGTTGGCAGCCGAAGCGGTCTTGACGAGCCAAGGGACAATCCATAGCTGACGAGCAGGCAATTCACTATGTGTACCTATTGACACTCGATTTTTTGGTCAAGTATTTCTTAGTTTTGTTTCATAAAAATTCACAAAAATTCATAAAAAGTAAAAAAAATTTAAAAAAAAATCAAGTTTGATAGCCTTGGCCAAGCATAAGGAACAAATTTTGAACAAAAAATAATTTTTCATATTTTTCGCATTTTTTAATATTTTTGGAAAATAGAAAAATATGATAAAATTCATAAAAAATACTTCCCGAGGTCACAAAAATATAGAAAAAATTTTCATATTTTTCTTTTAATTCCCTCTTCATATTGACCTCAAGAAACATTAAAAATTAAATTTAATTTTAGGTGTTTCTTCACAACACCAAGGGTTGAATTCACCTAAAGAATACAATTTGAGTCTTTTTATTTGCAATTTTTGCACATCTTGAGTCAAGACATTCAATTTCAGCCCTCTATAACTTCAATTTGATCAATTGTACCCCTAATTGCGAGAATTGCACGAATTAGACAAAAATCTCCAATTTCTTTGCAATTTAGTCCATTAAATTTTCAATTTTTGAAATTACTTTTAATCAAGGGACTCTCATGGCAAAATTGGACTACCCCCTAAAGTTTTCATATGCTCTGAATCGATTAACAAGGGTAATTTGATCCAATTTGGTCATTTGGGAGTTCAATTGAGCTTTTCCCCGATTTGCAATTTTAAAAAAATTGGGGTTTTTGAAGAAATTGTTGAAAATTTTTGGGTAAAATCACATTTTTAGATCATATTTAGGACCCTAAGTTCAATTTTGAAGTTTAATTGCAAAAATTCCCCACGGATTTTGATTAATTTTGAAAATTGCAAGTCGAACCGGTTCGGGCCGGTCTGACCGTTCGGTCGAACCGGTCCGGAACGTTGTCGTCTTCCTCAGAACTCTCGCGCCATTTTTGCAGGTTGATGATCGAGATTCAACGATCAAATTGACGGGCCAATTGATGATAATTGAGTAAGCTACCTTAGGCGTTTTGTTCCTTAGATCAATGCGTGTCAATTGAGCCCGACCTCAAGGATAATGGTCGCCGGAGGAGTGCCGGCAAAGTAGTCAAAGTCCCGGCGGCACAAAAAGTCAACATTTCACGAAATCGATCAAACGACATCTAATTCGCGCACGTCGGAGCATGAGATAGGTTGCATGGAATTCCTCACCGTCCCCGTCGCCGTTTGCACATCTTCGCACGCTTAGGCACGTGAGAAGGAAGGCCGGCGAAGCTCCTCCCGTGCGCGACAAGTTTTGAAAATTTGATATAAAAGCTAAGAAGCTTCGCGAAAGAAAGGGAGGTTCATTAGTGCTCGTTTGTGATACCAAAAGAGAGAGAGAGAGAGAGAGAGAGAGAGAGAGAGAGAGAGAGAGAGCGCGAGACGCCATTGCTGAAGCTTCACACCGAAGCTTCGCGCGACGCCATTGCCAAAGCTTCGCGACTTCAGCCTAGCCAATCCAGGCTAAATTGAGGCGTCGGATCATCACCGGAAGCTCGCCTGAGCTAGGAGGAAGCGATCGTACCAGCTCAATTGGCCAAAGACCCCCACAATCGGTGAGTCGAGCTTCGAATCATTTTATCGTGCATTCATGGCATCGTACCTCCACGAACATGTTAATTGCAATTGATGTGTGCGTTTTGCTTTTGGAACATCACCGAGCACATCTGCATTCCTGTTTTGCATTGATTTCGTGCGATTACCATGAGTCGAGCCCCCAACTAGTCGCGGTTTGGTCGAACTTCGGCCAGGCTTTTCTAGCCACTGTGAGCTCAATCAGAGCACGAGGTAAGTCTCCTGACCTCCCTGTGATGCTCGTGTGTGAGTGAATTAGTCAATTGTGCTCTGTATTGTGTGATCGAACTCTGATATGTTGTTACGTGCGAAGCTTGATACTCATGATTTAGGCGATAGAATTGATTGATCTTCGAGTATGTTAATCTAGAGTGTTAGACGAGTCGATCGGTGCTGGTTTTACGTCATTCCGGCGAGATGTCACCGTTAGATCTCATCGGAGAAGTGTCGGCCGTCCGTTGTGTCGTTGGCGAGAGGTTGAAGACGAGGCTGACGTGGCACGAAAAAAAAGTCAAAGTCTGAGGTGTCATGTTCCGGTTGGTCCAATTCGCATCCAAGTCGGCTTAGATAAGGCGATAGCGATCCGATCCAACTGTCATGATAAATAGGCTAGTTTAATTGTGGACCGTCGGATTAAATTTTCTAATTTTCGAATATTAGATAGAAAATAAAAAAAAAAGGGAAACGGTGCCATTTAGGTTAGCGGTCATGCAGCGTTGTTACGGGTAGGGGTCTTATGCGTCGTCATTTTTGGCGTAGGCGAAGTGAATGGCCCGGATTAGATCTAGGTTTAGATCGTGGCCATTCGTTCATTATCACATGCGGCGTCGTTTTATGCATAGGGCAGGCGCGATTTAGTGTAGCGATACACACGTAGGCTCGAGTGAACGGACGATCGAGATTAGTTCTAGGATCAATCGTAGCCATCCATCTATTTTTGTATTTTCGGACATTAGGAAATAGTTTTAGAAAATAAAAAAAATCAATAAATAGGATCCAACGTCGTTTTGGTGTCAAGTGGGTTGCGAGTCGGGTCGGGGTCGGGTTGATCGAGTGTTGACCAGGTTGACTCGGTCCGAAAAAAAAATAAAAATTCATAAAAATTTTCTAAAAATCCAAAAAAATTATTAAAATTCATAAAAATTTCTAGATTATCCCAAAAAACTTCTAAAAAATGTTTAAGTCGATTTGAGACTCTTATAGTCTGGATTGAGAAATTTTGAGGTTTCGAGGGTCGATTTATATTGATCCGGAAAATTACGGATTTTTAAATAAATAAACAAAAATTCCATAAAAATTAGAAAAATTTCAAAAAAATTCTAGAAAATCACAAAAAGTGGGAAATGGTCACTTTCAACGGGCCCGACTCTATTTTGTGGTTTTTGGGTCCCGAACCTTCTAAATGACCATTTTACCATTACGGGCATTTGGCCCCCAAAAAATTTTCTGAACCATCTCGGAACTAGAATAGGTTTTCCTATGGGTTGATAGGGCTATATTAGACATATCATGCTCGTTTGTATGATCTGATTGTGATTATCAATGATTGCGCATTTAAATTTCCCGATTGTGATCGATAGGATAGAAATTCCCGTCTGCATGATACCCTGGATTGTTAGAGCTTATATCACCCTAAAATTTACCCGCATGAATCCTTAGGTTAGAAAATCACTCAACTTCGGTAACCGAAAGGGCGTCGATGTAAATCTCGGCGTAACCAAGTCCCCGGACCCACCTCTCTAGTTCTCGTAGAATCGAACGGTTTCTTCCGACCGCTCGATAGTGTTCCCAATCATACCCTCCAAAAATTGATCGGTGGCGACTCCATATGCAAGTACACTATGCACATGTCACCCGATCACACTAAGGTCAATCTCGATATCCCAAAATTTTTCTTCACATCGTGATTCAAGTAATGGGTCTCGGGAAGGACCCGTGTGCCAAAATCCACCGCCAACTCGGGTCGAAGCGCGGCTCGTTAACCTCGTCGCTCACCTATATACGCAAAATATCGAAAGGGACGAAGAGAGGGTCGTGATGAGATCGCGACTCACTTGGGGAAATCGATGGTTGCGAAATCATTAAGAGGACTTAAGCCGATAAAAAAAGTTGAGTGTTTTTATAACTTCGTTTTCCGCAAATGCTCTTGAAGGCGAGGTACATTCACTAACGAAAAGTGTTAATTGTTGATGCGAATATGGTATTTCGGTTGTTGTGTGTTTATTTTTGCACATATTGAAGTGGTGTTTGATATAAACTGCCGCGCATGCTTTGCCTATTCCGAGGATCACGACATTGCACACACAAGCGCCTAAACCCGAGTCGCGGATCACCCTTTTAGGTCGCCTTAGATAGGGATGGGTATGCAAAGCTCCTGTGTTCGATTGTACCGAGGTTGACCATATTTAATCTCGCTCGCTATGCGAGGTTGATGATGCTATCCACTTGTTGTTTGATTGTGCTTGTGGGCGGCTCATCAATTCGTATAGCAAGAGCCTTTTTAGATCCATACCCGAGCCTTTTTTTTTATTTTATTTCTTTAGAATTGAATCTCACTTGTCTTATGCGTGTGTGAATGGAAGGTTGGTATACCTAAAACCAAAAAAAAAAAAAGTAACATTGGTTGGTAAGGCTTTTCCCCTTTTAATTTGAACTTGTAAATTTAAATTACACATAACATCCATTTTCACGAATATATCATGAAAATTGTAAGATCGTTTAAGTGATTGGGGTTGAAGGTCAGTCTTTTTTAGGTTAGATATCGCCCCAAGGTCAGACCAATGTTCCCGATGTATTCATATGGGAGCGAAGGAGCATTCGACGTAGCGACCGAGAGCCAGATTCATTCCAAGTCTTCAAATTTGTCCATGGGAGGGAACTCAATGGACGCAACCGCATCCATGGTGAAAACTGTTACTATATAAGTTGCGCACGACATTTGGAGCTCAAACGAGGAATAGAAAGGATCTAAGAGCTATACGCGAAACCGATGAGGCGGCTTCGTGCAATCAAGACGGCCTCGAATCACTCTCCAGTTAAGGAGAGAGAAATTGTCGTCATATGCTCTAATGATGAAGAAGATGTTAAACCTCCCGAGTTGGTAGAGATATCGTCGGATGAGGACGTCACTTTGACTAGTTAGTTTAGTTGGACTTTGGGGCATTTTTAGGGTTTATTGTACCTCCTCTAGGTTGTCTTTGTATTTTTCATCGACATGTATTGGTCGAACATCTTTAGATGTTTCTATATCCTGTCTCTTTGGATTTAACTATATTAAGATTGTGAATTTTGTGAGTTGTTAGATTCGAAATTGTAATAGTGATTTTCTCCCCGATTACACTTAAACGATCCTAATCAATTACATGCCATCTTTGGGTGGGATTTGGTTCATAACTACCCCATTTGGGTTATTTCGATCAAATGGGAGTAGTTGACTCTCATTTTACTAAAAGATGACATGGAATTTGGTTAGTGCATTTGCATCACATTTCATGCATATCCATCATAATCCGTGGTAATTGACTTTAGAATCATCACTTTGCATATTCTAGATCATGGGGAATTGAGATATCAAGATCATCTCGGTGCCTCGCAAGGAGCTCTCTCAATGGTGGGACCGACTCAACCCGATCAACAAAGCATATGTGGAAAGACGTCTAGGCCGAATGGTGGATCCGATCAGAGTTGAGTATCAACCGGCCCTTACTCAAGTTTTAGCCAACACATGGGATATGTGCACGATGACTTTCAACTTCCAAGGTCTCGAGATGACCCTTACACTTGAAGAGTATTTTGCTATCATCGGGGCCAATTTTGATGACCATATAGGTCAACCTCCTCTAAATATGGACCCTACCCTTTCTCTATCAAGTTTTCTTCGCCTTAAGACCTCTGAGATAGAGAAGGACTACAAATCCAACTCTGGCAAATTCACTTTCTCATTCCTCTTCGACAATTACTCTTCTCTATCCGCCGAAACCGGTCATAAATCGGGAAAGGTGTTTATTCTAGCTTTCTTTGCATTCGTCCTATTTCCTACTTCCAGGACTACCTTTGACCCTTCCATAGTTCACATAGCCTGACAAGCATGTTGCCGATGGAACTACTCGTACATGATCCTAGTTGAAACTTTCCTTTCTCTAAACCGTTTTAAAACCTCTAAAAAAGCCACTTTTCAAGCATCCAACGGACTCTTCACATGTGGTTCGTCTCTCACATAAAAACTTTCCAACTCCGAGTAGGATGCTATGAGATCAATGAACATGTACATCCTCTTAAATCCTTTCTTAAGTGCTAATCTCTCGTGCCTAAGCATTCTTTCAAAAAATGGGTTGAGCTTTTGGGAGATTTGGAGCATGAGCATATCCGATAGCGTCTGACATGGCCTAAGATCCTGGAGGCTCGCATTACTGGTATTGATGATAGTCCTATTCCTTTATTGGGGTATACCGGTGTAGTGGCCTATTACGCCATTCGCGTGGTGAGACAATTCGGCATTCTATAACAAGTGGCACCGTATACTTGTCCTGGGATCTTCTCATTTGATATGATGTGTGGAAAACTCACCAAAGAAGCAAAGAAGCTCTATCGGGTTCGGATCAAGCTCATCCTTCATGCCTTGAAGAATTCCTCGTTGCAACAAGTTGAATGGCCCGACCATTTACATGATGAGATAAATATCCATAGAGCTTCTAAGGAGTATATTCAGAAGTTCAAGGAGTACCGCAAATCATTGGTCAAGCCGTACGTACCCGAGTGCGTATCTCCCCGCATTGAATAAGTGGAATCCTATGTACTCGAGTACATAGTACCATATATCCCGGGAGTGAAACCGTATATCCCTCAAGATCTGGAGCTTTGGATGTCGGAAGAAGGGGAAGACCCTTATTTGTGGAATTCAGACGGATCGAATGAACAAGAAGAATACAAGCGTCATTGGCTCGGATAGATCCATTCCCCCATTTAGTTTTGCATATTTTTTTATCTTTTAAACACTTTTGAACAATTTGAGTTGTAATAAATGCATCTTATTCCTTTCATGTATGTTTCATGCATACACATCATTATATAGGAAACGCAATTACCACAGATTAATTCTTTCGAATTTTGAATGCTCTCGATAATGATTATGTCATGAAAGATAGGTGATTCATAATCACAAGGACTCGTAGCAAGGCACGCCTTATAAGAATGGAGTAAGAAGAACTCGTGCCTCGCATGGGTAATCCGGTGAACCAAATAAACATGATAGCCACAATGGTGGCAGAGATGAAGGAAATGCTGATTGCTAGTCAAGGGAAATATCCCGTTGATCCGAACTCTCGGGCTCCTCCAAGCACATCCGATGGTACAGGTACTAATCCGACCCCTGCTGTGAACCCTTCTTCAAATCCGGTGCGGCTACCTAAGGACCATCCAATCGTAATTGATTTGGAGAAGAAAGAAATACAAGCCCTCAAGATGGAGGAAGAAATTAAGAGACTTGCCAAGATTGAGGAATGCTTGGCTAGTTAGGGATACGAGCTCTCGCGATTTGATAAAGTGAAATCATTTGAGAAAATCGAGGTTCCTTCCGATTACAAGGAGCCTAATTTTGTGAGGAAGTATAACGGGACCGGCTATCCCAAGGCACATCTGAAGTACTATCTGTGCCGCATGTCTCAATTCTCAAACAATATCCCGCTATTGATTAATACTTTTCAAGAGAGTCTATCTAGGGCAGTCCTGGCATGGTTTATTGAGTTGGAACCCGAAAGGCTCGCTAATTTGGATAAGTTAGCTGATGAGTTCCTCAGGCGGTACAAGTTTAACATTCTGACGACCCTTACTAGGAAAGACCTTTTGAAGACCGTTAAAGGGAAGAATGAGACTGTTCGCGCCTATGCACAAAGGTGGAGAGCCTTAGTCACGCAAGTCAAACCACCCGTCTCTGAAGAAGAGCTGGTGGATATCTTTCTCAAAGCATTACCCTTTGAGTACTTTGATAAGTTGAACACTTCGGGGTGTCGGACGTTCGATCACTTAATTAAGGTGGCGGAACGTCATGAATGGGCGTTGCGGGAGAAGAAGATACCCGACTCATCCTTTAGACGTCAATACCCCGTAAGAAGAGATAGAGAGCAAACCGGAGATGTAGCGTTTGTTCATAACCCACCTAAACCGAAAAAGTTTTCACCTTCTACCCCTACCCAAGGAGCTTCTTCTTGGACCGTCCCTAAACCGTCGAAGCCAAGAAAGAGAAAGCAACCTGTTTTTACCCCACTACCTCGACCTTTGTCTAAACTACTACCATGCTTCTGGAGAACCGATTGGTTGCGAAGGAGCCTCCTAGAGTGAATCCTCATAGGTTCGCTGGGTTTGACGAGACCCATACATGTGTATATCATATGGGAGAAAGGGGACATAATGTTGACAACTGTCTTCCTCTTAAATACAAGGTGCAAGCCTTGATCGATGGTAAGGTCCTGGAGTTTGATATGATTGAACTAAACGTACAACGAAACCCTTTATCGGAACATCGCGAGGTGAACACGATATTCGAAGATAGTCTCGAAGAGATTCAGAGGTCCATAATGGATGTGGATAAAATGCAAGGCATCCTAACATTGGCTTCGCAGTACCTTGATGGAGAGACTATTTTCGGGGAACAAAAAGATGCATGTCTGGAACGGCCGATCAATCTAGGTGTCATTGGAAGAATGGAGGATATTACTTTTAAGGGAATTTATGTAACCATTGATATGGTAGCAAAGGAGTTCGTGATGAAAGCTACAAGAGGGAAGACATGGAGAGTCCCTTCAGGATACTTGATGACTGTCCGAGATGACATAGAGACAGAAGAGCTAGATGATTATGAAATCCGCCTTGAAAAAGCTCGCCGAGGTGATAGAAGGTTCATGCAGAAGGCTCTTGAAAGAGGCGAGATAGTTAATAATCTCGGAGAAGATAGCGGCGGCTACAACTTTAAGGCCTTATATTCGGCGCCGCCAAGCTTTTTCATTAATTCGGAAGATATAGTCCCCGATGGTTGGGGTGGAATGGATGACCCCGAGAGCAAATAATTTGTAGGAACAATTGATGAAGTCAAGAATCAAGAGGCCCCCGGAATGAACAACGAGAATCAAGAGTCCGATATACGACTTTCTAACCTGGAAACCCACATACGTCATCTGATGAGTATAGTGGCGGAGGTATCTCAGCTAGTGGTCAAGAATAATGCCATGATAGTGGAGGAAAATATGTAAATCTTGGAGATACGACGAACCATCGAGACTCAAAATCGACGGATCGCGTCACAGCAAGAGCAAGGCGATGATATTTTGAAGAAGGTGAACAAACCGAAAGAGTTGATCGTACCAATCACCTAATTAGAAATATTCCACCACAAGGCGTGAATCCGAGAGTGACTTTTCGGATGAAGTATGTTGTTGCTGGGTGTCCTCTGGCACATATCTCATATTACCTCTGCCAAATGGTTGGTCATCATAAAGATGACGAGATGTTGATCTAGAATTTTAAACATAGCTTGACCGGCCTCGCATTGGCATGGTTTCAATCGATCGACTCGGATTGGGTCCCAAGTTGGGAGGAACTATTAGAGCACTTCGTGCGGTACTTTGAAGCTGGGATTAGAGGGTACTTCACTAAAGCTAATTTGTTGAATATCAGAAAAGGAGAAGACGAGAGTTTTGAACTCTTCGCGAGAAGGTGGAAAAAGCATGCTATGATCGTACAACCACCGCTGTCAGAAAGGGAAATGTTGGAGTTTATGCTCAAATCACTACCGGCAGAATATTTTGATCGTATGTACGCATACACATATTCCTCCTTCCAGCACATAGTGGGTGTTAGTATGACAATAGATGGCATAATCATGAGAGTCGGGAGGGAAAGGCAAAGGCGCTTTGATGAAGGAAACGCCGCTGATGCAATACGGGCGAGGCCATGTCATGAACATAATCTTGAAAGTGTCCATGAAGATGAGATGATTGGGATGGTGGATATCCCTATTCGTTTTGTGATCGATCTGAATAAGGTGGATAACCGGGAAGCTTCCGGTTCGGAAAAGCCATCAACACTAGATCCATCTTGTGAAGAAATGGCGGAAACCTCAAAAGGTCAAGATAGCAGAATCAAGTCTGTGAAGATTAAACTGCCACCCGTAGAAGAATATGACCCAAAGGCGGTACACTGGGATTATGGGACCGGTGAAATTGATGCCGTGATGAGATCTGGAAGATGTTATGCTCCGAGGGAGGTGGAATCTAAGAAAAAAGCACCAATCGCAGAAGAAGTCGAAAAGCTTCAATCCGTTGTGAGAACTAGTGAGTACAAAGTTGTTGACCAACATCAGAAAATGCCCACACAAATCTCCTTGCTTAACCTTTTCAAAAATTCGGAGAAGCATAAGGACGCCCTTTTGAAGGTATTGAACGAAGTGCACGTTCTTGAGACTATCAACGAAGTCCAACTGGGAGACTTCGTGGGAGCCATTCTCTTGAAGGATCATATTTCTTTCTCAGATGAAGATTTCCCAAGAGAAGGGTGTGTTCACAACAAGGCCCTCTATATCGCCGTAAGGTACCATGGAAACGAAGTACCTCATGTTTTAATTGACAACGGCTCGGCTTTTAATTTATGTCCTTTAAACACTCTGAAGAGCTTAGGGATAAATGAAGAATATGTCAAAACATCCAAGGTGACTATTCGTTCGTTTGACGGAGTTTCTAAAAATGTGGTGGGCGAGATCGAATTGGATGTCTCCATTAGACCGGTAACTTTCTCCATACCATTTCAAGTGTTGGATATCCCTAGTGCATTTACTTTGCTTTTGGGAAGACCATGGATCCATGTATCTAAAGCAATACCTTCTTCTCTACATCAGAAGGTTAAGTTTGTGGTCCAAGGTCGTCCGATCACTATTCATGGTGAAACGGGACATCGTGCCTCCCTAAAAGGAATAGTCCCCTACATTGAGCCCCTAAAGGAGAACGAGCTTAGTTATCACACCTTTGACATTATATTTGTCATGCATGTACCATTTGATGTGAAGATAGCTACTCCGGAGTTATCAAAGCCCGCAACTATGGCGGGAAAGGTACTCCTCACGAATGGTTTCATTCCTGGCACCGGATTAGGGAAGTATGGCCGGGGAATTCGTAATCCCTTGAGTCTTAACTCAAATGACCATAAGGTTGGTCTAGGATACAAGGGAATGGTGAAACATGATACGGGTCGAGGCCGAGGTCGAAATAAGTGTTATAGAGACCAAGGACATCGTGGACACCGAGATAATCGCTTCATTGGCACCGATGCATGGAAAACTAGAGGGAAAATGTTTGAAAATCCCTTATCTCAAGTATTCTCCAAGGGATGTAAATGGCTGGAAGACGAAGATATTTACGAGGCCGCGGAACCGGATTTATTCAACCCATTTTTGGACAATCGGGTGAATGTGATCATTGAATGGCTCGATGACGACTTTCTCACCCCTAAGTAAAAGGCTCTTTCTGAACTTTACCTTTCATTGCATTTCGATTATCACATTTGTTTCCTACAACTAAAGCTTTTTTATGTTTCTTCCTTTAAGCACCCTGTAGATCTTGTATCGTGATTCAAGAAGTGCGATCTTGTATTGCTATTGGTTGCATCTATCAATAAAAATCATCTCCCGTTTTATTAAAGACATATGGAACAACGGATTGGTCCGATGATGACAATTGCCCTGACCATGAAACTTGAGGCCCGATCCGCCACATGATTCTTAGTTTTCAAAATTGTTATTGAGAACCAAGATGTCCGGAAGATCAAGGACTAGTTCTCTTTCCTTTTTCCGTAAAAAATGAATTCGAAAATGTTTTCCATCAAAATAGGTCATGCATTCCGTAATTTGATCATTTTTGCATACTAACCTTTCTTGATGTATTTCATGCATATTATCCCACCCATGCATAACAAGTTAATAAGTGACTTAGATCGGCTCGATGACTACTCATATGAGATTGATGAAGAAGAAGCAGATGTGAGTGATATCAAGAGAGAATGGGATTGTTTTTGCGAGTCCAAACCTCCTATTTCCGAAGAACCTATTATTGTCAATTTGGGAGACTCGGTTTGTGTAAAAGAGGTGAAAATATGGGGGCATTTATCTACAACATACGTTTTGAGAATGACAGTGTTACTCAAAGAATATCAAGATATCTTCGCCCGGTCATATGCTGACATGCATGGGCTGAACCGAGATATAGTGGAACATGCTTTACCCATAAATCCTACATGCAAACAAGTTAATCAGCCGTGCGTAAGAATGAACCATGAGTTGTCCGATAAGATCAAAGAAGAAGTGATGAAGCTTCTTAAAGTGGGGTTCATCGAAGCTGTCCCATATGCTGATTGGGTCACCAATATTGTACCGGTTAAGAAGAAAGATGGGAGAATCCGAATATGCGTGGACTATCGAGATCTAAACAAAGCCGGTCCAAAAAATGACTTCCCCTTACCGCATATTGACGTGCTTGTCGATAGTACCACGGGCTTTGAATTATTCTCCTTTATGGATGGCTTCTCGAGATATAATCAAATCATGCCAAAAGAAGAAGACAAGATCAAGACCTCATTTGTCACCCAATGGGGAATCTTCCGCTATAAAGTCATGCCTTTTGGATTGAAAAATGCAGGGGCAATATATCAAAGAGCTATGGTGACCCTCTTTCACGATATGATACACAAAGAAGTGGAAGTCTAAGTCGATGATATGATCACCAAGTCCAAACCTGGAGAAGATCATGCCTAGGTACTAAGAAAGTTATTTGATCGGCTGAGGAAATACAAGCTCAAGCTATACCCCGCAAAATGCATATTCGGCGCCAGATCCGGAAAGCGACTTGGATTTATCGTAAGCAATCGTGGTATCGAAATCGAAATCGACCATTCTAATATCAAAGCCACATGGGAAACAGAGACTCCCTCTACCGTTAAAGAAGTAAGGGGTCTACTTGGAAGGCTGAATTACATATCCAGATTCATATCGCAATTGTTAGAGACAGTAAAACCCTTCTTCAAACTCCTAAAAAAGGACGCAAAAGTGAAATGAGATTCCAATTGTCAATAAGCGTTCGAGAAGATCAAGGAATATTTGGTACAACCTCTAGTACTGGTACTTTCAATCCCTAATGTTCCTTTAACTCTATATCCGACAGTTCATGATGAGTCCTTGGGAGCTTTACTTGCCCAAACTAACCCAATGATAAAAAGGAACGGGCCATCTACTATCCGAGCAAAAAGTTCACTGCATCCGAAGTTAAATACTCATCGGTGGAAAGAACCTGCATAGCATTGGTTTGAGTCCTCCACGAATTGAGGTAGTATACCTTGCATTATCATATCCAACTGGTCATCGAAAATGATCCTATTAAGTACCTCCTGGAAAAACCAGCTTTGGTGGGAAAGATGGCTAAGTGGCAAGTGTTCTTTTCGAGAATTCGACATCGAACCTCTCTCCAAAAATCTGTCAAGGGAAGAGCGATCGCCGACATGTTGGCCGAAAATCCTCCTAAGGACATTCCGGAGCGAAATGATGGAGGCCAAATCCTAAACATATCCGAAGACAAGTGGACGATGTACTTCAACGGCGCTGTGAATCTTACTTGATCGAGTACCGAGGCGGTTTTAATATCCCTTGAAGATCAACATTATCTCGTCTCGGTCAAGTTGGTATTTCCGTGCACCAACAACATTTACGAATATGAAGCTTGCATCCTTAGATTATAGCTGGCCATTTCATTGAAAGTAAAGAAACTGTTGGTATACGGAGATTCCATGCTCATCATCCTACAAACCCGGGGAGCATGGAAAACAAAGGATTCTAAGCTTATCCCTTATCACAAATTTCTTGAGGGATTGATCTAGTATTTTGATGAGATCATATTTGAGTATCGCCAAGAACTCGAGAATCACTTTGCTGATGCTTTGGCCACATTATCGACCATGTTGCAAGTACAAGATGGCCTTGAGATAGAGCTACTAAGGATTGACATCCTTAATCAACCAGCATCTTGCATGATCATCGAAGAAGAACCCGATGAAGAACCATGGTATCATGATATCAAAAATTACCTACTAAAGGGCGAATTCCCACAAGACAGCCAACCGGAAGATAAGAAATACATCAGCAAGATATTTTCTAAATTCTTCCTCGGTAGATAGATCCTATACAAAAGGTCTTTCGATTCGGTCTTGCTAAGGTGCGTAAGCGCCAAAGAAGCAAATCTCATTATGAAAGAAATCCATGAAGGGGAATGCGGACCGCACATGAATGGTCATCTCCTTGCCAAGAAGATCATGAGATTCGGATATTCTTGGATGACTATCGAGTCAGATTGCAATCAACATGTTAGGTCTTGTCATCGGTGCTAGGTATATGGCGACAAGATAAATGCGCCACCAAATGAACTGCATCGGATGTCGGAACCTTGGCCATTCTCTATGTAGGGGATTGACATGATTAGTCTCATCAACCCAAAGGTCTCCAATGGACATCGTTTTATTCCGGTGGCCATTGATTACTTCATTAAGTGGATTGAAGCCAGCTCATATGCCAATGTTACTGCAAACAGTGTGGCTAAATTTATCAAGCGAAATATCATTTCTAGATATGGAGTTCCACGAGCGATCATTATAGATAATGGCTCCAACCTGAACAACAAGGTTGTGGATCACCTATTGGATCAATTCAAGGTACAACACCTTAATTCTTCACCTTATCGCCCACAAATGAATGGAGCAGTGGAAGCGGCAAATAAGAACATCAAAAAGATATTGGCCAAGATCATTGAGAAATATCGGGATTGGCACGAAAGATTGCCATATGTTCTAATGGCCTATCAAACTTCGATTCGTACTTCAACTAGGGCAACTCCCTACTCATTGGTATATGGTATAGAAGCGGTCCAGCCAATAGAAGTTGAAATTCCCTCTTTAAGGATCCTATCTCAAGTCGAACTCTCCGAAGACGAGTGGAATTAACAAAGGCATGAGCGATTAAATCCGATTGATGAAAAGCGACTAAAGGTCATTTACCATGGTCAAATATATCGGAAGAAAGTAGCCAGAGCTTTTAACAAGAAAGTCAAGCCTAGGAATTTGAAACAGGGGATGCTAGTTGTGAGAAAGGTACTCCCAAATGCTCAACACCCGGGAGGCAAGTTTACGCCAAACTATGAGGGCTCCTACATAATCCAGAAGGTTTTGTGCGGGGGAGCTCTTATCCTTGTAAACATTGATGGAGAAGAATTGACCAATCCGGTAAATGCGGATGCCGTGAAGAAATACTATCCCAGAAATAAAGTCAAGCTTTGAATTGATTGATGAGCAAATCTAAGTCATATAAAACTTTGCATTTACATGCCATTTGCATACCCGCATTCGCATATGTTTGTATTTTGCAGGAGGGCTCAGAGTCATGAAGAATCCCGCAGAGCAATTGATCGGACAGGAAATCGGTTCTGATTTAAAAAATTCTGAATATCCATAACTGATTGATTCCTTTTGTTTATTCGGGAAACAAGAATCGACATTTGAAGAAAACAGGTTTGAGGTTCTCTCCTTTTATGAAAGATACTCATCTTCATTAAAAGACGTTATCATATTCAACACTGAAATTTTTTTGATCCGCAAAGCCACAAGGCCTCCTTTTAAATAAACATCCATTTTAAATTTCACAAATGCCCTTTGAATATATCTTTTGATGAAAATTTTCACGAATGGTGAATTTTGATGAAAACGCCCTGAGGTCCTACAAAAGGGTATGTTTTGAAAGCCTTTCAAAAAGATGATCCTTCGGATGAAAAGAGGCAAACCTTATCCTCAAACACGTCCCCGATACACTTAAGCGATGAGTGAAGGTGATAGAGAGAAAAAGCTTAATCTTAGGATGTAAGGGTCATTCGCGGTGATTACATAGATTGAAATGACGAGAGGCATTTTCATTTCAAATTCTCCATACACATTTATATCCCTTGACAACCATTCCGAACCAAAAAAGGAGAAATTTTTCTGAATAAAACCCTGTCAAGAACCACCCCGCATTTGGGCATTTTTGGAGGTTTGTTGGTTGGTTCCTTGGAGAAAATATCAAGATAAGACTTTATTGTGCTAACTTGTATCAATCTTTTTGTGGGTTTAAGTACACCCCAAGTGCCATAAGTTGTGTACGACGCTCACTTTAGTGCCAAAACTTGCAAATCGATCACTTTAGTGTTAAGTTTTTGTAATTTCGATCGCTTCAATGCCAAAACTTTCAAAATGATCACTTAAGTGCCAACTTTTTTTAAAAAATAATCATTTAAGTGCCAATGTTTTTAAAAAGCGACCACTTTAGTGTCAAATTCACCGAGCCACGTCATGTCAAATATTAATAAAAAATAGTACGTGGCGAATTTTCGGCAATCCACGTTAGCTCTGGCACTAAAGTGATCATTTTTAAAAGAAGTTGGCACTTAAGTGATCGAAGTTACAAAATCTTAACACTAAAGTGATAGATTTGAAAGTTTTGGCACTAAAGTGAGCGCCGTACACAACTCATGGAACTTGGGGTGTACTTAAGCCTCTTTTTGTGATAGCTTTAGGTGATTTCTTGCAGAGGCTTGGAACACCTTCAAGTGAAGAAAAGTACTTCATTTCTATATCCCCAAACACTTTATCCCTTGATGAGCCAATTTGAGCCCTTTAATCTTCATTTCTAAACCATTGTTAGTGATCACCTCTCCGCAATGGGGCAATACACAGGAATTACCGGTGATAAGTCAAAAATATAAATTCGAAATTTTTTTTGATCTTGGTCTCGAAAAGAGCCAGTCAATGCGAAAATGACAAAAGACAAAAGGGCTAGAAAAAGCAAAGTGCTCGATAAAAGCAAAGGCCAAAGCCCATTTAAAAAAGTCCCGTAAATGGATAAAGTTTGAAAATCACAATGAAAAGAGGAAAATCCTCAAAGTCGACTAAAGAAAGACATTCATGAATCTTCCTCAAAGCGAGCGACTGCTGGTAAAAATATCAAAGTGATCACCCACGTTCACCTCTCTTCCGAAAATACGGCCTTTCTCAAAAAGCCCACCTTAAACCAAGGTACAACCTATTCCCAAAACTTTTCTAATTTAGAAATGTCTCAAGCTAATGCGAGAGATCACACAGGAAGCTACTGGTTAAAGAGGTAAGCACAATCTTATCTTATCGGGTCTTCAAGGTTCTAGACTTGTAAACCCGAAGAAGTTATTTTTGATGAATATTCTTTTCTTAGCCTCAAAATGAATATCCTTTGATAAACCTTTGACCTGGCCCGAATTACGGTACCTTTTAAATGCCTTCTCTAATCGGTCGGATTGTATGCATCTCGAATGATCCCGAAACCTCAAAGTTAGGTTTTACGTGAGGGGATTCGAGTTTTGAGGAGAGCCTTTCCAAACGGTGAGAAGCCCTCTTGGATAAAGGAAATCCGTTTGAAATCTTTTAAAATAACCCTTTTGGAGAATACTCGGATCGGGATATTCAAAATTCATCCCTAGTGGAAATTTGAAATTGTGTTCAGACACACTTCCTTCACAAATGTAATTTGAAAATCTGTTTGGGACTCCTAGGTGTCTCCCCAGAATTTAGGATCACCACTTCTTTATCATAATCCAAGGGTTTCAACCTACTAGATTGCTTTGAAAGTAACTCTAACGACGTTTGATTGAATTTCTACGGGTTTTCTAGTATCCCAAAATCCTCAGAATGACTGCACTTGTGAAGATCTAACTAATTTGAATTTCTACAAGTCTTACGGTGTCCCCAAGTCCTCAGAAACCCTCCACATTTTTAAATCTAAAACTTGGATTTGAGCTTACGTAGGTTCTCTAGTAATCCTAGGTCCTCAGACGGCATCCTCTCCTTTTAAATCTGAAAAATAGGGTTTGAGTTTCTATAGGTTCTCTAGTAATCCTAGGTCCTCGAACGACACCCTCTCCTTTTAAATCTGAAAAATAGGGTTTGAGCTTACGTAGGTTCACTAGTAATCCTAGGTCCTCGGATGACACCCTCCTCTCATTTTAAATCTGAAAAATAGGGTTTGAGCTTCTGTAGGTTCACTAGTAGTTCTAGGTCCTCAAATGGCACCCTCATCTCTCGTAAATCCGAAAATCGGGTTTGAGCTTTTGTAGGTTCACTAGTAATCCTAAGTCCTCAAATGGCACCATCATCTCTTGTAAATCTGAAATTTAGTTTAAGTTTTCGAAGGATCCCTAGTAATCATAGGTCCTTGGAACCATATCCTCGTTAGCGCTTTTGTCAATCCTAGAAGAAAGACATTAGGGTAGCCTTTCAATAGGTGAATTCCTTTCTACAGGATAGCCAATTCCCTTTCAATAGGTGAATTCCTTTCTACGGGATAGCCAATTTCCTTTCAATAGGTGAATTCCTTTCTACGGGATAGCCAATCTTCTTTTAAATGGTGAATTCCTTCCTACAAGATAGCCAATCTCCTTTCAAATAGGTGAATTCCTTTCTATAGGATTGCCAATCTTCTTTTAAACGGTGAATTCCTTCCTACAAGATAGCCAATCTCCTTTCAAATAGGTGAATTCCTTTCTACAGGATAGCCAATATCCTTCTAAATGGTGAATTTCTTCTTACAGGATAGCCGGTTCCATTTTGATCGGTGAATTCCTTCTTACAGGATAGCCGGTTTCATTTTGATCGGTGAATTCCTTCTTACAGGATAACTAGTTTTATTTTGATCGGTGAATTCCTTTCTACGGGATAGCTCGTCTTATTTTAATAAAATAGCAGAATATTCCTTTTTGAATACGGCTAGGTAAATCCCTTATTACGGGGTAGACCTTCCTTCTAACCTTCAACCCGCTGCGAAAAGACACTTACCATCGGATGGGCGTCGCTCTCTAAACGGACCTCACGAACTATTCAAAGGTAATCCTATACACTCGTCCTATCAACCTCCGACCAACAATCTCTAAGACTATTGATAGGTGAGCCACAGGTAAATCTCTCTCTCTCTCCTCATTTCTCTCTCACATTAGGAATGAGCCAAAGTGATTTCTCCATAAAATTTTGAACTTCAACCGCAAAGGTAAGATGATTGAATGTCAAGACTCATTTTTCTTAAACTTTTCCCCAGTTGAGTCGATTGAAGATTCAGCTGTTACCTTGTCTTTGAAAGCAACCTCTAACCGAGATTACTTTCAAAGAGGGGTAGCTGTTGACACACGATTTTTGGTCAAGTATTTTCTTAGTTTTGTTTCATAAAAATTCACAAAAATTCATAAAAAGTCAAAAAAATAAAAAATCAAGTTTGGTAGCCTTGTCCAAGCATAAGGAACCATTTTTTAACCAAAAATAACTTTTCATATTTTTCGCATTTTTTAATATTTTCGAAAAATAGAAAAATATGAGAAAATTCATAAAAAAATACTTCCCGAGGTCACAAAAATATAGAAAAATGTTCCTATTTTTCTTTTAATTCCCTCTTCATATTGACCTCAAGAAAAATTAAAAATCGAATTCAATTTTAGGTGTTTCTTCATAACACCAAGGGTTGAATTCACCTAAAGAATACAATTTGAGTCTTTTTATTTGCAATTTTTGCACATTTTAAGTCAAGACATTCAATTTCAGTCCTCTGCAACTTCAATTTGATCAATTGCGACCCTAATTGCGCGAATTACACGAATTGGACAAAAATCCCCAATTTCTTTGCAATTTAATCCCTTAGATTTTCAATTTTTGAAATTACTTTTAATTAAGGGACTTTCATGGCAAAATTGGACTACCCCTTAAGGTTTCATATGCTCTGAATTGATTAGCAAGGGTAATTTGATCCAATTTGGTCATTTGGGCGTCCAATTGAGCTTTTCCCCGATTTGCAATTTAAAAAAAAATTGGGGTTTTTGAAGAAATTGATGAAAACTTTTGGGCAAAATCACATTTTTAGATCATGTTTAGGCCCCTAAGTTCAATTTTGAAGTTTAATTGCAGAAATTCCCCACAGATTTTGATTAATTTTGAAAATTGCAAGTCCGAACCGGTTCAAATCGGTCTAGAACAATATCGTCTTCCTCAGAACTCTCGCGCCGTTTTTACGGGTTGATGATCGAGATTCAACGATCAAATTAACGGGCCAATTGATGATAATTGAGTAAGCCACCTTAGGCATTTTGTTCCTTAGATCAATGCGTGTTGATTGAGCCCGACCTCGAGGATAATGGTCGCCGGAGGAGCGCCGGCAAAGCAATCAAAGTCTCGGCGGCACAAAAAGTCAACATTTCACATAATCGATCAAACGACGTCCAATTCGCGCACGTCGAAGCATGAGATAGGTTGGATGGAATTCCTTACCGTCGCCGTCGCCGTTTGCACATCTTCGCATGCTTAGGCACGTGCGAAGGAAGGCCGGCGAAGCTCCTCCCGTGAGCGCTAAGTTTTGAAAAATTGATATAAAAGGCGAGAAGCTTCGCGAAAGAAAGGGAGGTTCATTAGTGCTCATCCGTGATACCAGAATAGAGAGAGAGAGAGAGAGAGAGAGAGAGAGAGAGAGAGAGAGAGAGAAGTAGAGAGAGAAGCTCTCGCGCGACGCCATTGCCAAAGCTTCGCATCGAAGCTTCGCGACTTCAGCCCGGCCAATCCAGGCTAAATCAAGGCATCGGATCATCACCGGAAGCTCGCACGAGCTAGGAGGAAGCGATCGTACCAGCTCAATTGGCCGGAGACCCCCACAATTGGTGAGTCGAGCTTCGAATTATTTTCTTGTGCATTCAAGGCATCGCACCTCCATGAACATGTTCGTTGCAATTGATGTGTGCGTTTTGCTTCGGGAACATCACTAAGCACATCTGCATTCTCGTTTTGCATTGATTTCGCGCGATTACCATGAGTCGAGCCCCCAACTAGTCGCGGTCCGGTCGAACTTCAGCCGGCTTTTCCTAGCCACTGCGAGCTCAATTAGAGCTCGAGGTAAATCTCCTGAACTCCTTGTGATGCTCGTGTGTGAGTGAATTAATCAATTGTGCTCTGTATTGTGTGATCGAACTCCGATATGTTGTTACGTGCGAAGCTTGGTACTCATGATTTAGCCGATAGAATTGATTGATCTTTGAGTATGTTAATCTAGAGTGTTAAACGAGTCGATCGATGTTGGTTTTACGTCATTCCGGCAAGATCTCACCGTTAGATCTCGCCGAAAAAGTGTCGGTCGTTCGTTGTGTCGCTGGCGAGAGGTTGAAGACGAAGCTAACGTGGCACGATAAAAAAGTCAAAGTCTGAGGTGTCATGTTACGGTTGGTCCAGCTCGCGTCCAAGTCGGCTTAGCCGTTGGCACGAATAAGCCGACTTAGATTTGATCCGACGGTCACGATAAATAGGCTAGTTTGATTGTGGACCGTTGGGTTAGATTTTCTAATTTTCGAATATTAGATAGAAAATAAAAAAAATCAGAAACGGTGCCGTTTA
This sequence comes from Rhodamnia argentea, assembly GCF_020921035.1. Lineage (NCBI taxonomy): Eukaryota > Viridiplantae > Streptophyta > Magnoliopsida > Myrtales > Myrtaceae > Rhodamnia > Rhodamnia argentea. The sequence goes on along the minus strand of NC_063158.1, from coordinate 19,060,720 downwards.
GGTTAGTGGTCATGCAGCGTCGTTACGGGTAAGGGTCTGATGCATTGTCGTTTTAGGTGTAGGCGAAGTGAACGTCCCGGATTAGATCTAGGTTTAGATCGTGGCCGTTCATTCATTACCGGATGTAGCGTCGTTTTACGCATAGGGTAGGCGCGATTCAGTGTAGCGAGACACACGTAGGCTCGAGTGAACGGACGATCGAGATTAGTTCTAGGATCAATCGCAGCTGTCCATCTATTTTTGTATTTTCGGATATTAGGAAATAGTTTTAGAAAATAAAAAAATTCAATAAATAGGATCGACGTTGTTTTGGTGTCGAGCGGGTTGCGAGTAGGGTCGGGGTCGGGTTGACCGGGTGTTGACAGGGTTGACCCGGTCCGAAAAATTAATAAAAATTCATAAAAATTTGCTAAAAATCCAAAAAAATTATTAAAATTCATAAAAAATTCCCAAATTTTCCGAAAAAACTTCTAAAAAATGTTTAGGTTGATTCGGGACTCTTATAGTCTGGATCAAGAAATTTTGAGGTTTCGAGGGTCGATTTACATTGATCCGGAAAATTATGGATTTTTAAATAAATAAACAAAAATTCCAAAAAAATTAGAAAATTTTCAAAAAAATTCTAGAAAATCACAAAAGGTGGGAAATGCTCACGGTCAACCGGCCTGACCCTATTTTGTGGTTTTTGGGTCCCGAACATTCTAAATGAGCATTTTACCCTTCTAGGCATTTGGCCCCCAAAAAATTTCCCGAACCATCCCGGAACTAGAATTGGTCTTTGTTGACCCCTGATTTTTAATCATTTTTTCGTTTAGTTTTATTCCTAAAAATTCACAAAAAATCAAAAAATTAAAAAATCAACATTGGAAGCCTTGGCCAAGCATAAGGAACCAATTTTGAACAAAAAATAATTTTTCATATTTTTCACATTTTTTAATATTTTCGAAAAATAGGAAAATACTTCAAAATTCATAAAAAATACTTTTCGAGGTCACAAAAATATGAAAAAATGTTCAATATTTTTCTTTTAATACCCTTTTCATATTGACCTCAAGAAAAATGGAAAATTGAGTTCAATTTTAGGTGTTTCTTCATAACGCCTAGAGTTGAATTTGCATAAAAAATACAAATTGAGTCTTTTTATTTGCAATTTTTGCACATTTAAAGTCTAGACATTCAATTGCAGTCCCTTTGAACTTCAATTTGATCAATTGCACCCTCAATTGCACGAATTGCACTAGTTAGACAAGAATCCCCAAATTATTTGCAATTTAGTCCCTCAATTGGCCAATTTTTGAAATTACTTTTAATTGAGGGACTATCATAGTGAAATTGGACCGTCCCCCTATGTTTTCATGCATTCTAAATCGATTGGAATGGGTCTCGTGGTCCAATTTGTTCGAATTGACACTCAATTGAACTTTTCCCCAATTTAGGCAAATTGAAAAATTTAGGGCTTTTGTGCAAATTGATAAGAACTTTTGGGCAAAATTGCATTTCTAGATAATATCCAGGCCTCTAAGTGCAATTTTGAGGTTTAATTGCAAAAATTCCCAGGCAATTACGATTAATATTGAAAATTATGGGAATTTCAGCATGCGAACCGGTTCAGACCGGTCTGACCACGGTCGGACCGGCCGAACCGGTCCCGAGCAATACTTCATCTTCAACCTCTTACCTGCACAATTTGCCGTTTTGAACCATCAATTTCAATGATCAAATTGAGGACCAATTCGACCATAATCGATTCAATTGACATGGGGGTTTTGATCCTCGGGTTATGGCCCGTCGATCGGAACCGGTGGTACGGCCAATGGCCGCCGGAGCTCGGCGGAATCGCCGGTTAAAGCTCCGGCGAGGGCAAAAGTCAATATTTTCAATCCCGTGTCAAATTAGCGCGCATTTGGTGATCAACGGAGGCCTGACGGACGCAGACGGAATCCTAAGCGATTCCATCGCCGTCCGGCAGCCTATTGGCATGTGATTGGCACGTGAGAGCCTCGACGGAGCTTGGCCCGTGCGCGCGCATTTTTTGAAAATCGAGTATAAAAGGCGAGAAGGTTCCAGATCCAAGAGGGGGCTCATTCTGCTCATTGAGGTACCAGAATAGAGAGAGAGAGAGAAAAGAGGAGAGAGAAGCTCTCGTGCCGGAACGAGCTCAAGTTGCAGACGAAGCTTCGCGACTTCATCCCGGACGATTCAGGCCGGATCAAGGCGGCGGATCGTCACCAGAAGCTCACCTAAGCCAAGAGGAAGTGATCGGCGCAACTCGATTGACCTATAGCCTCCCGAAGTCATAAGTCGAGCCCTCAACTTCTTTCTTGTGCGTTAATGGCATCTCGGCCTACTGAATATCATTCTTTCGATTATTGTGTGCCTTTTCATCCTTAAACCTTGCTGATCATCGTCGCATCTTGCTTGTGCTTCGATTTTGTGCGATTACACAGGGTTGAACCTTCAACCTGTTTCGGTCCGGTCGAAGTTCGGCCGGGCGATTCCCGCCGATGCGAGCTCAATCGAAGCTCAAGGTAAGCATCACGAACTCGATTTAAATGTTCTCGAAGCTCCAATTGAATAGTTATGGTCTGTATTGTGTGATTGAATTATACAATGTTGAAACTGTGTGAGTTCGATTATCTGCGATCTTGTGGACGAAATTGTGTGATTTTTGTATATGTTGATGCGCGGGGAAAGGCGAGTCGATTAGGTTTAGTTTCATGTCATTCCGGCGAGATTCCGCCGTTGGATCTCGCCGAAATGTTTTCAATCGTTCATCCGCTCGTCGGCGAAAGGTTGAAGACGATGACGCGGCGAAGTCAACGAGTTAGCTTCCTACGTGTCGAGTCCCCATTGGTCCACCTTGGATCCGAGTCGGCTCGGCCGTTGGCACGAGCGAGGCGGCTCGGACGCGATCCGACGGCTAGGATAATTCGCCTAGTTTGATTTGTGGCCGTCGGATCTGCAATTTTTGTATTTTAGGAAATTAGATATATTAGACAAAAATAGAGTATTTCAGAAACGGTGTCGTTTAGCTCGGGGATATGCGACGTCGTTCTTGGCTGTACAAGGAATGGATGGTCCAGATCCGGTTCGGGTTAGATCGTGACCGTCCATGCGTTTAACGGACACGGTGTCGTTTAAGGAGTATAGTCCAAAACGTTGTCGTTTAAGCTTGAATAGGGACGAACGGCTCGGATCTAAGCTAGGGTTAATCGTAGCCGTTCAACGTACTAAATGAAGCGTCGTCGTTTTGCTTTAAGAGAGAGCAGACGGCCCAGATTGACTTCTAGATTGCATCGTGGCCGTCCGTTTGATTCAAAGTGATACGGCGCCGTTTAGGGTTAGGGAAGAATACGTCGTCGTTTCTCTTAGGCGTGGATCGATGGCTGAGATTGATCCAAGAATTGATCCCAGCCGTCCGTCATTTTTGTATATATTCGGATATTAGGATTTAATATTGGAAAATAAAAAATAAATAGTATAAATACACATACGGCACCGTATAGGGGCTGAGCGGGCCTGTGAACGGTCGGACCGGGTTGACCGGTCGTTGACCGGGTTGACCCGGTCTTGTTTATAATAAAAAATTAATAAAAAAATAGATAAAAATTCCAAAAAATCCAAAAAATTGCAAAAATACTTAGAAAATTCATAAAAATTCCCAGATTTTCACAAAAAAATTTCTAAAACTTCCTAGATCGATTCGGGACTCATAAAGTCTGGATCGATTGTTTTGAGACTTCGAGGGTCGATCCGTATCGATCCGGAAAATTTCCAATATTTTTGAAAAATAAATAAAAAATTCGAAAAAATTAAAAAAATTAGAAAAATTCAAGAAAATCACAAAAAAAATGAGAAATGGTCACATTCAACTGGCCAAATCGAAATTTTGTGATTTTCGGGTCCCGAACCCCAAAAATGACCATTCTACCCTTCTAGGCCTTACGCCCCAAATTTTCGCCAAATCACCCCGAAACCCAAATTTGATTTTTGTGTGGGCCGATAGGGCCATTTTAGACATGTCAAACCTTGATTGATTGATTGATTGTGATGATTTTGATTGCGCTTTTTATTTTTCTGATTGTGATTGTTAGGATAGAAAATCCCCATCTGCATGAATACTTAGAATTGTTAGGACCTACCTCACCCGATATCGCATCTGCATGAATTCTCATGTTAGAAAATCACTCAACATCGGTAACCGAAAGGGCGTCAATTTGAATCTTGGCGTAACCAAGTCCCCGGACCCAAAAATCTCTAGTTTTCGCGGAACCGAACGGTTTCTCCCGACCGCTCGGTAGGGTTTTCAGATCATACACTCCAATAAATTGATCGGTGGCGACTCCAAAATTGCATGTACACATTGCACATGCCACCCGACCATACTAAGGTCGATTTCGATATTTGATAAATTTTACCCGACATCACGATTCGAGTAATGGGTCTTGGGAGAGACCCGCCATCCCATATAAAATAAAAAGGGGATCGGCTCGTTAATCTTCCGCCGGAATGAGAGGGTCGCGACAGACCGGCGACTCCACTTGGGAATTCATCTAAGAGGACTTAAGCCGATAAAAATGTTGATTGTTTTCTAACCTCATTTTCTGCAGATGCTCTTGAAGATGAGGTACATCCATTAACAAAAAATGTTAAATGTTGATGCGGATGGGAGTTATAAGGGGGGATGTCTATGCTAACCCTTTTTGATGCAGATATGGAGTTTCGGGTTGTTTGTTTATTTATGCAAATATTGAAGCGGTGTTTTGAATATAAATTGTGGTGCATGTCTTGCATATTCTGAGGATCACGACACTGCACACACAAGCGCCTAAACCCAAGCCGCGAATCACCCTTATAGGTCGCCATAGATAGGGATCGGTATGCGAAGCTCTTGTGTTTGATTGCAATTGGGTTGACCATATTTGATCCCGCTCGCTATGCAAGGTTGATGGTCCTACCCACTTGTTGTTTGATTGCGCTTATGGGCGGCCCATCGATTTGTATAGTGAGAGCCTTTTTAGGTCCATACCCAAGCCTCTTTTGATTTCTTTAGAGTTAAACCTCACTTGTCTCATGCGCATGTGAAATGGACGGTTGGTATACCTAAAACCAAAAACCCAAACAAAAGAGTAACATCGATTGGTAAGGCTTTCTACCCTCTTTATTTTGAACTTGTAAATTTAAATTTTGCATATCATGCATTTTCACGACATATCATCACCATTTGTAAGATCGTTTAAGTGATCGGGGTTGAAAGTCAAATTTTCCTTTTTAGGATAGATGGCGCCCCAAAGTCATGTTGATGTACCCGACGTATTCACATGGGAGCGGAGGACCGTTCGGCGCAAGGACCGAGTACCCGCTACATTTCGAGTCTTTGGATTTGTCCATGGACGGGAGCTCAATGGACGGAACCGCATTCGTAGCGAGAGTTGCGATTATACCCGTTGTGGACGCCACTTGGAAATCAAGCTTGAAAAGGAGAGAATTTGGGAGTTGTATATGAAATTGGCGAGGAAGCCTCGTGCGACCAAGACGACCCCAAGGCGCTCCCCGATTAAGAAGAAAGAAATCATCGCCATATCCTCCGATGATGAAGAAGATATCAAGCTTCCCGAGATAGTGGAGATTTCATCGGATGAGGACACCATTCCAACTATCTAGTTTAGTATGACTTTGGGGTATTTTCTAGGTTTCATTATATTTTGAGTCGATTATGTACTTTCATCGACATTTATTGTCCGAACATCTTTAGATGCTATCATGTTCTATTTCTTTCGACTTTATTGTATTAGACTTGTAAATTCCATGAGTTGTCAAATTGTGAGCGACTTTCTACCCCGATTACGCTTAAACGATCCTAATCAAATTACATGCCATCTTTGGGTGAGATTAGGTCCGTAACTACCCTATTTGGCTTGTTTGGGTCAAGTGGGAGTAGTTGACCCTCATGTTACTAAAAGATGACATGGAATTTGGTTAGCGCATTTGCATCACATTTCATGCATATTCATATTAAACCCGTGGTAATTGACTTTAGGATCATCATCTTTTGCATTTTTAGATCATGGGGAATGGAGACATCAAGATCATTCCGGTACCACGCAAAGAACTCTCTATATGGTGGGATCGCCTCGACATCGTCAACAAGGCTTACGTGGAAGGACGTTTGGGACGACTTATAGATTTGATCAAAGTGGAATACCAACCGGCGCTCATTCAAGTACTAGCCAAGGCATGAGATGCGCGTACAATGACATTTAACTTCCGAGGATTAGAATTGACCCCTACACTCGAAGAGTATACCGCTATTATCGGGGCCAAATTTGAAGAACGAATATCTCAACCCCCTTTGGACATGGACTCCACTCGTTCGTTATCAAGTTTTCTCCGTCTTAAAACTTCTGAGATTGAAAAAGTTTATAAATCCAGTTCTAACAAGTTCACCTTCTCGTTCCTTTTCGACAATTATTCCTCTTTACCCACCGAAACGGATCATAAATCGGGAAAGGTGTTCATCTTGGCCTTCTTTGCATTTGTCCTATTTCCAACCTCAAGGACCACTTTTGACCCTTCCATAACCCATATAGCCGGACAAACATGTTGTCGCTGGGATTATTCGTACATGATCTTAGTCGAGACCTTTCTTTCCCTAAATCGTTCCAAATCTTCAAAAAAGGCTGTTTTCCAAGCGTCTAGTGGGCTACTCCACATGTGGTTCACTTCTCATATGAAGACTTACCAACTCCGAGTGGGGTGTTATGAGATCAATGAGCACGTTTACCCTCTTAGATCTTTCCTCAAGTGTCAATCCCTTGTACCCAAATACTCATTCAAAAAGTGGGTTGAGCTATTAGATAATTTGAAACCCGAACATGTTAGATGGCGTCTGACTTGGCCCAAGATCGTAGAGGCTCGCATTATTAGTGTTGAAGATAGCCCCATTCCCTTATTGGGATGTCATGGCTTAGTGGCGTATTACCCCATTCGAGTGGTGAGGCAATTTGGAGTTTTACAAGAGATACCACCGAATGTCTATCCCGGGATCTTCTCGTTTGATATGACACGAGGAAAGCTCACTAAGGAAGCACAGGGGTTGTATCGGGCCCGGATCAAACTTATACTTCACGCTTTGAAGAACTCCCTGTTACAAGAAGTCGAATGGCCGGATTATTTGGATGATGAGATGAACGTTCACAGAGCCTCCAAGGAGTATATCCGGAAGTTTAAAGAATATCACCAATCGATGGTCGAGCCATATGTACCCGAGTGCGTATCTCCTCGGATTGAAGAGGTGGAGTCATATGAGCCAGAGTACATAGTACCATACGTACCGGGAGTAGAGCCGTACATTCTCGAAGATCCAGAGCAGTGGATGTCGGAAGAAGGAGAAGACCCATACCCGTGGGACTCCGATGGATCAGAAGAACAAGAAGAGTCGAAGCGTCCCCGACTTGGATAGATCTATTCCCCCATTTAGATTTTACATATTTGTTATCTTTTGAACACTTTTGAACAATTTGGTTTGTAATAGATACATATTATTTCTTTTATGAACATTTCATGCATACATGTAGAAAAGTCAATTACCACGGATCAATGTCTCCAATCCTTTAATATTTTCCATACTAATTTGACGTTATGAAAAAAGGTGAGTGACAAATACGAGGACTCGTAGCAAAACGTGCAAATTAAGGATGGAACAAGAAGAGCTCGCACCTCGTGTGGGTAATTTGGAGAATCAAATGAATATGATCGCCACAATGGTGGCGGAGATGAAAGCGATGCTAATCGCTAGTCAGGGGAGATACCCTGTCGACCCTAATTCTCAAGCCCCTGCGGGGTCATCCGAGGGAGTGAACGCTAATCCGGCGCCCTCTGCTAATCCCACTTTGAATCCGGAGCGACCACCTAAGGATCCTCCCATTGTGATAGATCCGGAAAAGAAGGAGAAGCAAGTCCTCAAAATGGAAGAGGAAATTAAAAGGCTGGCTAAGATCGAAGAATGCCCGGCAAGTCGGGGTTATGAACTTTCGAGGTTCGATAAGGTAGCACCGTTCGAGAAGATAGAGGTTCCTGCGGACTACAAGGAACCGGACTTTGTGAGAAAATATAATGGGACCGGGTGTCCCAAAGCGCACTTGAAGTATTATTTGCGCCGAATGTCCTAGTTCTCCGACAACATCCCATTACTGGTCAACACCTTCCAGGAAAGCCTATCCGGGGCAGCCCTGGCGTGGTTTATTGAATTAGAGCGAGAGAGGCTCGCCGATTGGGACAAGCCGGCGGACGAGTTCCTTCGGCAATACAAGTTTAACACTTTGACCGCCCTCACTAGAGAGGACATTCCGAGGACCGTGAAAGGAAAGAGCGAGGCCGTTCGCGCCTACGCCCAAAGATGGAGAGCAATGGCCGTGCAGGTAAAGCCGCCCGTCCCGGAAGAAGAATTAATAGACCTTTTTCTCAAGGCCCTTCCCTTTGAGTTTTTCGACAAACCGAACACCTCCGGGTGTCGGACGTTTGCGCACACGATCAAGGTAGCAGAACGCTATGAGTGGGCACCGAGGGAGAAGAAGATACTTGAGGCGCCTTTCGGACGCCAATACCCTTTAAGAAGGGATAATAGGGAGCAACCTGGAGAAGTAGCCTTTGTCCCTAACCCGCCAAAGCTAAGAAATTTCTCACCTTCAATCCCTACCCAAGGAACGTCCTCCTGGACCACTTCCAAACCACCGGAATTCAGAAAAAAGAACCAAATTGTTTTCACCCCACTACCCCGACCCTTATCCAAATTATTACCCATGCTGTTGGAGAACCGCTTAGTTGCAAAAGAGCCACCTAGAGCTCACCCGCCAAGATTTCCTGGGTTTGATGAGACCCAGGCGTGCATATACCATATGGGAGAAAGGGGACATAACGTGGACAACTGTCTCGCTCTCAAGTTCAAGGTGCAAGCATTGATCGATGGAAAAGTTCTAGAGTTTGATAAGGCTGAACCAAATGTGCAACGTAACCCGTTACACGAGCATCGCGAGGTGAACGCGATTTTTGGAGGCGAAGAAGAAGAGGTTCTTGAGTTCATAGTGGATATAGGTAAAATGCGGGATGTCTTGACATTGGCCTCACAATACCCGGAAGGAAAAAGTATTTCCCGGGAGCAAAAGGGGGCTTGCTTAGAAAAGTTGATCAATCTGGGTGTCATAGGAAAAATGGAAGATGTCGCTTTCAAGGGGACCTACGTAGCGGTAGACATGCTGTCCGAGGAATTTGCGATGAAACCTACGAGGGGAGCTGTTTTGAAAATACCCTCGGGATACTTGATGAGCATCAAAGATGGCCAAGAAATTGAAGAGATAGACGAATATGAAGTCCGTGCGGATAAAGCGCGCAGAGGTGATAGAAGATTTATGCAGAAAGCTCTTGAGATAGGAGAAATAGTGGACAATCTTGGAGAGGATAGTGGTGGTTACAACTTTAAGGTGTTGTATTCGGCGCCCCAGAGTTTCTTTGTTGATTCCGGAGATATAGTCCCCGATGGGTGGGGTGGAATGGATGACCCCGCAAGTGAGGAATTTGTGGGAACGGTCGATGAAGTTAAAGACCAAGCGGCTCCTCGGAATGAACAGGTGAATCAAGAGTCCAACGTGCGACTTTCTAATTTGGAGACCCATATGCGACATTTAACAACCATGGTAGCGGAATTATCGCAACCGATGGCTAAGAATGACGCCACAAGAGTAGAAGAGAACATGCAGATTCTGGAAATGCGGCGGGCCATTGAGACATAAAACCGAAAGATCGCCCTATTGCAAGAGCAAGGAGATGATGTGTCAAGGAAAATGGATGAGTTGAAAGAGCTGATTACGCCACTTACTCGGGCAAGAAATGTTCCACCCCAAGGCGTGAACCCGAGAGTGGCCTTCCGCACGAAGTATAATGGCGCTGGGTGTCCTCTAGCACATATCTCATATTATCTTCGCCAAATGGTTGGCCATCATGAGGATGATGAAACAACGATCCGGAATTTCGAACGTAGTACGGCGGGCCTCGCGCTAGTATGGTTTCGGTCAATCGATTTGGATTGGATCCCGAGCTGGGAGGATTTATCGGAGCACTTTATACGGCACTTTGAAGTTGGGATCGAGGGTTACTTTACTAAAGCCAATCTGTTGAATATCGGGAAAGGCGAAGACGAGAGTTTTGAACTCTTCGCTAGGAGATGGAAGAAACATGCTGTGATGGTGCAACCGCCGCTGTCGGAGAGAGAAATGCTGGAGTTCATACTGAAGTCACTTCCGGCGGAATACTTTGACCGCATGTATGCGTACACTTACTCATCATTCCAACATCTGGTGGAGATTGGTATGAGAATTGAAGGGATTATCCTGAGAATCGGAAGGGAAAGGCAGAGGTGTCCGGATGAAGAAAATGCCTCACTGGTAAGGCCAGGTCCAGAACATAACCCTGAGGATGTTCATGAGGATGAAATGATCAAGATGGTAGATACCCCAATTCGTTTCGTGATTGATTTGAACAAAATTGATAGCTGGGAGTTGGAAGCTTCTAGTTCGGAAAAACCATCAACATCCGAATCACCACCAGAAAAGATCATACCGGTGAAGATTAAGTTACCGCTTGTGGAAGAGTACAACTCGAAGGCGATACATTGGGACTACGGAACAGTCGAGATTGACACCATAATGAGATCGGGAAGGTGTTATCCACCAAGAGAGGCGGATTCTGAAAAGAAAGTCCCGACTACAGAAGAGGTCGAGAAGTTGCAATCGGTCGTGAGGACCGGTGAATATGAGGTCGTTGATCAACCGAGGAAAATGCCGGCACTGATTTCCTTCTTGGATCTCTTCAAGAATTCCGAAAAGCATAAGAATGCCCTCTTGAAAGTGCTAGATGAGGTGCATGTACCGGAGACAATTAACGAAGTGCGGCTAGGGGACTTTGTAGGTGTTATCCTCTTGAAAGACCCGATATCCTTCTCAGATGAGGATTTCCCAAGAGAAGGGCGTGTGCATAATAGAGCTCTCTACATCGCCGTGAGATGCCATGGAAAGGAGGTTCCTCACGTCTTGATTGATAATGGCTCTGCTTTTAATCTATGTCCTCTGAGCACTTTGAGAAGCTTGGGGATCAATGAAGATTTTGTGAAGACATCCAAGGCCACCATCCGGTCATTTGACAGAGTCTCCAAGAATGTAGTAGGAGAGATTGAGCTGGACATTGACATTGGACCGGTGACTTTCTCTATACCGTTCAAAGTCTTGGACATTCCTAGCGCCTTCGCCTTGCTCTTGGGAAGACCATGGATTCATGTGTCTAGGGCGGTACCTTCCTCCATGCATCAAAAGTTAAAATTCGTGGTCAAGGGCCGGTTGATCACCGTCCATGGCGAGACGGGACATTGAGCCGCTTTAAAAGGGATGGTTCCATACGTCGAACCTTCAAAGGAGGAGGAGCTGAGTTATCATACCTTCGACATTGTATACATCATGCATGTATCGCCGGATGCAAAAATGGCTACACCAGAACTTTCAAGACCTGCGACTATGGCGGGAAAAGTGCTACTCTCGAATGGATTTATTCCGGGTGCTGGATTAGGAAAATATGGTCGGGGAATCCGTAACCCTTTGAATTTGAGCTCAAACGACCACAAGGTTGGTCCGGGTTATAATGGAATAGTGAAGAATAATACGGGTCGAGGCCGAGGTCGAAACAAGTGTTATGGAAACCGTGGACGCCGTGGACACCAAGGTGGCCGTTTCATAGGCACCGATGCATGGAAAGCTAGAGGAAAAATGTTCCTAAACCCCTTATTCGAGGTATTCTCTAAAGGAGGCAAATGGTTGGAAGATGAGGACATCTACGAGGATGCGAGAATCGGACTTGTTCAACCCGTTTTACGGATGATCGGGTGAACGTGATAATTGAGTGGGTTGGACGATGATTTCCCCACCCCCGAGTAAAAGGCTCTTTTGAACTTTACCTTTTAATGCATTTTGATTACTGCATTTGTTTTTGAAGCTTTTCTCTGTTTTAGCACCCTTTGGGTCGCATGTCGTGATCCAAGAAGTGCGGTATTATACTGTCATTAGTTGCATCTATTAATGAAAATCATCACAAATTTGATTACGGACATGTGGAGCAACGAATTGGTCCGATGATGATAATTGGCTCTACCATAAGACTTGAGGCCCGATCCGCCATGTGATCCGGGGTTTTAAATAGCTTTTGAGAACCGGGATGTTCGGAAGATAGTGGGACTAGTTCTCCTTTCTTTGACTAAAAATTGGAATTTGAAAAATGTTTTCATGATAAAAATCATGCATTCTTCAATTTTATCATCTTTGAATACTAACCTTTCATGGTGCATTTCAGGCATGTCATCCCACCCATACATAACAAGTTAATATGTGACTCGGATCGGCTCGATGACTATGCATGCGAAGTTGATGTAGAAGAGGTTGATGTGAACGATATCAAGAAAGAATGGGATTGTTTTGAAGAATCTAAGCCTCCTATCTCTGAAGAACCTATTACTATTAATTTGGGAGATTCCGATTGCGTTAAGGAAGTGAAAATAGGAGGGCACTTGTCTGCAGTAGATGTTTTAAGAATGACGACATTGCTCAAGGAATATCAAGATATTTTCGCCTAATCATATGCTGACATGCCGGGTTTAGATCGTGAAATTGTGGAGCATGCTCTGCCCACAAGTCCTTCTTGCACACCAGTAAATCAATCACCCGGAAGAATGAATCCCGAACTGGCAGATAAGATCAAGGAAGAGGTGATGAAGCTCCTCAAAGTTGGATTTATCGAGGCTGTCCCATATGCCGATTGGGTCGCCAATATCGTACCAGTTAAGAAGAAGGATGGGAGAATTAGAATATGCGTGGATTATTGGGATTTAAACAAAGCTAGTCCCAAGGATGATTTTCCTCTACCGCACATTGATGTACTCGTTGATAGTACCGCAGGCTTTGAATTATTCTCCTTTATGGATGGATTCTCGGGATATAATCGGATCATGCTAAAGGAAGAAGATAAGATCAAGACCTCATTCACTACACAATGGGGAATCTTACGTTACAAGGTAATGCCCTTTGGATTGAAAAACGCAGGGGCAACATATCAAAGGGCTATGGTGACCCTTTTTCATGATATGATACATAAGGAGATTGAGGTCTATGTGGACGATATGATTGCCAAGTCCGGACCTGGAGAAGATCATGTTAAAGTGCTGAAGAAATTATTTGATCGATTGAGAAAGTATAAGCTCAAGTTGAATCCTGCGAAATGCGTATTTGGCGCAAGATCCGGAAAGTCGCTAGGATTTGTAGTGAGCAATCGTGGTATTGAGATTGACCCTTCCAAGATCAAAACCATATGGGAAATAGGGACTCCTTCTACTGTTAAGGAAGTAAGGGGCCTACTTGGAAGATTGAATTATATATCCAGATTCATATCTCAACTATCAGAAACAAAGAAACCCTTTTTCAAGCTCCTAAAGAAAGGTGCAAAGGTCAAATGGGATGCAGAATGTCAACAAGCATTTGAGAAGATCAAGGAATATTTGGTACAACCTCCAAGATTGGTACCTCCTATCCCTAACGTTCCTTTAACTCTATATCTGACGGTTAACGATGAATCCTTGGGAGCTTTACTTGCCCAAACTAATCCCAAGGATCGTAAAGAGCAAGCCATCTATTATTTGAGCAAAAAGTTCACAACATCTGAAGCCAAATACCCAACAGTGGAAAGGACTTGCGTAGCATTGGTTTGGGTCCTCCACAGATTAAGGCGATATACGCTGCATTATCATATAGAACTGGTCACTGAAAATGACCCTATCAAGTACCTTTTGGAGAAGCTGACATTGCTAGGAAAGATGGCTAAATGGCAAATATTGCTTTCAGAGTTTGATATCAAAACCTCTCTCCAAAAGTCCATCAAGGGAAGAGCAATTGCTGACATGCTCACCGAGAATCCTCCTAAGGACGTTGTAGAGCAAAACAAGGGAGGTCAAATTTTGAACATATCCGAAGACAAATGGATGCTGTACTTTGACGGCGCAGTGAATCTCACTAGATCATGTACCGGGGCAGTTTGATATCCCCCGAAGATCAACATTATCCAGTTTCAGCTAAGTTGGTGTTTCCATGCACCAACAACATTTCCGAATATGAAGCTCGCATCCTTGGGTTACAATTGGCCATTTCATTAAAAGTAAAGAAGCTGCTGGTATATGGAGATTCCATGCTAATCATTCTACAGACCCAAGGGGAGTGGAAGACGAAGGATCCCAAACTTATTCCTTATCATAAATTCCTTGAAGAGCTGGTCCAACATTTTGAAGAGATCACTTTCGAATATCCGCCAAGAACTCAGAATCATTTTGCTGATGCTTTGGCCACATTATCAGCCATGTTACAAGTGCAAGATGGCCTCGAGATAGAGCCGTTAAGGATTGACATCCTTGAGCAACCTGCATCGTGCATGGTCGTTGAAGAAGAACCCGATGAAGAATCGTGGTATCATGACATTAAGAATTACCTCTTGAAGGGCGAATTCCCACAGGACAGTCAACCGAAAGATAAAAAGTATATCAGCAAGATGGCATCTAAATTTTTCCTCAGCGGACAGATCCTATACAAGAGATCCTTTGACTCGGTCCTATTGAGGTGCGTTAATTCGAAAGAAGCAAATATCGTTATGAAAGAGATTCATGAAGGAGAATGCGGACCGCATATGAATGGTCACCTCCTCGCCAAGAAAATCATGAGACTCGGATATTCTTGGATGACTATCGAGTCGGATTGCAACCATCATGTTAGATCCTGTCTTCAATGTCGGATATACGGCGACAGGATAAATGCGCCACCAACCGAGCTACATCAAATGTCAGAACCATGGCCATTCCGCATGTGGGGAATTGATATGATCGGCCCTATCAACCCAAAGGCCTCAAACGGACATCGTTTCATTCCGGTGGCTATTGATTATTTCACCAAATGGATTGAAGCCAGCTCTTATGCCAATGTCACTGCGAATAGTGTGGCTAAATTCATCAAGCGAGATATCATTTCAAGATATGGAGTTGCAAGAGCCATCATTACGAACAATGGCTCCAATTTGAACAACAAGGTTGTCGATCAACTATTGGAACAATTTAAGGTACGACATCTTAATTCTTCACCTTACCGCCCGCAAATGAATGGAGCTGCGGAAGCGGCAAACAAGAACATTAAGAAGATATTGGCTAAAACTGCTGAGAAATATAGAGATTGACATGAGAGATTGCCATACGCTCTCATGGCCTACCGAACTTCGATTCGTACTTCAACTGGAGCAACTCCCTATTCTTTGGTATACGGTATGGAAGCAATCCTACCGGTAGAGGTGGAAATCCCCTCTTTAAGGATTCTGTCTCAAGTTGAACTCTCAGAAGATGAATGGAACCGACAGAGACACGAACAATTGAATTTGATTGATGAAAGGCGATTGAAGGCTATCTGTCATGGTCAAAGCTATCAGAAGAAAGTGGCCAGAGCTTTTAACAAGAAGGTTAAGCCCAGAAATTTTGAAGCGGGGATGCTAGTTGTGAAGAAAATGCTCCCAAATGCTCAACATCCAGGAGGCAAATTCATGCCAAATTATGAAGGCCCCTACGTGATTCAAAAGGTCTTATCCGGGGGAGCTCTTATACTTGTAAACATGGATGGAGAAGAATTGGCAAGTCCAAGAAATGTAGACGCCATGAAGAGATATTATCCTTGAAATAAAATTGAACTTCGGAGCGATTGATGAGCAGATCCGAGTCACATAGAGTTTTGCATTCGCATGACATTTGCATACATGCATTTGCATATGTTTGTATTTTGTAGGTGGACTGGGAGTCACGAAGAATCCTACGGAACAATGGATCAAAACAGGGAAGCTATTTGTTATTTTGGACTACGGATTTTGAATATCCCGAACTAATTGATTCTTTTTGTTTTTACGAGAAACGGGAGTCAACATCCGAAGGAGATGAGAAGAAATCGCTTTGGATTTTGAAATTTTGAACATCTTGAACTAATTGATTCCTTTTGTTTTTACGGGAAATGGGAGTCAACGTCCGAAGGAGATGAGAAGAAATCGCTTCGGGATTTGAAATTTTGAACATCTTGAACTAATTGATTCCTTTTGTTTTTACAGGAAACGGGAGTCAACATCCGAAGGAGATGAGAAGAAATCGCTTTGGAATTTGAAATTTTGAATATCTTGGACCGATTGTTTCCTTTTGTTTTTACAGGAAACGGGAGTCAATATTTGAAGAAGACAGGTTTGAGGTTCTCCTCCTTTATAAAGTATTTTCATACACCGTCGTGCTTGAAATTGAAAATTTTGGATTTATAGAGCCACAAGGCCCTTTCAAAGAGAC
Source organism: Rhodamnia argentea (assembly GCF_020921035.1). NCBI lineage: Eukaryota > Viridiplantae > Streptophyta > Magnoliopsida > Myrtales > Myrtaceae > Rhodamnia > Rhodamnia argentea. The sequence continues at coordinate 19,044,282 of NC_063158.1, read as the reverse complement.
ATTCCTTTACAAGTTTCAGAAACATCTTTTGAATATATCTTTTGATGAGAACATTTTGCAAACGATGAATTTTGAGGAAAACGCCCCGAGTTTCTATAAAAAGGGCATGTTTTGAAAGTTTTTCAAAAGAATGATCCTTCAGATGAAAAGAGGCAAACATTGTCCTTAAACACGTCCTTGATACACTTGAGAGATGAGTGAGAGTGATAGAGGGAAGGAGCTTAATTTTGGGACGTAGGGATCATTCGCGGTGATTACATGGATTGAAATGATGAAAGGCATTTCCACTTCAAAATTATCCATACACATTTATATCTCTTGACAACCAATCTAAGCCAAAAGGGAGAATTTTCTGAATATAACCCTGTCAAGAACCACCCCATACTGGGGCATATTTGGAGGTTCATCAAGTGATTCCTTGGAGAAAAGATCGGGTAAGACTTTATTGTGCTAACCTGCATCAATCTTTTTGTGATAGCTCCAGGTGATTTCTGGCAGAGACTTGGAACACCTCAAAGTGAAGAAAAGCATTTCATTTCTATATCCCCAAACACTTATCCTTTGAAGAGCCAATTTGAGCCATTTAATATTCATTTCCAAACCCTTGTTGGTGATCACCTCCCCACACTGGGGCAAACAAAGGAATTACCAGCAATAAGTCAAAATGCATAATTTGGAAGAATTCTTGATGCTGGTCTCAAAAGAGCCAGTCAATGCAAATAAATGATGAAGAATGAAAGGGCTAGAAAAAGTAAAGTGCCTGGTAAAAGCAAGGCCAAAGCCCATGAAAAGAACATCCCGAAAAAGGGAAAATCCTGAAGAAAGATCATCAAGATGAAAAGAGGAAAATCCTCAAAGTCAATTGAACAAAAATGATCATGAATCTACCGCAAAAACAAATGAAGGCTGGAAAAATGTCAAGGTGATCACCAAAGTTCACCCCTCTTTTGAAAATATGGCCATTCTTAAAGAGCCCACCTTAAGCCAAGATACAACCTGTCACCAAAACTTTTCTGATCTAAGAGGTGTTGCAGGTTGATGTAAGAAATCATACAGGAAGCTACCGCTTAAAGAGGTAAGTACAATCCTGTCTTATCATGTCTTCGAGGTTCTTGACTTGTAGACCCGAAGAAGCTGTTTTAGATCAAAATTCATTTCTAAGCCTCAAAATGAATATCCTTTGATGAGCCTTTGACCTGGCTCGAATTACGGTCCCTTTTAAAAAATGCCTTCTCTGATTAGTCAGATTGTATGCATCTCGAATGATCCCGAAACCTCAAGGTTAGGTTTCCTGTGAGCGGATTTGAATTTTAAGAAAAAAGCCTTTCCAAAATGGTGAGAAGCCCTCTTGGATGAAGGAAAACCCTTTTGAAAAACTTTTAAAACAACCTTTTTGTAAAACACTCGGGATGTGTCATTCAAAATCCATCCTCAGTGAAAATTTGAACTTGTGATTGGACACATTTCCCTCACGAATACACTTTGAAAATTTGTCTAAGAATTCTTAAGTTTCCCCCCATGACTTAGAATTGTCATTCTAATGATGTTTGATTGAACTTTCTGCGGGTTCCTTAGTGATCCCAAATCCTCGGAAAAGTTACATTTTAAAGATTTGATTAACTTGGATTTGCTGCGGGTCTCCCGGGCGTCCCAGGTCCTCGGACCCCCTCCTCTTTTAGAAAATTTGAAATAGGGTTTGAGCTTCCGTAGGTACACTAGTCAACCTAGGTCCTCGGATGGCACCCTCTCAGACGGTGAGTAGCTTCCTAGATGAAAGCCGATCTGCTTTTTAGAAAATTTGAAATAGGGTTTGAGCTTCTGTAGGTATACTAGTCAACCTAGGTCCTCAGATGGCACCCTCTCAAACGGTGAGTAGCTTCCTAGATGAAAGCCGATCTGCTTTTTCGAAAATTTGAAATAGGGTTTGAGCTTACGTAGGTACACTAGTCAACCTAGGTCCTCGGATGGCACCCTCTCGGACGGTGAGTAGCTTCCTAGATGAAAGCCGATTTGCATTTTAGAAAATTTAAAATAGGGTTTGAGCTTCCGTAGGTACACTAGTCAACCTAGGTCCTCAGATGGCACCCTCTCGGACGGTGAGTAGCTGCATAGATGAAAGCCGATCTGCTTTTTAGAAAATTTGAAATAGGGTTTGAGCTTACGTAGGTACACTAGCCAACCTAGGTCCTCAGATGGCACCCTTTCGGATGGTGAGTAGCTTCCTAGATGAAAGCCGATCCGCATTTTAGAAAATTTGAAATAGGGTTTGAGCTTCCGTAGGTACACTAGTCAACCTAGGTCCTCGAGATGGCACCCTCTCGGACGGTGAGTAGCTTCCTAGATGAAAGCCGATCCGCTTTTTAGAAAATTTGAAATAGGGTTTGAGCTTACGTAGGTGCACTAGTCAACCTAGGTCCTCAGATAGCACCCTTCCGGACGGTGAGTAGCTTCCCGGATGAAAGCCGATCCGTGTTTCGAGATGGTGACTCCCTGCGATAGAGGATAGCCGGTCTCTTTTAAATAGGTGAAACCCCTTTGTTACAAGGGTGAACCTCCCCTTCCCGACGGTGAGTAGCTTCCTAGATGAAAGCCGATCTGCGTTTTAGATGGTGAGTCCCTGCATAGAGGATAGCCAATCTCTTTTAAATAGGTGAAACCCCTTTGTTACAAGGGTGAACCTCCCTTCCGGACGGTGAGTAGCTTCCTAGATGAAAGCCGATCTGCGTTTTAAATGGTGAGTCCCCGCATAGAGGATAGCCAATCTCTTTTAAATAGGTGAAACCCCTTTGTTACAAGGGTGAACCTCTCTTCCGAATGGTGAGTACCTGCATAGAGGAAAATCGATCCGCTTTTTAAATGATGAATCCCCGGTGGATAGTCAAACCATTTTGAATAGGTGAAACCCCTTTGTTACAAAGGTGAACCTCCCTTCTAAGTTTTCAAACCACTGCTCGACACCAGACGGACGCTAACCGTTGCAAAATCGCGCCAAACCGTCCAAAGGTAATTCCGTACACTCAATTTCTCAACCTCAGATCAACAAATATCAGACTACAGACAGGTGAGCTACGGGTAAGTATCTCTCTCTTCTCATCTCTCTTTCACATGAAATGAGCATAAATTGAAAATAATTCCCCACGGAGTCGAGCTTTAACGGCAAAGGTAAGGCAATTGGATGTTAAGACTAGTTTTCTTTAGATTTTTTCCCCAGCAGAGTCGATTAAGGATCCAGGTGTCACCTTGTCTTTGAAAGCAACCTCTAACCGAGATTACTTTCAAAGAGGGGCAACTGTTGACACTCGATTTTTAATCATTTTTTCTTTTAGTTTTATTCCTAAAAATTCACAAAAAATCAAAAAATTAAAAAATCAACATTGGAAGCCTTGGCCAAGCATAAGGAACCAATTTTGAACAAAATTTTTTTTTTCATATTTTTCACATTTTTTAATATTTTCGGAAAATAGGAAAATACTTCAAAATTCATAAAAAATACTTTTCGAGGTCACAAAAATACGAAAAAATGTTCAATATTTTTCTTTTAATTCCCTTTTCATATTGACCTCAAGAAAAATTGAAAATTGAGTTCAATTTTAGGTGTTTCTTCATAACGCCTAGAGTTGAATTTGCATAAAAAAAATACAAATTGAGTCTTTTTATTTGCAATTTTTGCACATTTAAAGTCTAGACATTCAATTGTAGTCCCTTTGAACTTCAATTTGATCAATTGCACCCTCAATTGCACGAATTGCACTAATTAGACAAGAATCCCCAAATTATTTGCAATTTAGTCCCTCAATTGGCCAATTTTTGAAATTACTTTTAATTGAGGGACTATCATAGTGAAATTGGACCGTCCCCCTATGTTTTCATGCATTCTAAATCGATTGGAATGGGTCTCGTGGTCCAATTTGGTCGAATTGACACTCAATTGAACTTTTCCTCAATTTGGGCAAATTGAAAAATTTAGGGCTTTTGTGCAAATTGATAAGAACTTTTGGGCAAAATTACATTTCTAGATAATATCCAGGCCCCTAAGTGCAATTTTGAGGTTTAATTGCAAAAATTCCCAGGCAATTACGATTAATTTTGAAAATTATGGGAATTTCACTGCCTGAACCGGTTTAGGCCGGTCCGACCGGCCGAACCGGTCCCGAAACGCACTTCATCTTCAACCTCTTACCTGCACGATTTGCCGTTTTGAACCATCAATTTCAATGATCAAATTGAGGACCAATTCGACCATAATCGATTCAATTGACATGGGGGTTTTGATCCTCGGGTTATGGCTCGTCGATCGGGACCGGTGGTACGGCCAATGGCCGCCGGAGCTCGGCGGAATCGCCGGTCAAAGCTCCGGCGAGGGCAAAAGTCAATATTTTCAATCCCGTGTCAAATTAGCGCGCATTTGGTGATCAACGGAGGCACGACGGACGCAGACGGAATCCTAATCGATTCAGTCGCCGCCCGTGGCAGCCTATTGGTATGTGATTGGCACGTGAGAGCCTTGGCGGAGCGTGGCCCATGCGCGCGCATTTTTTGAAAATCGAGTATAAAAGGCGAGAAGGTTCCAGATCCAAGAGGGGGCTCATTCTGCTCGCTGAGGTATCAGAATAGAGAGAGAGAGAGAGAAAAGAGGAGAGAGAAGCTCTCGTGCCGGAACGAGCTCAAGTTGCGGACGAAGCTTCGCGACTTCATCTCGGACGATTCAGGCCGGATCAAGGCGGCGGATCGTCACCAGAAGCTCACCCGAGCCAAGAGGAAGTGATCGGCACAGCTCGATTGACCTATAGCCTCCGGAAGCCGTAAGTCGAGCCCTCAACTTCTTTACTGTGCGTTAATGGCATCTCGGCCTCCGGAATATCATTCTTTCGATTATTGTGTGCCTTTTCATCCTTAAACCTTACAGATCATCGTCGCATCTTGCTTGTGCTTCGATTTTGTGCGATTACCTCGAGTTGAACCTTCAACTTGTTTCGGTCCGGTCGAAGTTCGGCCGGGCGATTCCCGCCGATGCGAGCTCAATCGGAGCTCAAGGTAAGCATCCCGAACTCGATTTAAATGTTCTCGAATCTCCAATTGAATAGTTATGGTCTGTATTGTGTGATTGAACTATACAATGTTGAAACTGTGCGAGTTCGATTATCTGCGATCCTATGGACGAAATTGTGTGATTTTTGTATAAGTTGATCTGCGGGGAAAGGCGAGTCGATTAGGTTTAGTTTCATGTAATTACGGCGAGATTCCGCCGTTGGATCTCGCCGGAATGTTTTCAGCCGTTCATCCGCTCGTCGGCGAAAGGTTGAAGACGATGACGCGATGAAGTCAACGAGTCAGCTTCCTACGTGTCGAGTCCCCATTGGTCCACCTTGGATCCGAGTCGGCTCGGCCGTTGGCGCGAGTGAGCCGACTCGGACGCGATCCGACGGCTAGGATAATTCGCCTAGTTTGATTTGTGGCCGTCGGATCTGCAATTTTTGTATTTTAGGAAATTAGATATATTAGACAAAAATAGAGTATTTCAGAAACGGTGTCGTTTAGCTCGGGGATATGCGACATCGTTCTTGGCTATAGAAGGAATGGACGGTCCAGATCCGGTTCGGGTTAGATCGTGACCGTCCGTGCGTTTAACGGACACGGTGTCGTTTAAGGAGTATAGTCCAAAACGTTGTTGTTTAAGCTTGAATAGGGACGAACGGCTCAGATCTAAGCTAGGGTTAATCGTAGCCGTTCAACGTACTAAATGAAGTGTCGTCGTTTTGCTTTAAGAGAGAGCAGACGGCCCGGATTGAGTTCTAGATTGCATCGTGGCCGTCCGTTTGATTCAAAGTGATACGACGCCGTTTAGGGTTAGGGAAGAATACGTCGTCGTTTCTCTTAGGCGTGGATCGACGGCTGAGATTGATCCAAGAATTGATCCCAGCCGTCCGTAATTTTTGTATATATTCGGATATTAGGATTTAATATTGGAAAATCAAAAATAAATAGTATAAATACACATACGGCACTGTATAGGGGCTGAGCGGGCCTGTGAACGGTCGGACCGGGTTGACCGGGTTGACCCGGTCCGGTTTATAATAAAAAATTAATAAAAAAATAGATAAAAATTCCAAAAAATCCAAAAAATTGCAAAAATACTTAGAAAATTCATAAAAATTCCCGTATTTTCACAAAAAAATTTCTAAAACTTCCTAGATCGATTCGGGACTCATAAAGTCCAGATCAATAGTTTTGAGACTTCGAGGGTCGATCTGTATCGATCCGGAAAATTTCCAATATTTTTGAAAAATAAATAAAAAATTCGAAAAAATTAAAAAAATTAGAAAAATTCAAGAAAATCACAAAAAATGAGAAATGGTCACATTCAACTGGCCAAATCGAAATTTTGTGATTTTCGGGTCCCGAACCCCAAAAATGACCATTCTACCCTTCCGGGCCTTTCGCCCCAAATTTTCGCCAAATCACCACGAAACCCAAATTTGATTTTTGTGTGGGCCGATAGGGCCATTTTAGACATATCAAACCTTGATTGATTGATTGATTGTGATGATTTTGATTGCGCTTTTTATTTTTTCGATTGTGGATGTTAGGATAGAAAATCCCCATCTGCATGAATACTTAGAATTGTTAGGACCTACCTCACCCGATATCGCATCCGCATGAATTCTCGGGTTAGAAAATCACTCAACATCGGTAACCAAAAGGGCGTCAATTTGAATCTTGGCGTAACCAAGTCCCCGGACCCAAAAATCTCTGGTTTTCGTGGAACCGAACGGTTTCTCCCGACCGCTCGGTAGGATTTTCCGATCATACCCTCCAATAAATTGATCGGTGGCGACTCCAAAATTGCATGTACACATTGCACATGCCACCCGACCACACTAAGGTCGATTTTGATATTTGATAAATTTTACCCGACATCGCGATTCGAGTAATGGGTCTTGGGAGAGACCCGCGATCCCATATAAAAAAAAAGGGGGATCGGCTCGTTAACCTTCCTCTGGAATGAGAGGGTCGCGACAGTCTTCCTATGGGCCGATAGGGCCATATTAGACGTGCCATGCTCGTTTGTATGATCTAATTGTGATTATCAATGATTGCGTATTTAAATTTCCCGATTGTGACTAATAGGATAGAAATTCCCGTCTGTATGATACCCTAGATCCTTAGAGCTTATCTCGCCCTAAAATTCACCCGCATGAATCTTTAGGTTAGAAGATCACTCAATTTCGGTAATCGAAATGGCGTCAATGTAAATCTCGGTGTAACCAAGTCCCCGGACCCACCTTTCTAGTTCTCATAGAATTGAACGGTTTCTCCCGACCGCTCGATAGGGTTCCGGATCATACCCTCCAAAAATTGATCGATGGCGACTCCATATGCATGTACACTATGCACATGTCACCCGACCACACTAAGGTCAATCTCGATATCCCAAAATTTTTCTTCACATCACGATTCGAGTAATGGGTCTCGGGAGGAACCCGTACGCCAAAATCTACCGCTAACCGGGTCGGAAGCGCAACTCGTTAACCTCGTCGCCCACCTCTATACACAAAATATCAAAAGGGACGAAGAGAGGGTCGCGACAGTACCTTGATACTCGGGGCTGGGTTGATGCTACTATACCTTGCTTTGAAACCGAGGATGTTGTGGTGTTTATAGGATCTTCTAATGGTGATTTCTCTTACGGTGATTTCGGGAATCTTAGTTAGGACAAGAAAGAGAAGGTTTACTTGGCATAATGTAGTGTGGTTCTTGTTAGATATATTGTATATAGGATTAGGATTTTCTCCTTTTTTATATGTATCTACATTTATACCCTTTCTTGTATGTATATTTATATTGGCCTTGTGCCTAATGGTAAAGCAAGCATTCCATTATCTTTTTCGGTCTTTTTCTTCGTTGCGACTTCGTCTCGTGCCATCCCATATTGTCTTCATTACGTCAACTTCACGATCCGTCTGATGTCTTGATCGTGCTCGGATCTTCTTAGACTTTGTCTCGATCGATCCGGTCTACCTCGTCTTTCACGTTGTTCTCGCAATCGACCTCGAGCTTTGTCTTCTTCACTCATATATATCTTATTTCCGCTTTGATTGATTGTTATCAAAATCATGGTTGGTAGTAGTGATCGCATTGATGTAAAGTTGGATGGCTTTAATTATGTTATTTAGAAACCCTTGGTGATGGCTGTTCTTGTTTATCGTGATTTATAGGAGCATGTTGATGGTACTCGTTCTTGTCTAACACTTTGTCCGATATTGTTGAATCCAAACCTAGTGCTAATCAGATTACGTGATGCAAATATGAAATTAGGGATTGGCGTGTTACTGATTGGAAAGCATGGGCAATCTTATTTGGTTGTATTATCCCGGATCTTTGTCCCCAATTTTCTCAAATTGTTGGCGCGTAATAGATATAGGATCGGATTGCCGAGATATTTACACAGACGGGTTTTGTCCGTATTTATCAACTTATGCGGGAACTTTGTCATGCCGCACGGGGTAAATGATATGTTTGTGATTTCTATAACTATATGACGTCTCTTTGATCTCAACTTGATGTATTGGCTCATCCAACAAGTCCCATGTATCTTGGTTTCACTGCATCAAAGCTTGAAATCAGAACAAGTATCGTTTATACAAATACTTGATGTAACTCTCACCATATTTTGAGGGAGATTGCAGTCAAATTCTCTATCTTTATCCTGCTCTATCTCTTTATGATGTAGTTAAGGCACTTCAAGTCGAGGGAACTAGATGAGGAATTCTTGGCGCTCCTCCATCTCCAGATTCCTCTACGATGCCAGCCACCCCACAACCTGGTTTTGAGTCTGGCTCCTCTCATCGTGGTTTTCAGGCTTCTCCATCTCTATATACATCCGCAATCCTGGCCACCCACAACCCGATTTGAAGTCCAGCTCCTTTTAGCATGGTTTCTAGTCCAGCTATTCTTAGCGTGGTTTCCTACATGTCCCTTCTCAGCAACATTAATGTTTCTTTTTATAACTACTATAAACAAAATGGAGATTACGAGGATTGATGTTTGTAGAAGTTGAGTTATATTTCTGATGCACCTTCACGCTCGGTTGCACCTGTCTCTTCTCCATCCATGGACTGTACCACTTCATCCTCATCTTCAAATGATAGTCTTGTTGTTTTTGAGGCCTAGCTTTCTCTTTTATCCTCAGCTTCATCTTGGTTCTTATGGTGCATCTTCATATGTTGCTACCGCAGCTACTATGCAATTCCCAAGTGATAATTCTTCTTGGATTCTTGACTCCAGTGCTACTCATCACATGACCGCCTCTTCTCATCATCTTACTAAGAAAACTACACTAAAAAAATCCAATAGGTTCTTTGCAGCTAATGGACCACTCTTACTACTTTTGAGAAAAAATCCCTAGACGATTTTGAAGTTGACAAAACAATCCTAGTACTCTTGTATTTTGAGATAATGCTGTCATTTACTTGTTTTGCAGATCATCCTTTGATGCGGCGATGCACGGGATTGAATCTAGCAAAAGGATTTGACTCAGATATTGTTTCGAGAGTCTCGAGATCTTGGTTCGAGCTCGGGCGTTGAGTGGGGATAGCTTAGACGTTGGAATGACGCTCAAGCTCTGATTGAAGTACTTCACTAGCAGTAATCAGAATTTTAAGAGGAATACAAATTGAGCTTAATTGATGCATATCAACGAACGCCATCGAGCTAGATCATCCTTGAAGATTCTCATCGATTGAGATCAATCAAGAATGCGGAACCGAGAAGACAAATCAAGACTTTCTAAATGGAAGAAACCATCTATGGAAACCCGGGATCATAATTGTATAGGCGATTTGATCCAAACGAGGAAGACTTTCCTTTGGCGATCCTAACGGCTAAGAGATCTTCTTTTTGCAAACATCTCGTCCAAAAGGGTAGATTTGGAGAGATCTCTTACGGATGCCTTGCAACAGCTAGATTAGAGGCGGAAGAATATAAAAGACATCTCAAAGACGAAGGGAAATGAGATCGGCGAAAAGAGGGAAAAGTGTTCATAATTCCTAAATAGAGTGTACTTCATTTTAAACACACTTCTTGATCCATCCATTGTAATTATGAGGAGGTGTACATAAGAGTGTTGAACGCTAGGTGTGAAGTCCTGTGTGTCAAGGAGATCAACGATCTGTAACCTCCGAGCGAATTAATAGTGGAATCCAGCCCGTTGGCTATCACCAGAAGAAGTAGACGTAGGCTTAACCAAAGCCGAACCACTATAATCCCTACATGCAGTTTTTCTTATCTCTTACTACGATCACTCTAAATACTTTGTGATAGCTAAACTGCACGTGGATAATACGCATCGATCCTATTACATATCTTGCATCAATTGAATTACTTGAGCATATGAGATTTCTATTTTACACCGTGTGATTTGAATTCTGCAATAAAATCTTAAAATCACACGTTATCACATATTCACCCCCCTCTAGGTGAATTCACTAGCCACCAACAATTGGTATCGAAGTAAGGTGCTCGTATTTTGTGTAATGTTTTTTTACTTCGAGCTAACGATCTTTATGGCTAGCAATTTCTCTCATTCTTGGATCGAAGGTGGAAGCAACAACATGCTACCATACTTTGAAGGAAAAGATTATAGCGACTAGCAGAACAAATTTAAAGCAATTCTCGGATGCCGGGATCCTCAAATCCGGGATGTCGTACAAAGAGGAGTAAATCTAGCGACAGAGACTACAAGTGCGAGGGATAACACGATGGCTGCTCTAAGCGCAACAGAGATAACCAAGACAGATGCTCTTGATGCAAAGACCATTTATTCATTTTATAGTGCACTATCTCCTACTAAATATAGACATATTGCATATTGCTCTTCAACAAAAGAAATTTGGGATAAGCTTCACATCACCTATGAAGGAACGGACAGAGTAAAGGAGACAAAAGTCAACTTTCTACTCGGACAATATGGAGCATTCAAAATGAAGTCTGATGAGACAGTGAAAGAGATGTTTGACGGGTTCATTGAAATAGTGAATGGTCTCATATACCACGAGCAACCAATTTCTGAACCCATGAGAATCAACAAGCTACTACGAGCTCTTACAAAGGAATGAGACAATGTTAAAACTTCCATTCGAGAGACTCAAAGAATATCTCCCTTGTCAATGGATGAGCTCATTGGAACTCTTCAATCTTATGAAGAAGAAAGGATCAATGATGAACTAGAGGTAAGAAGTCAATTGCCTTAAAATCTAATGTTGATTATGATGTTTCAGATTCTAAAGTCGAAGATGATGAAGAGTTAGCGCTCATGGTCAAAAGATTCGGACGAATGGCCAAACAAGGCACGAACTTCAAAAACAGAAAGGATCTTAGACGATTCAATCAGAGAAGATCATCCGAGACCAAAAATGAAGGCCAAGAAGTCATTTGCTTCGAATGTAAGAAAAGAGACCACATCAAACCCAATTGCCCTCTGTTAAAGAAGAAATACAAGGACAAAAAAATCCAAGAAAGCTTTGAAAGCATAAACTTGGAGCAACACCGAATGTGAAAGTGATGAAGAATACACAAATGTTTGTCTAATGGCAGATTCGGATGATGATATCAAGGTAACTCACCCAAACATCTCTCCTGAAATATCCGTGTATATAGACGAGTTATGTTTAGAATACAATGCTACTCTTAAGAGACTTTCTGAATTGAAGAAGGAAGTTGCCATTTTTAGACAGAAAGATATTTCGCAAAAAGATAAAATCGGCTTTCTTGAAAAGGAATTTTGTCAACTAAATGAGAAATCCGATTCTATATCTTGCGAAAATTCGTAATTGAAATCAATGATAGAATTTCTTGAAAAAGAAAACGATTTCTTGAAAAAGGAAAGAAATCATTTTGAAAAGGAGAACATTTCTATGAAAAAGGAAAAAGATATTTTCAGAAAAGAGAATTCTGTTTTGAAAAAAGAAGTTTTAGAGATACACAAAAAATTCTCATCCGATTCAAAAACTTTGCAACATATAATTTCTATACAAGTTCCCTACTATAACAAGTCCGGACTTGGTTTTCAAAAGGAAAGTGATGAGAAAAATTATTTTCCAATCGTAAAAGAAAGACTCAAGCGGCGACTTTCCAAACGCGCTTATCAAAGTCATTTTAGGAAACAATTTGTAAGATTTGAAGGACAACATTCTTCGGGATGTTCAAATTGTGGTGATTCGAAATACTCCGGGAGCTACTACTCAAAGATTAATCGATCAACTCGTGGCATTCTTAGATACACTTCTACGACTAACCTCAAAGGACCCAAACAAATTTGAGTACCAAAGAAAAAGTGAGAATCTTTGATCATTGCAGGTACCAAACAAAAGAAGAAACAAATGGTACCTTGATAGCGGGTGCTCTAGACATATGACTGGTGACTCATCTATGTTCATTGATCTCGAAAAATTTGATGGAGGAAACGTGTCCTTTGGAGGCAACAACAAAGGAACGATTATCGGCAAAGGAACTATGAAGATTGGCAATCTACTCATCAAAGATATTTCATTAGTCAAGGGTTTGAACTTTAATCTTGTTAGTATTAGCCAATTATGCGATATTGGATACAAAGTTTCTTTTGCAGAAAATAAGTGCTTAGATACAAGCCAAGACAACAAGTCATCATTTACCGGAGGAAGATATGGGAACATTTACCGGAGGAAGATACATCATCCGAAAATGAAAAATGTTTTCTATCCATCAAAGACGATCCGGAACTATGGCACGGAAAGCTGGGACATATAAGCTTCAAGCAAATAAATAAGCTCTCCAAAAAGAAGCTGGTGAGAGGACTTCCAAATGCCAGATTTGAAAAGACAAAACTTTGCGAAGCATGCATACTCGAAAAGCAAGTAAGAAATCTTACAAACTCATTAATGAAGTCATCACTACCCATGCTCTGCAACTATTGCACATGGATATCTTCGGACCCACTCGAACATAAAGTATTGGAGGTAAAAAGTATTGCTTTGTTATTGTGGATGACTATACAAGATTCACTTGGGTATTCTTTCTTACTCACAAGAGTGATGCATTTTCATTCTTTAAAACCTTTTCTAGAAAAGTCCAAAATGAAAAAGGTCATTCAATTACAAGTATTAAAGCCGATCACGGAGGAGAATTTGAAAATAACTACTTTGTCGATTTACGTGACCAAAATGGTTTTCAACACAATTTTTCTTTTCCATATACTCATCAACAAAATGGAGTTGTTAAAAGGAAAAATAGATCTTTGTAAGAAATGGCATGAACTTTTTTAATTGAAAGCAAAGCTCCACCTCATTTAAAATTGAAAGTTTGTTTCAATTGCCTGTTATGTAATCAATCGTGTTTTCCTCGGACCATTGATTGAGAAAACTCCCTATGAACTCTACAAGGGAAGAAAACCAAATATTTCATATTTTCATGTGTTTGGTAGTAAATGTTATATTCTTAAGAATGCAAGTGATAGGACTGGTAAGTTTGATGAAAGATCAGATGAAGGTGTATTCTTGGGTTACTCCACTACTAGTAAAGCATACCGATCTTCAACAAGAACTCTCGGACAGTTGAAGAATCAATAAATGTGAAATTTGAAGAGAAGCGGATTACTCGGATGATGGATTACGAAGAAACAACAAGATCTGAAATTCAGAACGCATCATTTGAAAAAGAAAAACCATCATCCGAAGACGCAAAACTAGTCGAAACGTTTCAGAACATGGAAAACACCTTGCAAGGCACATCATCCGAAGGATCAAATGATGAAGAGCTCACCGAGGCCGAACATCACAAATCAAATAGAAGTTGGAAATACAGATCAAGTCATCCCATAAATCGGGTTATTGGGAATATAGATGAAGGAGTCAGAACGAGATCTAGACTCAAGGATACAATAAATGCCTTTGCTCTAGTTTCTGAAGTTGAACCCAAAAGAATTGAAGAAGCTCTCGAAGATGAAAGTTGGATCGAAGCTATGCAACAAGAGTTACAACAATTCAGGCTGAATGAAGTTTGGGAACTTGTACCCAAACCAAAGAATCATCCTGTCATTGGAACCAAATGGGTTTTCCGGAATAAGCTGGATGACAAAGGAAAAGTAGTCGGGAACAAAGCAAGGCTTGTTGCACAAGGTTACTCACGGGAAGAAGGGATTGATTATGATGAAACCTATGCACCGGTGGCAAGACCGGAAGCTATCGGGTTTTGAAGATCCAAAGAACTCAGATCATGTGTACAAACCGAAGAAGGCTCTTTACGAGTTGAAGCAAGCACCTCGAGCTTGGTATGAAAGAATATGCAGAATGAGTTCGAGATGAGCATGATGGGAGAACTCAAATTCTTCTTAGGGCTACAAGTAAATCAAACTAATCATGGCACATTCATACATCAAGAAAAATATGCCTTGGAACTAGTGAAGAAGTTTGGTCTAAATAATTGCAAGAAAACAAAATCACCAATGTCTACCTCATCTAAACTAGATAAGGATGAACAGGGCAAACAGGTTGATTAGAAGCTATACGGGAGCATGATTGGTTCTTTATTATATCTTACTGCATCTCGACTCGATATTATATTCGGTATATGCATGTGTGCGAGATTTCAATTTGATCCTAAAGAATCTCATATGTCTGTTGTCGAAAGAATCATCAAGTATTTAAGAACTAATCCAAACCTAGGATTATGGTATCCCAAAACATCAAATCTTATATTACATGGCTATTCGGATGCTGATCTTGTAGGTTGTTAGTTGGATAGAAAAAGTACTTGAGACACATGTCAACTTTTGGGATCAATGCTGGTGTCTTGGTTCTCCAAGAAAACGAACACCGCGACTCTATCAACTGCTGAAGCTGAATATGTAGTATTAAGAAGGCATTGCGCTCAAATACTATGGATGAAGCAACAAGCGAAGGACTTTAGTGTTGAAGCTCACAATGTGGAAATCAAATGTGACAACACAAGTGCTATCAACCTCACGAAGAATCCTGTTCTACACTCGCGAGCTAAGCATATTGAAATCAAGCATCATTTTATTCGTGATCATGTGCATAATCGTAACGTCAACATTAAATTTGTTGATTCTAAACGTCAATTAGCTGATATATTTACTAAGGCACTCGATAAAAATACATTTGAGTATATTAGATAAGAGTTGGGTATTACCATGATTCCTGTTTGAGCAGAGAACTAGGCGGGAGAAATTTCCTCAGAACTTGGAAAGTATCATCGCAAGACCTTCAGCAGCTCCAGAGCTTGAAAGCATCTTACGAAGGAACTTACGGATCTTAGAACGTGGAAAATCATCCGTAGATAACATCTTACGAGCAGATACGACAAAAGATTTGATCGTTCGAAATCTTGGCGCGTAAGTCGTTTTTATTTTTGGCAACAAATAAGGTATGCATCAACACAATCTTCCTATATATTCGGCAAATATTATGTGATTGTGCTGATTGCTCCGATTGAATATTTGATTGACTTGATTGAATTTAAATTGATTGAGTTAAAATTTTCTCAAAATCTTTTCAAAAGAATTTCCCTTTGAGAAAATGCCTCATAGACCCTAAACCTTCTCCACTTCAATAATCGCACTCCCGACTCTACGAAATCCAAAAACCCTAAATCTCCCAAAGCTCCATGATCAGAATCACCCAACAACCTTCATTCCTCATGGCACCCAAAAACCCCTCGGCACAGAAATCTTCAGCGGCTGGCTTTCGCCGCTCTGGGTGCCTAGGACAGAGAACAACCGAGGATGCTTCAGCACTCACCACCTTGTTGAGCGAAGCCGAAGAGCAAGTACGAAGACTGATCGCTCATATGATAGAGATTTCGCCATCGGGAGTAACCGAGGAGAAACTCAAGAAGATTCAGCAACGAATCTCTTCTACGGTAATCCGTACCCCCGAGGAAAACGCTAGTCTTCCTGTTGATAAAAGAATAAGGCTAACTAGGGATCCGTTGAATATTATTAAAAGAATGCGGATCGGTGGTAGGTCTAAAATTGATATTCTGGATTTTGTTAAAATGAATGGATTCCTTGATGAGGGAGAAATGCAAAAATTCTCCGAGATGCTCACTCGGATAGAAATCGGGTTAGCTACCGGGGTAGGAACAGAACTTCAGAAGAGCAATCCCTCTGGAAAAGGAAAAGAAAAGGTTGGAGAACCTGTGGAAATTGAGCAGGGAAGTGGTCAAAAGAAGGATGTAAGAGAGGAAGAAATTTCTACGTCCGAACATCCGAGGGATGATGATGATGAATTGATTTATTCCTTGTTCAAGTCCGTACCCATGAAATTTTTGGCTGATGAAGAAGAGGCGGACAGGTTGTTCAGATCAAAAGAACATGAACAATGCTACAAGGCATTACTTGCTAGAGGGGTCATGCCTAACGACACTGTCGATTCGGACTTTTTTGAAAGAAATGGTCTACATATTCTTTATCCTCTCACCAACCCGCAGCTTCACAACTTCTGCTCCTTATCTACACCAACTTACACCGAGCCGATCGCCTATTTCTATTCAAACTTCACAATGATCGATAGAAATGTAATTTAGTTTTCCTACATGGGGCAGAACATCATTACGAGTGCTGAAGACGTGGCGGACATTCTTCAGACAGAGCTGTTCAACTTCACCAAAATCTATATCTCGGATGAAGATGTCTATAAGAAGTTATCCGGCAACCCCGATTTGTCAAGAGCCAACAAGCCACACGTTGAGCATCATCACTTTCCTCTGAGGACCATTATACTGCATAAGGTAGTTATCAACTGCCTAAGGCCAAAGGGTTCCTCAAAAACGGATGTCTCAAAGTATGAAGCAAAGCTTATCCGGGTCATTCTAAATGGACAACCCTTCTCTCTGCCTCACTTAATCTTTCTACATATGAGAAGAGCAGTGAAGAAGAACAATGGTCAGCTGTCCTATGGATCTACGATAAGCAGAATTTTTGAGTACTTATGGATAGTGGTACCTCTGGAGCTCGGATCCATAGAGCTTCATCGAGGAAGTGTGGGTGGGACTATGCTCACAAAGATGGGTTACTGATTTGAGAATGGAAGCTGGAAGGATAGAAAGAAGAAAGTGATCCTCATAGACCTTCCTCAGAAGGAGGCTGCTATTGAATCTTCACGGAACAAGTCTTGAGAACCATCTTCCGAGTCCACTCGAAAGAGAAGGAACAAGATGATTGCTCACAAATCAACCAGACCTACTAGCAAAAGAAGAAAACTTGCTAAGGTGCTACTTGACAGGATTGAAAAAGAGCACATCTTGGACAGCTCGGCAACAGATGATTCAAAACTAGAAAAGTTGATCCAAACGATCGTAAGAACAACTTATGAAGATGAGACTGCCATTCAATTGGAACAGCGGGAAAAGGAAAAAGAGGACACAGAAGCGGGATGAGATAAAGAAAGAGAAGAAACATCATCTGTTCCCGAACAGGGAACAGAGACAAAGGGGCCACTTCTAGAAGAAGAAATGTCAGAGAGGGAGCAAGCTGAAATAGAAACCAATGCTGCTGAAATAGCAAATCTCCCGATCATATCTGCTTCATCATCTAAGCACCATACAAGGACTTAGGGGGAGTCAATAAATGTAGGAACTCAAACGGATGAGACAGACAGTACCTTCGACCTTCTTAGGGAAATAGCACAGAGGCAACAAGAAATGAACCAAAAATGGTCGGATCTTTGGTCCTCTTTGCGCTCAGAGGTTGAAGGCATAAGCATAAAGGTAGATGCTGAGGTTGCAAAAATTCAGAGAACTGTCCATGATTATTCGGAATCTCAAATGGACTTCTTGGACAACGGGATCCTCACTCCGAAGAAGGATCTGGATTTAAAGCTAAATCGGCTATCAAAGTTTGTCGTTGTTCAACTACCTGCGGACCAAGCCTCCACTTCAGTTCAAGCCCCAACATCCTTTCATCCGGACCAAACACTAAAAGATTAATGTTTTAAAAGAAAATTTTTCTTTAATGTTTGGATCCGTACTCTGAATCTTACTCTGCACTCTATTCTTCTTTGATTGAATGATTAACAAATTGAATGCCAGCATGATTTGATTGAATGATTCATTATTTTCTAAATGCTAGTGTGTTTTAAGTACACTGCATAAATGACCCGAATAGGCATTGAATTCAGGGGGAACAATGTTTTATCACTATCCGACTATGGAGGATACTCCCTTTGCTTGATAACAAAAAAGGGGAGAAAAATAATGTTTTGACGGTGTTATGATTCAATTGAGATATATTTGTGATAATGTTTTGATGATGTTATGATATAATTGTATATGATTGTATGAATGGATCGATGTTGACACACGATTTTTTATCAATTTTTCTTTAGTTTTATTTTCCAAAATTCCCAAAAATTCTCAAAAAATCAAAAAATTAAAAAATCAACATTGGAAGCCTTGGCCAAGCATAAGGAACCAATTTGGAACAAAAAATAATTTTTCATATTTTTCACATTTTTTTAATATTTTCGAAAAATAGGAAAATATTAGAAAATTCATAAAAAATACTTTTCGAGGTCACAAAAATACACACAAATGCCAATATTTTTCTTTTAATTCCCTTTTAATATTGACCTCAAGAAAAATCAAAAATTGAGTTCAATTTTAGGTGTTCCTTCACAATACCTAAGGTCGAATTTTCATAAAAAATACCAATTGAGTCTTTTTATTTGCAATTTTTGCACATTTTAGGTCTAGACATTCAATTACAATCCCTTTGAACTTCAATTTGATTAATTGCACTCTGAATTGCGCGAATTGCACGGATTGCACAAAATCCCCAAATTCTTTGCAATTTAGTCCTTCAATTTGCCAATTTTTGAAATTACTTTTAATTGAGGGACTATCATAGTAAAATTGGACTGTCCCCCTATGTTTTCATGCATTCTAAATCAATTGGCATGGGTCTCATAGTCCAATTTGATCAAATTGACACTCAATTGAACTTTTCCCCAATTTGGGCAAATTGAAAAATTTGGGGTTTTTGTGCAAATTGATAAGAACTTTTGGGCAAAATCACATTTTTGTATAGAATTCAGGCCCTTAAGTCCAATTTTGAGGTTTAATTGCAAAAATTCCCACTCAATTTCATTTAATTTTGAAAAATTCACAAAATTCACCGTCTGAACCGGTTCGGACCGGTCTGACAGTTGGTCGGACCGGTTGAACCGGTCCAGAACAGTACATCATCTTCTTCACCGAGCTCGTGCATTTTGCAGGTTTCAAAGCCGAGATTAAATGGACAAATTGAAGGTCAATTCGTGCCTAATTGATCCAATTGACCTAGGGCTTTTGTTCATTGGGACGGCCCGCGTCAATTGCCACCGGCGGCATGGCCAATGGCCGCCGGAGGTGGCCGGAATTGATGGTCAAAGGCTCGGTGCGGCGAAAGTCAACATTCTCAAGTTCAAGGGCAATTCATGCTCGTTTAAGTTCTAACGGACGCCAGACGGACTTGGACGGGATTCTAACCAACTCCGTCACCGTCCGGCGACCATAAGTCACATGATTGCACGTGAATACTCGCCGACTCAAGCTCGCCCGACGCGCTAAAATTTGAAATTGAGTATAAAAGGGCTGAGAGGATTCTAGAACCAAGGAGGGGGGCTCATTCGTGCTCGCAAGGTCCAACAGAATAGAGAGAGAGTGAGTTAGAGAGAGCAGAACGCTCTCGACGTCCGCCATTGACGAGAGTTCGAGCGGCGACTGTGGATTGCTCGTCAAGTCAATCCAGAGCAAATCGAGCTTCGCGATCCACTTCAGAAGCTTCACAGCAGCTCCCGAAAGCGACCGAGCCACTTGGATTAGCCTGCGATCTCCAAACCAGGTGAGTCGAGCTTCACATTCTTCCCCCGTGCGATCATGGCATCTCATCCCCGCGATCATGATTTTTTCAATTACCGTGTGCCTTTTCATGCTTGAACATCACTAATCACCTTTGCATTGTTTTTACGCCTCGATTTTGCATAAAACTTGCCAATCGAGTCTGCAAACCTCAACCTCCATTGCCGACATCTGTTGAAGCTCGCCTAGACAATCCTAGGCCAAACCAGGTCGATCCGACCCGTAGGTAAGGTTTCTAAACCTCCTCGGAGTGAATCCTGTGATTGAATTGAATAGTTATGCTCTATTTCATGTGATTGAACTATGCGATGTTGATCCTGTGCGAAGCTTGTCATTCATGATTCCATGGATAAAATGCTGTGATTTTTGGATATGTTAATCTAGAAGGAGAGGCGAGTGTAATGGCGTCG
This sequence comes from Rhodamnia argentea, assembly GCF_020921035.1. Taxonomy (NCBI): domain Eukaryota; kingdom Viridiplantae; phylum Streptophyta; class Magnoliopsida; order Myrtales; family Myrtaceae; genus Rhodamnia; species Rhodamnia argentea. The sequence continues at coordinate 19,023,982 of NC_063158.1, read as the reverse complement.
GTTTGGTGTCATTCCGGCGAGATCTCGCCGTTGGATCTCGCCGGAACGTTTCCGGTCGTTCATTGCATCGTCGGGCGCGAGGTTGAAGACGATAACGTGGCGTGGTCAAATAGTCAACGAGCTGACATGTCGAGTCCGGATTGGTCCACGGTGTCGCTGACTCGGCTCGGCCGTTGGCGCGGATGAGTCGAGTCGGCCTTGATCCGACGACTTAGGTAATTAGTTAAGTTTGATTTAGGGCCGTCGGATCTGATTTTTTGTATTTTTAGATATTAGATAATTAGATAGAAATAAAAAAAAAATGAAACGGTGTCGTTTAGTTAGAGTCTTGGCGACGCCGTTTAGAGTAGATAGGGAGTGAACGGCCGGGATTATACCTAGGATTGATCGCAGCCGTTCAAGATGTTAAGTGAAGCGGCGTCGTTTTGTCTAAAGGTAGATCGACGGTCCAGGTCAATTCTCAAGCCTAATCGTGACCGTCCGCTAGTTTAGTTGTGCGGCGTCGTTTTGTACTCGGGGCCGAGTGCGTCGTCGTTTTAGATGCGAGAGGAATGGACGGCTCGGATTAGACCTAGAAGAAATCGTGACCGTCCAATGTATTAAGTGGAGCGTCGTCATTTTTGCTAGAGGAAATCGACGGCTCGGATTAGATCTCGGGATAGATCGTAGCCGTCCATACATTTACTTCATGCGGTGTCGTTTTTACGTAGAAGGCCGAAGCGTCGTCGTTTCATCCGAGGACGAGTCGACGGTCGAGATTAATTCCAGATTCGATCTCGGCCGTCCGTTTATTCGAATATATTTCGGAATATTAGAAAATGGTATTAGAAAATCAAAAATAAAATTGTAATAAATAGGATAAATACGTATACTGTACCGTATTGGCGTTGAGTAGGTCTACGGACGGTCGGACCGGCCGTTGACCGGTTGACCCAATCCGGTTTATTAATAAAAAATAATAAAAAAATAAAAAAGAAATTTCCAAAAATCCAAAAAAATTGTAAAAATACTTAGAAAATTCATAAAAATTCCCAGATTTTCACAAAAAATTTCTAAAAATTCATAGATCGATTCGGGACTCATAAAGTCTGGATCGAAATTTTTTGGACCTTTGAGGGTCGATCCGTATCGATCCGGAAAATTTCTAATTTTTAGAAAATAAATAAATAATTAAAAAAAAATAGAAAAAATTAGAAAAATTCTGAAAAATCACAAAAAAATAGGAAATGGCCACATTCAACTGGCCAACCCGAAATTTTGTGATTTTCGGGTCCCGAACCCCCAAAATTGACCATTCTACCCCTCTGGGCCTTCCGCCCCAAATTTTCCCGAATCATCCCCGAAACCCAAATTTGACTTTTGTGTGGGCCGATAGGGTCATTTTAGGTATATCTATATGATTGGTTGATTTGATTGATTTTGATTGTCTTGATTGCATTTTTAATTTTTTCGATTGTGATTGTTAGGAATAGAAAATCCCCATCTGCATGAATACCTTAGATCGTTAGGACCTACCTCACCCGATATCGCATTTGCATGAATTCTTATGTTAGAAAATCACTCAACATCGGTAACCAAAAGGGCGTCAATTTGAATCTTGGCGTAACCAAGTCCTCGGACCCAATAATCTTTGGTTTTTGCGGAACCGAACGGTTTCTCCCGACCGCTCGGTAGGGTTTTCCGATCATACCCTCCAATAAATTGATCGGTGGCGACTCCAAAATTGCATGTACATATTGCACATGCCACCCGACCACACTAAGGTCGATATCGATATTTGATAAATTTTACCCGACATCGCGATTCGAGTAATGGGTCTTGGGAGAGACCCGCGATCCCTAAAAAACATATATCCCGCTGACAACCGGGGTATTCCTTATCTATAAAAGGGATCGGCTCGTTAACCCTCTCACAACCGGAAACACCTTATGTAAAAATTCCGGAGGGTCGCGATAAACCGGCAACTCCACTGGGGAAGAATTTCTTAAAAGAGGACTTAAGCCGATAAAAATGTTGATTGTTTTCTAACCCCGTTTTCTGCAGATGCTCTTGAAGATGAGGTATGTCCACTAACAAAAGTGTTAAATGTTGATGCGGATAGGAGTTATAAGGGGTGGCGTCTTTGTTAACCCTTTTGTTGCAAATATGGTGTTTTGGATTGTGTGTTTATTTATGTCCATATTGAAGCGGTGTTTTGAATATAAATTGTTGTGCGTGTCTTGCATATTTTGAGGATCACGACACTGCACACACAAGCTCCTAAACCCGAGCCGCGAATCACCTTTATAGGTCGCCATAGATAGGGATCGGTATGCGAAGCTCTTGTGTTTGATTGCACTTGGGTTGACCATATTTGATCCCGCTCCCTATGCAAGATTGATGGTCCTACCCACTTGTTGTTTGATTGCGCTTGTGGGCGGCCCATCGATTTGTATAGCGAGAGCCTTTTTAGGTCCATACCCGAGCCTTTTTGATTTCTTTAGAGTTAAACCTCACTTGTCTCATGCGCATGTGAAATGGACGGTTGGTATACCTAAAAATCAAAAACCAAAAAAAAAGAGTAACATCGGTTGGTAAGGCTTTCTACCCTCTTTATTTTGAACTTGTAAATTTAAATTTTGCATATCATGCATTTTCACGACATATCATCACAATTTGTAAGATCGTTTAAGTGATCGGGGTTGAGGGTCAAATTTCCTTTTTTTAAGATAGATGGCGCCCCAAAGTCATGTTGATGTACCCGACGTATTCACATGGGAGCGGAGGACCGTTCGACGCAAGGACCGAGTACCCGCTACATTTTGAGTCTTTGGATTTATCCATGGACGGGAGCTCAATGGTCGGAACCGTATTCGTAGTGAGAGTTACGATTATACCCGTTGTGGACGCCATTTGGAACTCAAGCGCGAAAAAGAAAGAATTTGGGAGTTGTACATGAAATTGGCGAAAAAGCCTCTGCGACCAAGACGGCCCCAAAGCACTCCCCGATTAAGAAGAAGGAAGTCATCACCATATCCTTCGATGATGAAGAAGACGTCAAACTTCCCGATATAGTGGAGATTTTATCCGATGAGATACCATTCCGATTGTCTAGTTTAGTACGACTTTGGGGCATTTTCTAGGTTTCATTACGTGTACTTTCGTTTACATTTGTTGTCCGAACATCTTAGATGCTATCATGTCCTATTTCTTTTGACTCTATTGTATTAGACTTGTGAATTTTATGAGTGGACAAATTTGGAGTTGTAAAAGCGACTTTATACCCCGATTACGCTTAAATGATCCTAATCAAATTACATGCCATCCTTGGGTGAGATTAGGTCCATAACTACCCTATTTGGCTTATTTGGGTCAAGTGGGAGTAGTTGACCCTCATGTTACCAAAAGATGACATGGAATTTGGTTAGCACATTTGCATCACATTTCATGCACATGCATATTAAATCCGTGGTAATTGACTTTAGGATCATCATTTTTTGCATTTTTAGATCATGGGGAATGGAGACATCAAGATCATTCCCGTACCATGTAAAGAACTCGCTATATGGTGGGATCGCCTCGACATCGTCAACAAGGCCTACGTCGAAGGACGTTTGGGACGACTTATAGATCTGATCAAAGTGGAATACCAACCGGCGCTCATTCAAGCACTAGCCAAGGCATGGGACGCGCGCACAATGACATTTAACTTCCGAGGATTAGAGCTGACCCCTACGCTTGAGGAATACACTGCTATTATTGGGGCCAAGTTTGAAGAACGTATAGCTCAACCCCCTTTAGACATGGACTCTACTCGTTCTTTGTCGAGTTTCCTTCGCCTTAAAACTTCTGAAATTGAAAAAGTTTACAAGTCCAATTCTAACAAGTTCACCTTCTCATTCCTTTTCGACAATTATTCTTCTTTACCCACCGAAACCGGTCATAAATCGGGAAAGGTGTTCATCTTGGCTTTCATTGCATTTGTCCTATTCCCAACTTCTAGAACTACCTTTGACCCTTCCATTGTCCATATAGCCGGACAAGCATGTTGTCGCTGGGATTATTCGTACATGATCTTAGGCGAGACCTTTCTCTCCTTAAACCGTTCCAAAGCTTCAAAAAAGGCTGTTTTCCAAGCGTCTAGTGGGCTACTCCACATGTGGTTCACCTCTCATATAAAGACTTTCCAACTCCGAGTTGGGTATTATGAGATCAATGAGCACGTCCACCCTCTTAGTTCCTTCCTCAAGTGTCAATCCCTTGTACCCAAACACTCGTTTAAAAAATGGGTTGAGCTATTGGACGATTTGAAACCCGAGCATATTAGATGGCGTCTGACTTGGCCTAAGATTGTGGAAGCTCGCATTATGGGTGTGGAAGATAGCCCTATTCCCCTATTGGGATGTACCAGCCTTGTGGCATATTACCCCATCCGAGTGGTGAGGCAATTTGGAGTTCTACAAGAGATACTACCGGATGTTTGTCCCGGGATCTTCTCGTTTGATATGACACGAGGAAAGCTCACTAAGGAAGCAAAGGAGTTGTATCGGGCCCGAATCAAACTTATACTTCACGCCTTGAAGAACTCATCGTTACAACAAGTTGAATGGCCGGATTATTTGGACGACGAGATGAACATTCACAGAGCCTCCAAGGAGTATATCCAGAAGTTTAAGGAGTATCGCCAATCAATGGTCGAGCCATATGTACCTGAGTACGTATCTCCTCGGATTGAAGAAGTGGAGTCCTATGAGCCAGAGTACATAGTACCATACGTACTAGGAGTAGAGCCGTACATTCCCGAAGATCCGGAGCAGTGGATGTCGGAAGAGGGAGAAGACCCATACCGGTGGGATTCCGATGGATAAGAAGAACAAGAAGAGTGGAAGCGTCCTAGACTTGGATAGATTCATTCCCCCATTTAGATTTTCGCATATTTGTTATCTTTTAGATACTTTTGAACAATTTGGTTTGTAATAAATATATATTATTTCTTTTATGAGCATTTCATGCATACATATAGAAAAGTCAATTACCACGGATCAATGTCTCCAATCCTTTAATATATTCCATACTAATTTGATGTTACGAAAACAGGTGAGTGATAAATACAAGGACTCGTAGCAAAACGCGCAAATTAAGGATGGAACAAGAAGAGCTCGCATCTCGTGTGGGTAATCTGGAGAACCGGATGAATATGATCGCCACAATGGTGGCAGAGATGAAGGTGATGATCGCTAGTCGGGGGAGATACCTTGTCGACCCTAATTCTCAAGCCCCTGTAAGCTCATCCGATGGAGCAAACACTAATCCGGCACCTGCCGCTAATCCCACCCCGAATCCGGAAAGACCGCCTAAGGATCCACCTGTTGTGATTGACCTAGAGAAAAAGGAGAAGCAAGTCCTCAAAATGGAAGAGGAAATTAAAAGGCTGGCTAAGATCGAAGAATGTTTGGCAAGTCGGGGTTATGAACTTTCGAGGTTCAACAAGGTTGCACCGTTCGAGAAGATAGAGGTTCCCGCCGATTATAAGGAACCGGATTTTGTGAGGAAATATAGTGGGACCGGGTGTCCCAAGGCGCACTTGAAGTATTATTTGCACCGAATGTCGCAATTTTCCGACAACATCCCATTCTTGGTTAACACCTTCCGGGAAAGCCTATCTGGGACAGCCACGGCGTGGTTTATTGAATTGGAGCCGGAGAGGCTCGCCGATTGGGACAAACTGCGAGATGAGTTCCTTCGGCAATACAAGTTTAACACTATGACCGCCCTCACTAGAGAGGACCTTCTGAGAACAATGAAGGGAAAGAGCGAGGCCATTCGTACCTACGCCCGGAGATGGAGAGCATTGGGCGTGCGGGTAAAGCCGCCCGTCCCGGAAGAAGAACTAATAAACCTGTTTCTCAAGGCCCTTCCCTTTGAGTTTTTCGACAAGCTGAACACCTCTGGGTGTTAGACGTTTGCGCACCTGATCAAGGTGGCGGAACGCCATGAGTGGGCATTGAGAGAAAAAAAGATACACGAAGCGCCTTTCGGACGCCAATACCCTTTGAGAAGGGACAATAGGGAGCAAACTGGAGAAGTAGCCTTTGTTCCTAACCCACCAAAACCTAAAAATTTCTCACCTTCCACCCCTACCTAAGGAACGCCCTCTCGGACCGCTTCCAAACCACCAGAATTTAGAAGAAAGAACCAAATTGTTTTCACCCCTCTACCCCGGCCCTTATCCAAATTATTACCCATGTTGTTGGAGAACCGCTTAGTTGCAAAAGAGCCACCTAGAGCTCACCCTCCAAGATTTCCTAGGTATGATGAGACCCGGACATGCATATACCATATGGGAGAAAGGGGACATAACATGGACAACTGTCTTGCTCTCAAGTTCAAGGTGCAAGCATTGATCGACGGTAAGGTTTTGGAGTTTGACAAAGCCGAACCGAATGTGCAACAGAACCCGTTACGTGAGCATCGTGAGGTGAACGCGATTTTTGGAGGCGAAGAGGAAGAGGTTCTAGAGTTCATAGTGGATATGAGTAAAATGCGGGATGTCTTGACATTGGCCTCACAATACCCGGAAGGAGAGAGTATTTCCCGGGAGCAAAAGGAAGCTTGCTTAGAAAAGCTGATTAACTTGGGCGTTATAGGAAGAATGGAAGACGTCGCTTTTAAAGGGACTTACGTGGCTATGGACATGCTGTCCAAAGAATTTGCGATGAAACCTACGAGGGGAACTGCTTGGAAAATACCCTCAAGATATTTGATGAACATCAAAGATGGCCAGGAAATTGAAGAGATAGACAAATATGAAATGCGCCTTGATAAGGCCCGCCGAGGCGATAGAAAATTTTTGCAAAGGGCCCTAGAGAGAGGCGAGATAGTGGACAATCTCGGAGAAGATAGTGGCGGTTATAACTTTAAAGTGCTATATTCGGCTCCCCCGAGTTTCTTTGTGGACTCTAGAGAAATTGTTCCCGATGGGTGGGGTGGAATGGATGACCCCGAAAGTGAGGAATTTGTCGGAACAGTCGATGAAGTTAAGGACCAAGCGATCCCTCGGAATGAACAGGAGAACCAAGAGGTCGATATGCGACTTTCTAATCTAGAGACGCATATACGTCATTTGACGACTATGGTAGCGGAGTTATCTCGGTTGTTGGCTAAGAATGACGCCACAAGAATAGATGAGAACATGCAGATTCCGAAAATGCGGCGAGCTATGGAGACACAAAATCGAAAGATCACCCCTCTGCAAGAACAAGGAGACGATGTGTCGAGGAAAATGGATGAGTTGAAAGAGATGATTACGCCACTTACTCGGGTAAGAAATGTTCCGCCCCAAGGCGCGAACCCCAGAGTGGCCTTCCGCACAAAATATAATGGCGCTGGGTGCCCTCTGGCGCATATCTCATATTATCTCCGTCAAATGGTTGGCCATCATGAAGATGATGAAACATTGATCCGGAATTTCGGACATAGTTTGGCGGGCCCCTGCTTGGTGTGGTTCCAATCGATCGATCCGGGTCGGGTCCCAAGTGGGAGGAATTATCGAAACATTTCATACGGCACTTTGAAGCTGGAATCGGAGGTTATTTCACTAAGGCTAATTTGTTGAACATCCGGAAAAGTGAAGATGAGAGTTTTGAGCTCTTTGCAAGGAAATGGAAGAAACATCTTGTGATGGTGCAACCGTCGCCGTTGTCGAAAGAGAAATGCTGGAGTTTGTGCTCAAGTCCCTTCCGGCTGAATATTTTGATCGCATGTATGCGTACACGTACTCGTCATTCCAACATCCGGTGGAAATCGGCATGAGGATTGAAGGAATTATCCTAAGAGTCGAAGGGAAAGGCAAAGGGAACTCGGATGAAGAAAATGCCACGCCTGGTAAGGCCAGGTCCGAACATAACCCCGATGATGTCCATGAAGATGAGATGATCGGAATGGTAGATACTCCGATTCGTTTTATCATTGATTTGAACAAAAGTAGATAGGTTGGGAAGCTTCCACTTCGGAAAAACCATCAACTTCTGAATCACCTCGGGAAGAGATCATACCGGTGAAAGATTAAATTACCGCCCGTGGAGGAATATAACTCAAAGGCGGTTCATTGGGATTATGGAACGGGCGAGATCGACGCCATAATGAGATCGGGAAGATGTTATCCACCGAGAGAGGCGGATTCTGAAAAGAAAGTCCCAACTACGGAAGAGGTTGAGAAGTTGCAATCGGTCGTGAGGACCAGGTGAATATGAGATCGTTGATCAATTGAGGAAAATGCCGGCACGATTTCCTTACTTGGATCTCTTCAAGAATTCTGAAAAGCATAAGAATGCCCTCTTGAAAGTGTTGGATGAGGTGCATGTTCCGGAGACAATTAACGAAGTGCAATTGGGAGATTTCGTGGGTGCTATCCTCTTGAAAGACCGAGATATCCTTCTCGGATGAAGACTTCCCAAAAGAAGGGCGTGTCTACAACAAAGCCCTTTACATTGCCGTGAGGTGCCATGGAAAGGAGGTTCCTCACGTTCTGATTGATAATGGCTCAGCTTTTAACCTATGTCCTTTGAGCACTTTGAGAAGCTTGGGGATAAATGAAGACCTCGTCAAGACATCTAAGGCTACCATCCGATCATTCAATGGAGTCTCCAAAAATGTTGTAGGAGAGATTGAGCTGGACATTGCTATTGGACCGGTAACATTCTCTATACCGTTCCAAGTGTTAGATATCCCAAGCGCTTTCACCTTGCTCTTGGGAAGACCATGGATTCATGTTTACGGAGCGGTACCTTCTTCCCTGCATCAAAAGTTAAAATTTGTGGTTAAGGGTCGGTTGATCACCGTCCATGGCGAGACGGGACATCGAGCTGCTTTAAAAGGGATGGTTCCATACGTCGAGCCTTCAAAGGAGGAGGAGTTGAGTTATCATACCTTTGACATTGTATCAGTCATGCATGTGTCGCGAGATGCAAAAATAGTTGCACCGGAGCTTTCAAGACCTGCGACTATGGCGGGAAGAGTGCTACTTTCAAATGGTTTTATTCCGGGTGCTTGATTAGGGAAACATGGTTAGGGAATCCGTAATCCTTTGAATTTGAGCTCAAATGACCACAAGGTTGGTCCGGGTTATAATGGAATAGTGAAGAATAACACAGGTCAAGGCCGAGGTCGAAACAATCGTTATGGAGACCAAGGAGGCCGTGGACACCAAGGTGGCCGTTTCATAGGCACCGATGCATGGAAAGCTAGAGGAAAAATGTTCCTAAACCCCTTATTCGAGGTATTCTCTAAAGGAGGCAAATGGCTGGAAGATGAGGACATCTACGAGGATGCAGAACCGGACTTATTCAACCCATTCCTGGATAATCGGGTGAACGTGATAATCGAGTGGCTGGACGATGATTTCCCCACCCCCGAGTAAAAGGCTCTTTCTGAACTTTATCTTTTAATGCATTTTGATTACTGCATTTATTTTGAAGTCCTTTCTTCTTTAGCACCCTTTGGGTCGCATGCTTGCGATCCAAGAAGTGCGATCTTGTATTGCTCTTAGTCGCATCTATTAATGAAAATCATCACAAATTTGATTACGGATATGTGGAGCAACGGATTGGTCCGATGATGACAATTGATTCTACCATGAAACTTGAGGCACGATCCGCCATATGATCTTGGGTTTTAAATAGCTTTTTGAGAACCAGGATGTCCGGAAGATCGTGGATTAGTTCTCCTTTCTTTGTCTAAAAAATTGGAATTTGAAAAATGTTTTCATGATAAAAATCATGCATCCTCCAATTTTATCATCTTTGAATACTAACCTTTCATGGTGCATTTCGGGCATGTCATCCCACCCATACATAACAGGTTAATATGTGACTCGGATCAGCTCGATGACTATGCATGCGAGGTTGACATAGACGAGGTTGATGTGAGCGATATCAAGAAAGAATGGGATTGTTTTGAAGAATCTAAGCCTCCTATCTCTGAAGAACCTATTACTATTAATTTGGGAGATTCTGATTGCGTCAAGGAAGGGAAAATAGGAGGACACTTGTCTGCGGCGGATGTTTTAAGAATGACAGCATTGCTCAAAGAATATCAAGATATTTTCGCTTAGTCATATGCTGACATGCCGGGTTTAGATCGTGAAATTGTGGAGCATGCTCTGCCCACAAGTCCTTCTTGCACACCCGTAAATCAATCACCCGAGAAGAATGAATCTCGAACCGCGAGATAAGATCAAGGAAGAGGTCATGAAGCTCCTTAAAGTTGGATTTATCGAGGCTGTCCCATATGTTGATTGGGTCGCCAACATCGTACCGATTAAGAAGAAGGATGGGAGAATTAGAATATGCATGGATTATCGGGACTTAAACAAAGCTAGTCCGAAGGATGATTTTCCCTTACCGCACATTGATGTACTCGTCGATAGTACCGCGGGCTTTGAATTATTCTCCTTTATGGATGGATTCTCGGGATACAATCAGATCATGTTGAAGGAAGAAGATAAGATCAAGACCTCATTTACCACACAATGGGGAACCTTCCGTTACAAGGTAATGCCCTTTGGATTGAAAAACGCAGGGGCAACATATCAAAGGGCTATGGTGACCCTTTTTCATGACATGATACATAAGGACATTGAGGTCTATGTAGACGATATGATTGCCAAGTCCAGACCTGGAGAAGACCACATTAAAGTGCTGAAGAAATTATTTGATCGATTGAGAAAGTATAAGCTCAAGTTGAATCCTGCGAAATGCGTATTTGGCGCAAGATCCGGAAAATTGCTAGGATTTGTAGTGAGCAGTCGTGGTATTGAAATTGACCCTTCCAAGATCAAAGCCATATGGGAAATAGGGACTCCTTCTACTGTTAAGGAAGTAAGGGGTCTACTTGGAAGATTGAATTATATATCCAGATTCATATCCCAAGTGTCAGAAACCGCAAAACCCTTCTTCAAGCTGCTAAAGAAAGGCGCAAAGGTGAAATGGGATGCAGAATGTCAACAAGCATTTGAGAAGATCAAGGAATATTTGGTACAACCTCCGGAATTGGTACCTCTTACCCCTAACGTTCCTTTAACTCTATATCTAACAGTTAATGATGAATCCTTGGGAGCTTTACTTGCTCAAACTAACCCCAAGGATCATAAGGAACGGGCCATATATTATTTGAGCAAAAAGTTCACAACATTTGAAGCCAAGTACCTAGCGGTGGAAAGGACTTGCATAGCATTGGTTTGGGTCCTCCACAGATTGAGGCAGAATACGCTGCATTATCATATAGAACCGGTCACTGAAAATGACCCTATCAAATACCTTACGGAGAAACCAACATTGTTGGGAAAGATGGCTAAATGGCAAATATTTCTTTTAGAGTTTGATATCAAAACCTCTCCCCAAAAGTCCGTCAATGGAAGAGCAATTGCTTACATGCTGGCTGAGAATCCTCCTAAAGATGTTTCAGAGCAAAACAAGGGAGGTCAAATCATGAACATATCCGAAGATAAATGGGCAATGTACTTTGACGGCGCAGTGAACCTCACTGGATCGAGTATTGGGGCAGTTCTAATATCCCCAGAAGATCAACATTATCCGGTTTCAGCTAAGTTGGTGTTTCCATGCACTAACAACATTTACGAATATGAAGCCCGCATCTTGGGGTTACAATTGGCCATCTCATTGAAAGTGAAGAAGTTGCTGGTATATGGAGATTCCATGTTGATTATCTTACAAACCCAAGGGGAATGGAAGACAAAGGATCCCAAGCTTATCCCTTATCATAAGTATCTTGAAGAGTTGATCCAACATTTTGAAGAGATCACTTTCGAATATCCGCCAAGAACTCAGAATCATTTTGCTGATGCTTTGGCCACATTATCAGCCATGTTACAAGTACAAGATGGCCTTGAGATAGAGCCATTAAGGATTGACATCCTGGAGCAACCTGCATATTGCATGGTCATTGAAGAAGAACCCGATGAAGAACCGTGGTATCATGACATCAAGAATTATTTATTTGGAGGGCGAATTCCCACGAGATAGTCAACCGGAAGATAAAAAGTATATCAGCAAGATGGCATCTAAATTCTTCCTCAGCGGACAAATTTTATACAAGAGGTCCTTTGACTCAGTCCTATTGAGGTGCGTAAATTCCAAAGAAGCAAATCTTATTATGAAAGAGATTCATGAAGGGGAATGCGGACCGCATATGAATGGTCACCTCCTCGCCAAGAAGATTATGAGACTCGGGTATTATTGGATGACTATCGAATCGGATTGCAACCAACATGTTAGATCCTGTCATCAATGTCGTGTATACGGCGACAAGATAAATGCGCCACCAACCGAGCTACATCAAATGTCAGAACCATGGCCATTCTCTATGTAGGGAATTGATATGATTGGCCCTATCAACCCAAAGGCCTCAAACGGACATCGTTTCATTTTGGTGGCTATTGATTATTTCACCAAGTGGATTGAGGCCAGCTCATATGCCAATGTCACTGCGAATAACGTGGCTAAATTTATCAAGCGAGATATCATCTCAAGATATGGAGAGTCAAGAGCCATCATTACGGACAATGGCTCTAATCCGAACAACAAGGTTGTCGATCAACTATTGGAACAATTTAAGGTACGACACCTTAATTCTTCACCTTACCGCCCACAAATGAATGGAGCCGTGGAGGCAGCAAACAAGAACATCAAGAAGATATTGGCTAAAACTGCTGAGAAATATAGAGATTGGCATGAGAGATTGCCATATGCTCTCATGGCCTACCGAACCTCAATTCGTACCTCAACCGGGGTAACTCCTTACTCTTTGGTATACGGTATGGAAGCAGTCCTACCAGTAGAGGTGGAAATCCCCTCTTTAAGGATCCTGTCTCGGGTAGAACTCACATAAGATGAGTGGAACCAGCAGAGACATGAGCAATTAAATTTGATTGATGAAAAACGATTGAAAGCTATTTGCCATGGTCGGAGCTACCAAAAGAAAGTGGCCAGAGCTTTTAACAAGAAGGTCAAACCCAGAAATTTTGAAACAGGGATGTTGATTGTGAAGAAAATGCTCCCAAATGCCCAACATCCATGAGGCAAATTTATGCCAAATTATGAAAGCCCCTACGTGATTCAGAAGGTCTTATCCGGGGGAGCTCTTATACTTGTAAACATGGATGAAGAAGAATTAGCAAGTCCAGTGAATGCGGACGCCGTGAAGAGATATTATCCTTGAAATAAAATTGAGCTTCAAAGCGATTGATGAGCAGATCTGAGTCACATAAAGTTTTGCATTCGCATGACATTTGCATACATGCATTTGCATATGTTTGTATTTTGTAGGTGGACTGGGAGTCATGAAGAATCTTACAGAACAATGGATCAAAACAGGGAAGTCGCCTTTGGAAGTTAAAAATTTTGAATATCTTTAACTGATTGATTCATTTTGTTTTTACAGGAAACGGGAGTCAACATCCGAAGGAGACAAGAAGAAATCGCCTCGGAATTTGAAATTTTGAATATCTTGAGCTGATTGTTTCCTTTTGTTTTTACAGGGGACATAAGTTAGTATTTGAAGAAGACAGGTTTGAGGTTCTCCTCCTTTACAAAATATCTTCATACATTGTTGTGCTCTAAAAGTGAAAAATTTGGATTTACAAAGCAACAAGGTCTTTTCAAAGGAACATTCATTACGAAGTTTCAGAAACATCTTTTGGATATATCTTTTGATGAAAACCTTTTGCAAATGATGAATTTTGATGAAAACGCCCTGAGTTTCTATAAAAGGGCATGTTTTGAAAGCTTTTCAAGAGAATGATCCTTTAGATGAAAAGAGGCAAACATTGTCCTTAAACACGTCCCCGATACACTTGAGCGATGAGTGGGAGTGATAGAGCGAAAGAGCTTAACCTCGGGACGTAGGGATCATTCGCGGTGATTACATGGATTGAAATAATGAAAGGCATTTCCATTTCAAAATTATCCATACACATTTGTATCCCTTGATAACCAATCCGAACCAAAAAGGGAGAATTTTATGAATATAACCCTATCAAGAACCACCCCACATTGGGGCATGTTTGGAGGTTCATTGGATGATTCATTGGAGAAAAGATCAAGTAAGACTTTATTGTGCTAACCTGCATTAATCTTTTTGTGATAGCTTCGGGTGATTTACGGCAGAAACTTGGAACACCTCAAAGTGAAGAAAAGCACTTCATTTCTATATCCCAAACACTTACCCTTTGAAGAGCCAATTTGAGCCTTTGAATATTCATTTCTAAACCCTTGTTGGTGATCACCTCCCCACACCGGGGCAAACAAAAGAATAACCAGCAATGAGTCAAAAAGCATTATCGGAAGAATTTTTGATACTGGCCTCAAAAGAGCCAGTCAATGCGAAAAATGATGAAGAATGAAAGGGCTAGAAAAAAGCAAAGTGCCTGGTAAAAGCAAGGCCAAAGCCCATGAAAAGAGCACCCCGAAAAGGGACAAATCCTAAAGAAAAATCATCAAGATGAAAAGAGGAAAATCCTCAAAATCAATTGGAAAAAGAATGATCATGAATCTTCTACAAAAGCAAATGAATACTGGTAAAAATGTCAAGGTGATCACCAAAGTTCACCCCTCGTTTGAAAATATGGCCATTCTTAAAGAGCCCACCTTGAGCCAAGATACAACCTGTCACCAAAACTTTTCCGATCTAAGGGGTATTTCAGGTTGATGCAAGAGATCATGCAGGAAGCTACCGCTTAAAGAGGTAAGTACAATCCTGTCTTATCGTGTCTTTAGGGTTCTTGACTTGTAAACCCGAAGAAGCTATTATTGATCAAGGTTCATTTCTAAGCCTCAAAATGAATATCCTTTGATAAGCCTTTGACCTGGCCTGAATTACGGTCCCTTTTAAAATGCTTTCTCCGATTAGTCAAATTGTATGCATCTCGAATGATCCCGAAACCTCGAGGTTAGGTTTTCCGTGAGCGGATTTGAATTTCGAGAAAAGCCTTCCCAAATGGTGAGAAGCCCTCTTAGATGAAGCGAAACCCTTTTGAAAAACTTTTAAGACAACCTTTTTGTAGAACATTCGGGATGTGTCATTCAAAATCCATCCCCAGTGAAAATTTGAAATTATGATTGGACAAATTTCCTTCACAATTATTCTTTGAAAATTTGTTTGGAATTCTTGAGTTTCTCTCCAGAACTTGAAATTGTCATTCTAACGATATTTGATTGAACTTTCTGCAGGTTCCCTAGTGATCCCAAATCCTCGGAAAAGTTACATTTTAAAGATTCGATTAACTTGGATTTTCTGCGGGTCTTCTGGCATCCCCGGGTCCTCGGACCCTCCTCTTTGAAAAATTTGAAATAGGGTTTGAGCTTCTGTAGGTACACTAGTCAACCTAGGTCCTCGGATGGCACCCTCTCGGACGGTGAGTAGCTTCCTACATGAAAGCCGATCTGCTTTTTAGAAAATTTGAAATAGGGTTTGAGCTTACGTAGGTACACTAGTCAACCTAGGTCCTCAGATGGCACCCTCTCAGACGGTGAGTAGCTTCTTAGATGAAAGCCGATCTGCATTTTAGAAAATTTGAAATAGGGTTTGAGCTTCCGTAGGTACACTAGTCAACCTAGGTCCTCAGATGGCACCCTTCCCGACGGTGAGTAGCTTCCTAGATGAAAGCCGATCTGCATTTTAGAAAATTTGAAATAGGGTTTGAGCTTCCGTAGGTAGACTAGTCAACCTAGGTCCTCAGATGGCACCCTTCCGGACGGTGAGTAGCTTCCTAGATGAAAGCCGATCTGCATTTTAGAAAATTTGAAATAGGGTTTGAGCTTCTGTAGGTACACTAGTCAACCTAGGTCCTCAGATGGCACCCTCTCGGACGGTGAGTAGCTTCCTAGATGAAAGCCGATCTGCATTTTTAGAAAATTTGAAATAGGGTTTGAGCTTCTGTAGGTACACTAGTCAACCTAGGTCCTCAGATGGCACCCTCTCGGACGGTGAGTAGCTTCTTAGATGAAAGCCGATCTGCATTTTAGAAAATTTGAAATAGGGTTTGAGCTTCTGTAGGTACACTAGTCAACCTAGGTCCTCGGATGGCACCCTTCTAGACGGTGAGTAGCTTCCTAGATGAAAGCCGATCTGCATTTTAGAAAATTTGAAATAGGGTTTGAGCTTCTGTAGGTACACTAGTCAACCTAGGTCCTCGGATGGCACCCTCTCGGACGGTGAGTAGCTTCCTAGATGAAAGCCGATCTGCATTTTAGAAAATTTGAAATAGGGTTTGAGCTTACGTAGGTACACTAGTCAACCTAGGTCCTCAGATGGCACCTTCTCGGACGGTGAGTAGCTTCCTAGATGAAAGCCGATCTGCTTTTTAGAAAATTTGAAATAGGGTTTGAGCTTTTGTAGGTACACTAGTCAACCTAGGTCCTCGGATGACACCCTCTCGGACGGTGAGTAGCTTCCTAGATGAAAGCCGATCTCGCATTTTAGAAATTTTGAAATAGGGTTTGAGCTCTTTTAAATAGGTGGTACACCTAGTCAACCTAGGTCCTCGGATAGCACCCTTCCGACGATGAGTAGCTTCCTAGATGAAAGCCGATCTGCATTTTAGAAAATTTGAAATAGGGTTTGAGCTTCCTTAGGTGCACTAGTCAACCTAGGTCCTCAGATGGCACCCTTCCGGACGGTGAGTAGCTTCCTAGATGAAAGCCGATCTGTGTTTTAGATGGTGAGTCCCCGCATAGAGGATAGCCAATCTCTTTTAAATAGGTGAAACCCCTTTGTTACAAGGGTGAACCTCCCTTCCAGACGGTGAGTAGCTTCCTAGATGAAAGCCGATCTGCATTTTAGATGGTGAGTCCCTGCATAGATGATAGCCAATCTCTTTTAAATAGGTGAAACCCCTTTGTTACAAGGGTGAACCTCCCTTCCAGACGGTGAGTAGCTTCCTAGATGAAAGCCGATCTGCCCCTTTTTAAATGATGAATCCCAGGTGGATAGTCAAACCCATTTTGAATAGGTGAAATCCCTTTGTTACAAGGGTGAACCTCCCTTCTAAGTCTTCGAACCACCACTCGACACCGGACGGACGCCCATTACCGCGAAATCTCGCCAATCATTCAAAGGTAATTCCATACACTCAATTTTTCAACCTCGGATCGACAAATCTCGGACCATAGACAGGTGAGCTACGGGTAAGTCTCTCTCTTCTTATCTCTCTTTCATATGAAATGAGCATGAGCCAAAACAATCCCCCATGGAGTTAAAGCTTTAATGGCAAAGGTAAGGCAATTGAATGTTAAGACTAGTTTTCTTTAAATTTTTTCCCCAGCAGAGTCAATTAAGGATCCAGGTGTCACCTTGTCTTTGAAAGCAACCTCTAACCGAGATTACTTTCAAAGAGGGGCGATTGTTGACACCCGATTTTTTATCAATTTTTCTTTAGTTTTATTTTCCAAAATTCCCAAAAATTCTCAAAAGATCAAAAAAATAAAAAATCAACATTGGAAGCCTTGGCCAAGCATAAGGAACCAATTTGGAACAAAAAATAATTTTTCATATTTTTCACATTTTTTTTAATATTTTCGAAAAATAGGAAAATATTAGAAAATTCATAAAAAATACTTTTCGAGGTCACAAAAATACACACAAATGCCCAATATTTTTCTTTTAATTCCCTTTTAATATTGACCTCAAGAAAAATCAAAAATTGAGTTCAATTTTAGGTGTTCCTTCACAACGCCTAAGGTTGAATTTTCATAAAAAATACCAATTGAGTCTTTTTATTTGTAATTTTTGCACATTTTAGGTCTAGACATTCAATTACAATCCCTTTGAACTTCAATTTGATTAATTGCACTCTCCATTGCGCGAATTGCACGGATTGCACAATATCCCCAAATTCTTTGCAATTTAGTCCCTCAATTTGTCAATTTTTGAAATTACTTTTAATTGAGGGACTATCATAGTAAAATTGGACTGTCCCCCTATGTTTTCATGCATTCTAAATCAATTGGCATGGGTCTCATAGTCCAATTTGATCAAATTGACACTCAATTGAACTTTTCCCCAATTTGGGCAAATTGAAAAATTTGGGGTTTTTGTGCAAATTGATAAGAACTTTTGGGCAAAATCACATTTTTATAAAGAATTCAGGCCCTTAAGTCCAATTTTGAGGTTTAATTGCAAAAATTCCCACTCAATTTCATTTAATTTTGAAAAATTCACAAAATTCACCGTCTGAACCGGTTCGGACCGGTCTAATCGCCGGTCGGACCGGTCGTACCGGTCCCAGTAAAGACATCATCTTCTTCACCGAGCTCGTGCATTTTGCAGGTTTTAAAGCTGAGATTCAATGGACAAATTGAAGGTTAATTCGTGCCTAATTGATCCAATTGACCTAGGGCTTTTGTTCATTGGGACGACATGTGTCAATTGGCACCGGCAGCATGGCCAATGGCCGCCGGAGGTGGCCGGAATTGATGGTCAAAGGCTCGGTGCGGCGAAAGTCAACATTCTCAAGTTCAAGGGCAATTCATGCTCGTTTAAGTTCTAACGGACGCCGGACGGACTTGGACGGGATTCTAACCAACTCCGTCACCGTCCGTGACCATAAGTCACGTGATTGACACGTGAATACTCGCCGACTCAAGCTCGCCCGACACGCTAAAATTTGAAATTGAGTATAAAAGGGCTGAGAGGATTCTAGAACCAAGGAGGGGGGCTCATTCGTACTCGCAAGGTCCAACAGAATAGAGAGAGAGTGAGTTAGAGAGAGAGGAACGCTCTCGACGTCCGCCATTGACGAGAGTTCGAACGGCGGCTGTGGATTGCTCGTCAAGTCAATCCAGAGCAAATCGAGCTTCGCGATCCACTTCAGAAGCTTCACACGAGCTCCAGAAAGCGACCGAGCCACTTGGATTAGCCTAAAATCTCCAAACCAGGTGAGTCGAGCTTCACATTCTTCCCCTGTGCGATCATGGCATCTCATCCCCGCGATCATGATTTTTTCAATTACCGTGTGCCTTTTCATCCTTGAACATCACTAATCACCTTCGCGTTGTTTTTTTGCCTCAATTTTGCATAAAACTTGCCAATCGAGTCCGCAAACCTCAACCTCCATTGCCGATTCTTGTTGAAGCTCGCCTAGACAATCCTAGGCCAAACCAGGTCGATCGGACCCGTAGGTAAGGTTTCTAAACCTCTTCCGAGTGAATCCTGTGATTGAATTGAATAGTTATGCTCTATTTCATGTGATTGAACTATGCGATGTTGATACTGTGCGAAGCTTGTCATTCATGATTCCATGGATAAAATGCTGTGATTTTTGGATATGTTAATCTAGAAGGAGAGGCGAGTGTAATGGCGTCGGTTTGGTGTCATTCCGGCGAGATCTCGCCGGAACGTTTCGGGTCGTTCATTGCATCGTCGGGCGCGAGGTTGAAGACGATGACGTGGCGTGGTCAAATAGTCAACGAGCCGACGTGTCGAGTCCGGATTGGTCCACGGTGTCGCTGACTCAACTCGGCCGTTGGCGCGGACGAGCCGAGTCGCCTTTGATCCGACGGCTTAGGTAATTAGTTAAGTTTGATTTAGGGCCGTCGGATCTGATTTTTTGTATTTTTAGATATTAGATAATTAGATAGAAAATAAAAAAAACGAAACGGTGCCGTTTAGTTAGAGTCTTGGCGACGCCGTTTAGAGTAGATAGGGAGTGAACGGCCGGGATTATACCTAGGATTGATCGCAGCCGTTCAAGATGTTAAATGAAGCGGCGTCGTTTTGTCTAAAGGTAGATCGACGGCCCAGGTCAATCCTCAAGCCTAATCGTGACCGTCCGCTAGTTTAGTTGTGCGGCGTCATTTTGTACTCGGGGCTGAGTGCGTCGTCGTTTTAGATGCGAGAGGAATGGACGGCTCAAATTAGACCTAGAAGAAATCGTGACCGTCCAATGTATTAAGTGGAGCGTCGTCGTTTTTGCTAGAGGAAATCGACGGCTCGGATTAGATCTCGAGATAGATTGTAGCCGTCCATACATTTACTTCATGCGGTGTCATTTTTACGTAGAAGGCCGAAGCGTCGTCGTTTCATCCGAGGGCGAGTCGACGGTCGAGATTAATTCCAGATTCGATCTCGGCCGTCCGTTTATTCGAATATATTTCGGAATATTAGAAAATGGTATTAGAAAATCAAAAATAAAATTGTAATAAATAGGATAAATACGTATACTGTACCGTATTGGCGTTGAGTAGGTCTACGGACGGTCGGACCGGGTTGACCGGCCGTTGACCGGTTGACCCGATCCGGTTTATTAATAAAAAATAATAATAAAATAAAAAAGAAATTTCCAAAAATCCAAAAAATTGTAAAAATACTTAGAAAATTCATAAAAATTCCCAGATTTTCACAAAAAATTTCTAAAAATTCCTAGATCGATTCGAGACTCATAAAGTCTGGATCGAAAGTTTTTGGGCCTTTGAGGGTCGATCTGTATCGATCCGGAAAATTTCTAATTTTTAGAAAATAAATAAAAAATTCAAAAAAAATAGAAAAAATTAGAAAAACTCTGAAAAATCACAAAAAGAATAGGAAATGGCCACATTCAATTGGCCAACCCGAAATTTTGTGATTTTCGGGTCCCGAACCCCCAAAATTGACCATTCTACCCCTCTGGGCCTTCCGCTCCAAATTTTCCCGAACCATCCCCGAAACCCAAATTTGACTTTTGTGTGGGCCGATAGGGTCATTTTAGGTATGTCTATATGATTGGTTGATTTGATTGATTTTGATTGTCTTGATTGCATTTTTAATTTTTTCTGATTGTGATTGTTAGAATAGAAAATCCCCATTTGCATGAATACCTTAGATCGTTAGGGCCTACCTCACCCAATATTGCATCTGCATGAATTCTTAGGTTAGAAAATCACTCAACATCGGTAACCGAAAGGGCGTCAATTTGAATCTTGGCGTAACCAAGTCCCCGGACCCAATAATCTCTGGTTTTCGCGGAACCGAACGGTTTCTCCCGACCGCTCTCGGTAGGGTTTTCCGATCATACCCTCCAATAAATTGATCGGTGGCGACTCGAAAATTGCATGTACATATTGCACATGCCACCCGACCACACTAAGGTCGATATCGATATTTGATAAATTTTACCCGACATCGCGATTCGAGTAATGGGTCTTGGGAGAGACCCGCGATCCCTAAAAAATATATATCCCGCCGACAACCGGGGTATTCCTTATCTTAAAAAGGGATCGGCTCGTTAACCCTCTCACAACCGGAAACACCTTATGTAAAAATTCCGGAGGGTCGCGACAATCGTGTGAGATCAATCTGTTATATGCGTGTGTATTCTGGAAAGTATCCTTTAAATACGTGAATTCAGCATGTTCTGCGGAGTACAAAAGCATGAACTTTGGAGACATCATCTGAGAAGGAACATCTTCTCTTAAACAAAACAAGTGAACAAGTTCCACTTTTTCAAAATCACATATTTGAAAGCTCTAACTAAACAGGACAAGTTCTGAGCATCAACAAAGCGTGATGATTTAAGGAGTTACAATCTTCATACTTGTTCATATTTGAAACCGTTTAATATCTCAAAGCACTTAGAATACAAACTTATAGATTGAGATAACACAAGTTCTGAAGATTGCTATGCATTCGTTCTCAGAACTTATTCTTGCTAAAAGTACAAGGAACGACACTCCAAAATTATTACTTAGCAAGATTATCACTAGAGTAACTTTGTTGAAGTTGCTCATCCTTTTCTCAATTTTTCATTCCTATAGTGGATCGTTTTGTCATCATCAAAAATGGGGAGATTGTTGAGAAAAAATCCCTAGACGGTTTTGAAGTTGACAAAACAATCCTAGTACTCTTGTATTTTGAGATAATGCTGTCATTTACTTGTTTTGCAGATTATCCTTTGGTGTAGGGATGCACAGGATTGAATCTAGCAAAAGGATTTGGCTCAAATGTTGTTTCTGAGAGTCTCGGATGCTGGTTCTAGCTCGAGCGTTGAGTGAGGATAGCTCGGACGTTGAAATGACGCTCAAGCTCTAAGAGAAGTACTTCACTAGCAGTAATTAGAATTTCAAGAGGAATACAAATTGAGCTTAATTGATGCATATCAACGGACGCCATCGAGCTGGATCATCTTTGAAGATTCTCATCGATTGAGATCAATCAAGAATGCGGAATCGAGAAAACAAATCAAGACTTTCTAAATGGAAGAAACCATCTATGGAAACCCGGGATCATAATTGTATGGGCAATTTGATCCAAACGGGGAAGACTTTCCTTTAGCGATCCCCAACGGTTAAGAGATCTTCTTTTTACAAACATCTCGTCCAAAAGGGTAGATTTGGAGAGATCTCTTCCGGATGCCTTGCAACGGCTAGATTGGAAGCGGAAGAGTATAAAAGACATCTCGAAGACGAAGGGAAATGAGATTGGCGAAAAGAGGGAAAAGTGGTCATAATTTCTAGATAGAGTGTACTCCATTTTAAACACACTTCTTGATCCATCCATTGTAATTGTGAGGAGGTGTACACAAGAGTGTTGAATGCTAGGTGTGAAGTCCCGCGTGTCAAGGAGATCACCGATCTATAATCTCCGAGCGGATTAATAGTGGAATCCAACTGATTGGCTATCAACCGAAGAAGTGGACGTAAGCTTAACCAAAGCCGAACCACTATAATCCCTCCGTGCAGTTTTTCTTATCTCTTACTCCGATCACTCTAAATACTTTGTGATAGCTAAACCGCACGCGGACAATACACATCGATCTTACTAGATATCTTGCATCAATTGAATTGCTTGAGCATCTGAGATTTCTGTTTTACACTGTGTGATTTGAATTCCGCAATAAAATCTTAAAATCACACGTTATCACCTATTCACCCCCCTCTAGGTGAATTCACTAGCCACCAACGACTACCAGTGCGTAACACCACCTTACTATCCCCGGCAGCTTTAATGTGCCTAATGTGTTGCATATACCAAATTTATCCCTTAATCTTTTATCTATTGGGCAACTTGTTGATATGAGCTGTATTGTGACATTTATTATTGATTCTTGTGTTGTGCAAGATTGTACAAGTGGCCGACCGATTGGTAGGGGCGGTAGATATGGTGGATTACATACAATGCGGCATCTTCGACTTCCCTCAACTTAACCTATTGTCGCCATCCTTGTGTCATTCTGAATTTCGACCCTTTCGGAGCTTATGAATGAATAAAATGTCAATCGATGTATTTCAGTTAAACCTCATTTAGACTTGATCGCTCTTGAGATAACTAACAAAAAGAGAAAAGTCGACTAGGATTTAAGTACATGAATTAAAGAACTCGACCATGGACCGGTAGTTTGACTATAAGGATTGTCGAGGAAAGGTTTTGAATCATTAGAGGCCTATCTAAGATTGGCCTTAGAACGATTTGCTAGTGTTATACGATTGGTTCGTGGGTGATTTCGTTTGACCATGGTTTGATTTGTAAATCAACCTAAACCGATTCGTGATGATCGCGACCTCCGGGACTAGTGATCGACCCTCGCAATTACATGACAATCAAAGTCGTCATGGCTCAAATAATTCTTAAATGTGACAATAATTATGGGTCGATACGCAAAACTCCTAAAAGTCGCCCGTTAGTTTAAGATACACCGAAATTGAGATCGAATGATTTTGAGCAAGAATTGGACTTCGAGTATTCGAGAATTTCAACTATGAAAAATTGGACGCCGCTTCATCAAGGTCAATTAGAATTAAGGTTCATCCTAGAAAGTTTGAAAAGTGAAAATTGGACTAAAAAGTGAAATTGTCATTTTTGCCCCCGATGAGTGCTCATACCTTTAAGATGGACCAAGGCCAAAAGGGTCATTAATCAAATTCCCCATGTGATCAAATGTTGAAGGGTAGGATGGTCCATAATTCTCTTGCATTATTGGAAGACTAGAATGACCATTGAGTTGACAAAAGAAATCCCACAAATAACTCTACTATTTGACTACTATTCTCTCACTTGCACACTCAAGCTTTCCCTCCAACCACTTTACTCACATCTTGAACACTTGAACCACAAGTTGCGAAGCCTTTTTCTCTCACTCACCTCACTTCTCCTCTCATTTCAACCAACCACCCCTCTTTTCTCTCCATATCTCTCTTAGTTTCACTCTTTCTCTTGTTGCCCCGCTCCGATGCCTTTACTGTTCCGGCCGTAACTTCTTCATCCGACATCGGATGGAGGCGAGCCACCTACCACTAGAAATCTTATCCTATTGCCGTTCTAAGAACATATTATGAACCCAAATCCACCCAGCCGTTTGTTCTCTAGAGCTGTTTGAAGCAGCAAAAGTCGCTGCCCGCACTAGTCTGAACCCGAGAAGCATCCTAGGCCATTTGGGAACTGGTTTTGGCTTGATACTTTGGTAAGGCACCTCTACGACCTATCTTAAGCATCTAGAAACATGAGGATGGAGTTTAGTTGGGCTTTTGATGAATTTTGATGGTTAAATCTTTGTGATCTTCAAGGAGTAGAATCTGCCCATCGTCGACTAGTTTGGAACCATGGATTCTGCCGCTTTTTAAGGCCTGTTGTGTTAGCTCAATCCTTAGTAAGTTGACTCTAAACCCATATTAAGACTTGAGGTTACTAATAGACCAAGTATAGATGAGTTTCATCATGATTTGTGGGTTATGTTGGTTCACTTTGTGCTAAACACGAAACTGAAATTTGTTGGCTGTCTTTTGCTCGATTGATTGAGGCTTGTTGTGGTTGAAACCGAAGATGTTGTGGGGTGTATAAGTTTGGTTGAATAAAGGTCGCAATGGTACCATGAGTGGACTTTCATATTTCGGCAATTTCATGGGGTTAGGAGCCGAAAACTTGATGGTGGTCCTATTGAGTTCCAAAGTATTTGAAATCAACCTATATTCGACTATGTGTGGTTTTGATACTTGAATTGTGTTGCGAATCATCGAGCAAACTTGTTGGACCCTTTTTATGTGCAATTGACCTTATGAGGAGTATGTCGACCGAATGCTTGAATTGCAATTTGTGCCTTGTATGTTTCGGTCATAAATGAGCTTGTGAGATGAGATTGGCTAATTTGAGAATTGCATGCGTTGTCCGGCCATGAGTGAAGCAATGAGGACTAAGTGTCCAATTTGAGGAATCGAGATCGAAATATGTGGAATTGAGGTTGTTTGTGTGCTCGATTAGCCATTTGAATGAATTGTGAATATGTGCACATATACACCCTGCCGTGTGTTAAGCGAGGTCTATGGTCGACTGAATTATATGATATGAATATTTATACACATGATATCCCGATACAATAATCGCGGGGTTTATGATATCCCGATGCGTACTAACGCGGGTCCGTGAATGTTAATTGTAACTTGAGACTTACTAACGCGGGTGCAATGTAATTTCATTAACCTAAGGCGTATTAACGCGGGCCTGGCCATTAGAATTGAGAACTATTGATATTGAGTACCACCCTATATTGTCTGTGAGCTATTACTTGCCTTGAGTATGAAGCTTAATTCGTTTATACTGTTCAACCCTTATTATGAGATTGACCGTGATAACCGAAGGGCCAAGATGCTATAATTTAATTTAATGTATCGATTGCCATGTACTACCGCTGAGTAGAATCGCATGTTGTTAGTGTTTGGAGGTACTCCTAACCCGGTATAGGTTTAGGGTTAGCTTGCTGAGATGTAATCTCACCCCTTTGCGAGACAACCTTTTTAGACCCTAAGCCTTGAATCGATTGTGATGCCGACACTTTTAGGTTATCGAAGGATTTTGAGCCCGTGATCACCCCATACCCAATGGGACCGAACCAAATGTACTATAGGAGGGCTAGTACTTTATGGGTAAACGATGGGGGCAATCATTGGATACCGTATACCTTTTTGTCTTGGACGTATAAGGATGGAGACACCGTTTTTGGACCAATGAGGGACTGTGTCATACTTGATGAAGTATTGAGAGCTACGGGACATGTTGAGGATGCCGCCCCCGATGACGTACCCACCGAGCCGGAGTTCGTTGTCGAACCTAAACCCGAGCCAGAGCTTCCAGAGCCCGAGAACCCTATCGAGGATGGAGAGATTGCAGAGCTAGGAGATGTCGAGGATGACCCTATAGACACTTTTGAGTTTGAGCAGGAGTTGGAAAATGAGTTCAATGCGTCCTTGGAATCCGAGTCGGAGGTCGAGCCCGAGGAGTCCGAGTTCAAGCCCGAGATGGGGTCGGTATATGAGACGAGTATTTCCACCGAGTACGCTCCCCTGCTGATGAGTCCACCGATAGCGAGACCGACCCACAAACAAGTAACTCAACGACTAACAAGCGATTCCATTACCCAATCAAGTAGGGCTCAATATTCATAACATTCAGGTGTGAAACTCGAGACGACACCACACATCTCATGCAATAAGACCGCATACCCATGTGAACACATAAGTGACTCCAGGTTCATTCTTTAGTTATCACTTCACTTTCGAGTTCATGAGGGACACACGCTTCATTTGTGTTCTAATGGATACGGGGCTCGATTCTGAGTTTTACCTTAGCTTTTCATCCATGGTGTCACGATCCGCCCTATTGAGGGGATTAGGGAATATATAATCGGGCTAATGGATTAGTCATCACCAACTCTCAATGGATGGATTTAGATGTGGGCTCTCCCAAGGCCCATATCCAAATCGCAATAGGAAAGATTTTAAAATCGAGGTCGACCTTAGTGTGGTCGGGTGACATATGAAAATTGTACATGCCAATGGAGTTGCCACCAATCTTTGTTTAGAGGGTAGATTGAAAACACTACCGAGTGGTTGGGAGATTTCGTTCTATTCCACGTAAAACCGAGAAGAGGGTTCGGGGACTTGGTTACGTCAATGTTGCCATTAACGCTCTTTCCGTACCTAAGTTATTCGACTTTCCTAACTAAGATTTCATACCGATGTCTCGAGAGGTGAGGTAGGCTCTAATATCAAAATAGTTCATGCAGATGGGAGTGATTATCTTATCAATCACAATCATTAAAAGTACTCGCAAATCAAGGAATCGATATGTGTAGATAAATCACATCAAATTATGGTAGGGCATGCTTATTAAAGCCTTAAAGGCTTAGAGAATAGATTAGTACAGTCTTGGGGTAGTTTGGAAAAGTTGGGACAAAATGTCTAGGGGGTAAAATAGTTATTTTTAAAGGTTCGGGAGCTAAAATCAACAAAAATGGGTCAAACTAGTTGAATGTGGTCATTTCCAATTTTTTTTTTTGGGATTTTTCTGAATTTTTCTATTTTTTCAAAATTTTTATGAAATTTTTTATGAAATTTTGGGATTTTTCTGAATTTTTCTATTTTTTTCAAAATTGTTATGAATTTTTTTATGAATTTTTGGGATTTTATGAATTTTTTATTATTTTTCGAACTAGGTCAACCGCGCTTCTCTGGTGCTCGACCTAGACCCTAGGGGTCTCGGGCTAGCCTTAAACGATGTAGTTTAGGTATTTTAATTTTTTATTTTATTTTATTGATTTTGTGAGAATTGTTTTGTTAATATCTAATCTTGCAGTCCAAAGTAAATCACATGGCTAAGCCATCACCCTCATTTCAGATTACTAAAACCTATGGACCAGATCGAGCGAGGTGACTAAATCACGACCGTCCGATTAAAAGCTACTTTTTATTTCTAAAAAATATTTTATAAATCGAAAAATAATTTTTAATTTCTGAAAAAAGCCATATCATGCCACGTGGCCAAATCGTGGCCATCTAATCTGATTTTTATTTTTTATTTTCGAAAAACGTATATGATAATACCTTGGCTGCCATGGGGTGCCACGTTAGCGCCATGTCAACTGTTGAGTGGTCAACGATT
This sequence comes from Rhodamnia argentea, assembly GCF_020921035.1. Lineage (NCBI taxonomy): Eukaryota > Viridiplantae > Streptophyta > Magnoliopsida > Myrtales > Myrtaceae > Rhodamnia > Rhodamnia argentea. The sequence continues at coordinate 18,996,088 of NC_063158.1, read as the reverse complement.
AAGTGGTTGTAGACGACCGTGAACAGTCGAGAATTTCCCAATAGCAATCAATGGTGAAATCTTCACCGATCGATCCGATTCTTGCACCAATCAACTTGTCTATACTTCAAGATCAACATATCTAAATCCTATCTAGATCTAATGGTGCAAACTACACTAACCGAGCTCGCACGATGCTCGGTTATGGAGGATCAATCATGCAAAACAAAGTAAATCCAAACCTCAAACTCATAGAATTTCATCATATGAGGTTCGGAAGACTTACCCGAGGTCCCGATCAACCTGTGGATTGCTAAATTTAGCTTGTGATGTCGCGATGGATTCACGACTGGTTGGAGGCTTGATTTCGGGTTTTATGCAAACATCAAAGCAAACAAGGCATTGACACATGCTTAGTGATTCTCAAGGATGAAAATGCCTCAAAAAATTTTAAGAAATGAGCATTACGATTGAGCTCCACCATAGTTGCACAGGTCGAAGCATGTAACGTTGACTCACCTTTCCGGCAATCTACGGACTTCGCAAGTTGGTACAATCACTTCATTAGGTCTAGACAAAGCTTTCGGGAGTAGTCTCAAGCTTGCATTTGATTTGGAATGCCTTGGCGAAGTTCGTGAAGCTCTTGCTTGAGCTCGTCTCAATGGTGACCCCAAAGAGAATTTTCTCTCTCCAACTCTTCCTCTCTTTTATCTATTATCATCATGGAACACAATGAGCCCATCCTTTGATAAAAAATGCGTTGAATTGGTTTTATCCAATTCTAACTGAAAATGGTGCACATGGGGAGGCGTTCACCGACTTAGCTTGCATGTGATCACATATGCTAAGTGGTCCAAATGGCACTGGGAACAGAGAGAAATTCCATTAGGTTTGTTTGCATCTCCGGCATGCTCGAATTAATGGTCAATTTGGATGGTTCGAGCTTGGGTTGACTTTAGGCATTGCCGCAACAAAGAATAGTCCGGCCGACGTAGCTCCAACGGTTTTGGGCCACGAGAGTTGGTGCAATAGGTTTGGAAAGGTGAGATCAATAAAACCCAACTATTGGCTTCTTGAATTGTGGTCGATTGACCCCTTAATTTGGCTAATCAATCTCAGCTTCCATGGCCACTTTGAACCTACGCGGGAAAGGCCATTTGGGGAAGAAGGTGGTTGATTGGGTCATTGGATCAGATGTGGTCTAGCCTGGCAGACCCGGTCTTCCAAATTTCTTGAAATTGACCTTGTAAAACTCAAAATTTGTCAAATTAAACCACAAAATTGAATATAGGGACATGTATTTCATCTAAGTGAGGTGGAATTGGGCAAAATTAGTGTGGAATTGTGCAAAACCCCCAAGTTTCTAGTTTGACCCGAGAATCAAATTTGATACACCGAAACCCTAAATGTTTGAATCGAACCAAACTACCCCCACTCATGGACTTAGAATGATGAAAAGTATAGGCTCGTTGTCTTGATTTTGCAGGATCATCTCTAATTTTTGGTTAATTGCACTTAGAGTCATATCCATGAGCTAAATTGAAAAATAAAAGTTCAATTGGGTCCAATTCAGCTAATGTGAGGTATTAAAGGAAAATGTCATGACTCAGAAAAAGTAAAAATTCAAAATAAAATTACTCAAATTGTAATTTTTAGTTGAATTTGGGATTATGCTCAATGAAGAGGCGGACAATCCCGAATTAAATTTGTCAAATTTTATGTGTCCAAATTGAAAAGGGAATTAAAATAAAAATGTTGATTATTTTTGTGTATTTTTGCTGCCACGGCTATTTTCCTCAATTTTTAGAGATGGGTCATTAATGGGTTATAAAAAAGAAAGGCCAAATAGATATGGGTTCTAGTAGGTTTTTTATGAACCACTTTCAACCCAAGCATGAAAAATAGATGTACCTCTTTAGCATGTCGTATGCCTGGATTTTTCCTCAACTCTTATCGGTGATATGAAGTACTTTTGGTTGGGTGCATTTTTGTAGTAATCACCTGTGCTAGTTAATTGAGGGGGATAATTGGCTGCTCTAAGCATAAGTACTTCCAAGTGTATAGCTGGGATTCTTTCGTACATGGAAATACAAATAATTAGCAATAATAAGTGGCCTAGATTTTTTTTTTTTGAATGAGTTGTGCGACATGTTTCTGGCAATTCATTAATGGCAATGTGTTTAGCAGATACCTTAAGTTGTTCAACCGAACCTTGTATATTAACCGGAAACAAAATCAATGGTCGTTGCGGTAATGATGTGAGCTCGGGAGGCCGATCCAACTAATTTGGAAGTGCTCTTTCCCTTGGTGTTAGTCACACAAATGGTAGGTGCAAAGTTAATAGCAAATGTTACCAAACAAATTAGTATGCTTTTTTATGCTAATTTTGGCAATGGCAGGATTCATCGCTTAATAAATTACATAGTTGGGACTCTACTTTCTTCCTAATACTTAGTAGTGCAGATGAAGTTATTTTCGAGCTCCTCGAACTTGATTGATCAGTTAACGGACTAGATGTGAGTTGAAGTTGGGATGAATGGTCTAAACATGATTGTTTCCAACCGACCATTAGGTGACCTCATATACGCCAAGCTAGGAAACATGTTTTCAATTGCTACCATTGAGGCGAATCGACAATCAAAAGCTTCCCAAATTTTTGCTCATTTCACTTTTTTAGATCTTGTTCATGGACATTTTTCTATGCAGGATCAAGTGTGAGAAAAATTATTTGCCAAGGTTTGAAACCAAGTTCCCAACATTAGCCATGTCTCGGGCGGTCTTACATTTTGGCAAAGTTATACCCACCCCGATTGAAAATGGGGCAAATCGATAGCGAACCAGCCTAGTGGGCCGTGGCGCAGCAAAAGTCAACATTCTCAAACCAGAGTGAAATTCATGCTCGTTTATGCTCGACGGAGGGCCTAACGGACTTGGACAGAATCACAACCGATTATGTCGCCATTCGGTGACCCAATTGCGCGTGTGCCCACGTGTGAGAGAGCTAGCGAAGGCTCGCCCATGCGCGCCCAAATTCAAAAACAAGTATAAAAGGTTGAGAACCTTCGCGAATAAAAGAGAGGCTCATTCGTGCTCATGAGGACTAACGTAATAGAGAGAGAGTGAGATAGAGAGAGAAGGGAGCTCTCGTGCGACGCCATTACCGGAGGTTCAAGCCGGAACCGCACGACTTCAGCCCGGCCAATCCAGGCCAAATCAAACTCGCAGATCATCACCAAAAGCTCGCATAAACCAAGAGGAAGCGATCGGCACAGCTCAATTGACCTATAGCTATCAAACCTGGTGACTCGAGCTTTGAATCATACTACTATGCATTCATGGCATCGCACCTCCTCGGACTTGATTCTTGCAATTGATGTGTGCGTTTTCATTCTCGAACATCACCGACCACGATCGTATCCCGTTTTCGCGTTGATTTTGCCCGATTACCTCGAGTCAAACCTCCAACACATCTCGGTCCGGTCGAATACCGGCCGGGCATTTCTAGCTACCGCAAGCTCGATCGGAGCTCGAGGTAAGTCTTCCGAACCTCCGATTATGCTTGCCTGCGAAGGAATTGTTATGAAATGCTCTAAATCTCTTTGAATGAACTCTGCAATGGTTGACTATGCGTAGCATGTATCTCGTGATTTAGCCGGTGTAATCGTACAATCTTAGGATATGTTGTAGAGGAAGTTCAAAGTAGTCGATCGGTGCTGGTTTTGTGTCATTCTGGCGAGATCTCATCGTTAGATCTTGTCGAAGTAGTGTCGGCCGTTGGTTTAGTCGTTGTCGCGAGAAAGAAGATGAAGCCGACCCGGCAGGTCGCCGAGTCAACAAGTCTGAGGTGTCACGTTCTAACCGGTCCAGCTCACGTCCAGTCAGCTCGGCCGTTGGCGCGGGTGGGCTGACTAGGCTTAGATCCAACGGCTGAGATAATTAGATGAATTTGATTTTAGGCCGTTGGATCAGATTTTCGTATTTTTCGGATATTCGTTTAATAGATAGAAAATAAAAAAAATAAAAAACGGTGTCGTTTAGGTTAGTGGTCGTGCGGTGTCGTTCCGATGTAAGGTCCGATGCGTCGTAGTTTTAGGCATAGGTGGAATGAATGGCCCCGATTAGATCTAGGATTGAATCATGGCCGTTCGTTCCTTATGTGATGCGGTGTCGTTTAGAGAAGGAGGCCAGATGCGACACCGTTTTGGTTTAAGACATGCAGACGGCCGAGATTAATTTCGGGATTAATCCTGGCCGTCCATTCAATTTCTATATTTTCGAATATTAGGAAATTAGTTCAAACAATAAAAAAAATAGAAAAAATAGATATGTCGCCGTTTTGGTCTAAAGTGGGTCTGAGTCGGGTCTGGGTTGGGTTGATTAGGTTGACCCGATCCGAAATACTAATAAAAAATTAATAAAAAATCATAAAATTTTTCTAAAAAATACAAAAAATTACTAAAATTCATAAAAATTCCCAGATTTTTCCAAAAAATTTCTAAAAAAATGTTTAGGCCGATTTGGGACTCTTATAGTCTGGATTGAGAAATTTTGAAATCCCGAGGGTCGATTTGTATCGATCCGAAAAATTACCGATTTTCGAAAAATAAATAGAAAATCCAAAAAAATTAGAAAAATTTCAAAAAATTCTGAAAAATCACAAAAAATAGGAAATGACCACATTCAACTGGCCCGACCCTAGTTTGAGATTTTTGGGTCCCGAACCCTTCAAAATGACCATTTTACCCTTTTGGGCCTTTCGCCCCCCAAAATTTCCCGAACCACCCCGGAACTCTAATGGATTTTTTTTTTCTATGGACCGATAGGGCCGTATTATATATGCCATGTTTGGTTGATTGATTGAATTGATTGAGACTATTATGATTGCGCCATTATTCTTGATTGTGATTGATAGGTTAGCAAACCCCCGTTTGCATGATATCCTAGATCGTTAGAGCCTACCTCACCCAAAATTTCATCTGCATGAATTATTAGGTTAGGAAATCACTCAACTTCGGTAACCGAAAGGGCGTCAATTCGAATCTCGGCATAACTAAGTCCTCGGACCCACTTCTCTGGTTTTCATAGAATCGAACGATTTCTCCCAATCGCTCGATAGGGTTTCCGGTCATACCCTCCAAAAATTGATTGGTGGTGACTCCATATGTATGTACACTATGCACGTATCATCCGACCACACTAAAAGGTTGACTCCGATATTAAAAATCTTCTTTACATCGCGATTTGGGTAATGGGTCTCGGGAGGGACCCGTGCGCTAAGATCCACCGACAATTGGGTCGGAAGCGTGGCTCGTTAATCTTGCCTTCGATCGAAATTTGAGAGGGTCACGACAGACCGGCGACTCCACTTGGGACGAACCGGTTGTAGAATCATTAAGAGGACTTAAGCCGATAAAAAAGTTGAGTGTTTTCTAACCTCGTTTTCTGCAGATGTTCTTGAAGGTAAGGTACGTTCGCTAACGAAAAGTGTTAAATGTTGATGCAGATGGGAGTTATAAGGGGTGGCGTCTATGCTAACCTATTTGGTGTAGATATAGTATTTCGGGTTTTGTGTGTTTATTTACGCACATATTGAAGCGGTGTTTGATATAAACCGCTGTGCATGCTTTGCATATTCCGAGGATCACGACACCGCACACATAAGAGCCTAAACCCAAGCCACGAATCACCCTTTTAGGTCGCCTTAGATAGGGATTGGTATACGAAGCTCCCGTGTTCGATTGCACTAGGGTTGACCATATTTAATCCCGCTCGCTATGCGAGGTTGATGATCCTACCCACTTGTTGTTTGATTGCGCTTATGGGCGACTCATCAATTTGTATAGCGGGAGCCCTTTTAGGTCCATACCAGAGCCTTTTTTATTTCTTTAGAGTTAAACCTCACTTGTCTCATGCGCATGTGATTGGAATGTTGGTATACCTAAAAAAAAAAAAAGAGTAACATCGGTTGGTAAGGGTTTTTCCCTTTTGAACTTGTAAATTTAAATTATGCATATCACGCATCTTCACGAACATATCATTAAAAATTGTAAGATTGTTTAAGTGATTGGGGTTGAAGGCCAATTTTTTTTAGATGACGCCCCAAGGTCGGACCAATCTCCCCGATGTGTTCATGTGGGAGCGAAGGAGCATCCGACGTAAGGACCGAGAGCCGGATTCATTCCTAGTCTTCGGATTTGTCCACGGGAGGGAACTTAATGGATGCAACTGCACCTGTGGTGAAAACTGTCACTATACACATTGTGCACGCCGTTTGGAGCTCAAACGGGGAAAGGAAAGGATCTAATAGCTATACGCAAAATTGATGAGGCGGCCTCGCGCGATCAAGACGGCCCCGAATCTCTCTCCAATCAAGAAGAGGGAAGTTGTCGTCATTTCCTTTGATGATGAAGAAGATGTTGGGCTTCTCGAGATAGTGGAGATATCATCCGATGATGATGTCACTGCGGCTAATTAGTTTAATTGGATTTTGGGGCATTTTTCTTTTAAGGTTTATTGCACCTCCTCCAAGTTGTTTTTGTATTTTCCGTTGAAATGTATCGGTTGAACATCTTTAGATGTTTTTATATCTTGTCTCTTTGAATTTAATTGTATTAGGATTGTGAATTTTGTAAGTTGTTAGTTCAAAGTTGTAATAGTGATTTTCTCCCCCGATTGCACTTAAACGATCCTAATCAATTACATGTCATCTTTAGGTGAGATTTGGTCTATAGCTACCCCATTTGATTTATTTTCGTTAAATGGGAGTAGTTGTCCCTTATTTTACTAAAAGATGACATGGAATTTGATTAGTGCATTTGCATCGCATCTCATGCATATCCATCATAATCCGTGGTAATTGACATTAGAATCATCATTTTGCATGTTTTAGATCTTGGGGAATGGAGATATCAAGATCATCCCGGTGCCTCGCAAAGAACTCTCTCAATGGTGGGATTGCCTCAACCCGGTCAACAAAGCATATGTTGAAGGATGATTAGGCCGACTAGTGGATCTGATTAGAGTGGAGTATCAACTGGCCCTTATTCAATCTTTGGCCAAGACATGGGATGCGCACACAATGATTTTCAACTTCCAAGGCCTCGAGTTGACCCCTACGCTCGAAGAGTATTCTGCTATCATCGGGGCCAAGTTCGATGATCATATAGCTCAACCCCCTCTAGATATAGACCCTACTCTTTCTCTATCGAGCTTTCTTCGCCTTAAGACCTCCGAGATAGAAAAGGTCTGCAAGTCCAACTCCGGAAGATTCACTCTCTCATTCCTTTTTGACAATTATTCTTCTCTATCCGCCGAAACCGGTCATAAATCGGGGAAGGTGTTCGTTCTAGCTTTCTTTGCTTTCGTCCTATTTCCTACCTCTAGGACTACCTTCGATCCTTCCATAGTCCACATAGCCCGACAAGCTTGTTGTCGATGGAACTATTCCTACATGATTCTAGCTGAAACATTCCTCTCTCTAAACCGTTTTAAAACTTCCAAAAAGGTCATTTTCCAAGCATCCAACGGACTACTTCACATGTGGTTCGTTTTCCACGTAAAAACTTTGCAACTCCGAGTAGGATGCTATGAGATTAATGAACATGTACACTCTCTTAAATCCTTCCTCAAATGCCAATCCCTTGTACCTAAAATTCTTTCAAGAAATGGGTTGAACTATTGAGAGATTTGGAGCCCGAGCACATCCGATGGCGTCCGACTTGGCCAAAGATCCTAGAGGCTCGCATTATCGGTATTGACAATAGCCCTATTCCCTTATTGGGGTATACTGGTGCAAAGGCCTATTATCTCATTCGCGTGGTGAGGCAATTCAGCGTTTTACAACAAGTGCCACCAGATATTTGTCTTGGGATCTTCTCATTTGATATGTCACATGGGAAGCTCACCAAAGGAGTAAAGAAGCTCTATCGGGCCCAAATCAAGCTTATTCTTCATGCTCTGAAGAATTCCCCGTTGCAACAAGTTGAATGGCTTGACTATTTAGATGATGAGATGAACATCCATAGGGTTTCCAAGGAATATATTTAGAAGTTCAAAGAGTACTAAAGATCATTGGTCAAGCCATATGTACCCGAGTGCGTATCTCCCCGCATCGAAGAAGTGAAATCCTATGTACCCGAGTATATAGTACCATATGTCCCAAGAGTGGAACCGTACATCCCGGAAGATCCGGAGCTTTGGATGTCAGAAGAGGGAGAAGATCCTTATTTGTGGGATTTCAATGGGTCGGAGGAACAAGAAGAATGCAACGGTCCTCGGCTCGGATAGATCCATTCCCCCCATTTAGTTTCGCATATCATTACCTTGTTTAAATACTTTTAAACAATTTGATTTGTAATAAATGGAATTTATTTCCTTTAGGCGCGTTGCATGCATATGCATCATCATATAGGAAATACAATTACCACGGATTAATCCTTTCAAATTTTGAATGCTCTTGATACCGATTAATGTCATGAAAAACAGGTGACTCAAAATCACGAGGACTCGTAGCAAAACGCGACTTATAAGAATGGAACAAGAAGAACTCGCGCCTCGCGTGGGTAATTTGGAGAATCGGATGAACATGACAGCCACGATGGTGGCAGAGATGAAGGCGATGCTAATTTCCAACCAAGGGAAATATCCCATCGATCCGAACTCTCAAGCTCCTCCGAGTGCATCAAATGGTACAAATGCTAATCTGGCCCCTGCTGTGAACCCTTCTATGAATCCGGAGCGGCCACCTAAGGATCCTTTAGTTGTGATTGATCCGGAGAAAAAAGAAAAACAAGCCCTCAAGTTGGAGGAAGAGATTAAGAGACTCGCCAAGATCGAGGAATGTTTGGGCGATCAGGGATACGAACTCTCACGTTTCGATAAGGTAAAACCGTTTGAAAAGATCGAGGTTCCTTCTGACTATAAGGAACCTAATTTTGTGAGGAAGTATAATGGGACCGATGTCCCAAGGCGCATCTGAAGTACTACCTGCACCGCATGTCTCAATTTTCAGACAATATCCCGCCGTTGGTCAATACTTTCCAAGAAAGCTTTTCCGGGGCAGCCTTGGCATGGTTTATCGAACTAGAACCCGAAAAGCTCGCCGATTGGGACAAGTTAGTTGATGAGTTCCTCCGGCAATATAAATTTAACAATCTGACGACCCTTACTAGGGAAGACCTCTTGAGGACCGTTAAAGGGAAGAACGATGTCGTTCGCGCCTACGCTCAAAGGTGGAAAGCCTTAGTGGTACAAGTGAAACCACCTGTTCTCGAAGAAGAACCGGTGGACCTCTTCCTCAAAGCATTACCCTTTGAGTACTTTGACAAGTTGAACACCTCTGGGTGTCAAATGTTCGCGCACCCGATTAAGGTGGCGGAACGTCATGAATGGGCGTTGTGGGAGAAGAAAATACCTAACTCGTCTTTTAGGCGCCAATACCCTGTGAGGAGAGATAGGGAGCAAACTGTTGATGTAACGTTTGTCCTTAACCCACCTAAGCCGAAAAAGTTTTCACCCTCTATCCCTACCCAAGGAACTTCTTCTTGGACCGTCCCTAAATCGCCGGAACCAAGAAAAAGAAACCAACCCGTTTTTACCCCATTGCCTCGACCTTTATCTAAATTACTACCTATGCTGCTAGAGAACCAATTGGTTGCGAAGGAGCCTCCTAGAGCGAATCCACCTCGGTTCACTGGGTTTGACGAGACCCAGACATGTGTGTACCATATGGGAGAAAGGGGGCATAATGTTGACAACTGTCTCGCTCTCAAGTACAAGGTTCAAGCCTTGATTGACAGTAAGGTCTTGGAGTTCGATAGGACTGAACCAAACGTGCAAATGAACCCTTTATCGGAACATCGCGAGGTGAACGCGATATTTGAGGATGATTCTGAAGAGGTTCCGGAATTCATAATGGACATGAGCGGAATGCGAGTCATCCCGACACTAGCTTCACAATACCCCGAGGAACAACTATTTCCAAGTAAGAAAAGAAAACATGTCTAGAACGGCCGATTGATCTAGGTGTTATTGGGAGAATGGAAGATACTACCTTTAAGGGAACCTATGTAACCATCGATATGGCGGCAGAGGAGTTCATGATGAGAGCTACAAGAAGGAAGACTTGGAGAGTTCCTTCAGGATACTTAATGAACGTCCAAGATGGCAAAGAAACCGAAAAGCTATATGACTATGAAATCCGCTTTGAGAAAGCCCGCCGAGGTGATAGAAGGTTCATGTAGAAGGCTCTTGAAAGAGGCGAGATAGTTGTCAATCTCGGAGAAGATAGCGGCGGTTACAACTTTAAGGTCTTGTACTCCGCACCGCCAAGCTTTTTCGTTGATTCTGGAGATATAGTTCCTAACGGTTGGGGCAGTATGGATGACCCCGATAGTGAAGAGTTCGTCGGAACGGTTGATGAAGTTAAGAATCAAGATGTCCCTCAGGATGAATAGAAGAATCAAGAATCCAATATGAGACTTTCTAATTTGGAAACCCACATACGTCATCCGATGAGTATGGTGGCGGAGTTATCTCGATCGGTGGTCAAGAACAATACCACAATAGTGGAAGAAAGCATGCGGATCCTGGAGATACGGAGGACCATTGAAATGCAGAATCGACGAATCGCTTTGTTACAAGAACAAGGCGACGACATTTCGAAGAAGGTGGATGAACTAAAAGAGTTGATCGTGCCAATCACCCAAGCTAAAAATATTCCGCCCCAAGGCGTGAATCCGAGGGTGACCTTCCGCATGAAGCATGATGGTACTAGGTGTCCTCTGGCACATATCTCGTATTACCTCCGTCAAATGGTGGGTCATCATGAAGATTATGAGACGCTGATCCAAAATTTTAAGCATAGCTTGACCGGCCTTACGTTGGCCTAGTTCCAATCAATCGATCTGGATTGGGTCCCGAGTCTGGGAAGAACTATCGAGCACTTCATACGGTACTTTGAAGATGGGATTAGAGGATACTTCACTAAAGCCAACTTGCTAAATATCGAAAAAGGAGAAGATGAGAGTTTTGAACTCTTCGCCGGAAGGTGGAAAAAGCATGCTATGATGGTGCAACCACCGCTATTAGAAAGGGAAATGTTGGAATTCATGCTCAAATCGCTGCCAGCGGAATATTTTGATCGTATGTACGCATACACATATTCCTCCTTCCAGCACATGGTGGATGTCGGTATGAGAATAGAGGGCATAATCGTGAGAATCGGGAGAGAAAGGCAAAGGCACTTCAATGAAGAAAACATCACTGAAGCAACGCCCGTAAGGCCATGTCCCGAACATAATCCCGAAAGCGTCCATGAGGATGAGATGATTGGGATGATAGACGTCCCAATCCGTTTTGTGATCGATTTGAATAAGGTGGATAACTAGGAAGCTTCCGGTTCGGAAAAACCGCCAACACTGGAATCACCTCATGAGGTAGTAAATGAAGTCTTGAAAGATCGGGATGACAGAATTAAACTTGTAAAGATTAAACCGCCACCTGTGGAGGAATATGATCCAAAGGCGGTACATTGGGATTACGGAACCGAGGAAATTGACGCCGTAATGAGATTCAGAAGATGCTATGCTCCGAGGGAGGCGGAATCTGAGAAGAAAGCGCCAACTGTAGAAGAAATTGAAAGGCTCCAATCCGTTGTGAGAACTAGTGAGTACGAAGTGGTAGACCAACTTCGAAAAATGCTCGCACAGATCTCCTTGCTTGACCTCTTCAAAAATTCAGAGAAGCATAAGAACGCCCTTCCGAAGGTACTAGATGAAGTGCACGTTCTCGAGACTATCAACGAAGTCCAGCTAGAAGACTTCGTGGGAGCCATCCTTCCGAAGGATTAGATTTCTTTCTCGGATGAAGATTTCTCGAGAGAATGGCGTGTTCACAACAAGGCCCTCTACATCGCCGCGAGGTGCCATGGAAAAGAGGCACCTCATGTCTTAATTGACAACGGCTCGGCTTTTAATCAGTGTCCTCTAAGCACTCTAAAGAGCCTAGGGATAAATGAAGACTTCATCAAGACATCCAAAGCAACTATCCGATCATTCGACGGAGTTTCTAAGAATGTGGTGGGCGATATCGAATTGGATGTCTCCATTGGGCCAGTAACCTTCTCCATACCATTTCAAGTACTGGATATTCCTAGTGCTTTCACTCTGCTCTTGGGTAGACCGTGGATCTATGTCTCAGGGGCAGTACCTTCTTCTCTACATCAGAAGGTTAAATTTGTGGTCCAAGGTCGACTAATCACCATCCACGGTGAAACGGGACATCGCGCTTCATTGACAGGAATGGTTCCATACATTGAGCCCCTAAAGGAGGATGAGCTGAGCTATCACACCTTTGACATTGTATCCGTTATGCACGTACCATCCGATGCGAAAATAGCTACTCCAGGGTTATCAAAGCCTGTAACTATGGCTGGAAAGGTGCTCCTCACAAATGATTTCATCCCCGGTACTAGATTGGGGAAGTATGGCCGGGGAATCCGTAATCCCTTGAATCTTAACTCAAATGACCACAAGGTTGCTCTAGGATACAAGGGATTGGGAAGACGTGATATGGATCGAGGTTGAGGCTGAAACAAATGTTATAGGGATCAAGGACATCGTGGACACCGGGGTAGTCGCCTCGTCGGCATCGATGCATGGAAAGCTAAAGGGAAAATGTTCGAGAATCCTTTATCTAAAGTATTCTCCAAGGGAGGTAAATGGTTGGAAGACGAAGATATTTCTGATGCTGCGGAGCCGGACTTATTCAACCCATTTTTGGATAATTGGGTGAATGTGATCATTGAATGGCTCGATGATGACTTTCCCACTCCCGAGGAAAAGGCTCTTTTCGAACTTTATCTTTCACTGCATTTCAATTACCGCATTTGTTTCTTATAACTGAAGTTTTTCGCTGTTTCTTCTTTTAAGCACCCTTTGGATCTTGTATCGTGATTCAAGAAGTGCAGTATTGTATTGCTATTAGTTGCATCTATCAATAAAAATCATCTCCAGTTTTATTAAGGATAAATGGAACAACGGATTGGTCCAATGATGACAATTGCCCTTACCATGAAACTTGAGGCCCGATCCTCCATATGATCCTCAATTTTCAAAATAACACTTTGAGAACCAGGATGTCTGAAGGATCAAGGACTAGTTCTCTTTTCTATTCTTTTTCTTCAAAAAGGAATTCAAAAATGTTTTTGTCAAAATAGATCATGCATTCTTTGATTTCATCATTTTTGTACACTAACCTTTCTTGATGCATTTCGGGCATATCATCCCACCCATGCATAACATGTTAATATGTGACTCGGATCAGCTCGATAATTATTCATATGAGATTGATAAAGAAGAAGCAGATGTAAGTGATATCAAGAGAGAATGAGATTGTTTTGAAGAGTCTAAACCTCCTATTTCTGAAGAACCTATTATCGTGAATCTGGGAGACTCGGTTTGTGTTAAAGAGGTGAAAATAGGAGGACATTTATCTACACTTGACGTTTTGAGAATGACAAGTTTGCTTAAAGAATATCAGGACATCTTCGCCTGGTCATATGCCGACATGCCAGGACGGGACCGAGACATAGTGGAACATGCGTTGCCCACAAATCCTGCGTTCAAACTAGTTAACCAACCATGCAGAAGAATGAACCCCGAGTTATCTGATAAAATCAAAGAAGAAGTAATGAAGCTTCTTAAAGTGGGGTTCATCGATGCCATCCCATATGCTAATTGGGTCGTCAACATTGTACCGGTTAAGAAGAAGGATGGCGGAATCCGAATATGTGTGGACTATCGAGATCCGAACAAAACTAGTCCAAAAGATGACTTCCCCCTACCGCATATTGACGTGCTCGTCGATAGCACCGCAAGCTTTGAATTGTTTTCCTTCATGGATGGCTTCTCGAGATATAATCAAATCATGCTAAAAGAAGAAGACAAAATCAAGACCTCTTTCGTCACCCAATGGGGGATCTTCTGCTATAAAGTCATGCCCTTTGGATTAAAAAATGCAGCGGCAACATATCAAAGAGCTATGGTGACTCCATTTCATGATATGATACGAAAAGAGGTGGAAGTCTATGTCGATGATATGATCGCCAAATCCAAGCCTGGAGAAGATCATGTTCAAGTACTGAGAAAATTGTTTGGTCGGCTAAGGAAATACAAGCTCAAGTTAAACCCCGCAAAATGTGTATTTAGCGCTAGATCCGGAAAGTTGCTTGGATTCGTCATAAGCGATTGCGGTATCGAAATTGACCCTTTCAAGATCAAAGCCATATGGGAAATAGGGACCCCGTCCACCGTTAAGGAAGTAAAGGGGCTACTTGGAAGGCTAAATTATATATTCATATTCATATCACAACCGCCAGAAACAGCGAAACCCTTTTTCAAGCTCTTAAAAAAGGGCGCAAAGGTGAAATGAGATTCCGAATGTCAACAAGCATTCGAGAAGATGAAGGAATATTTGGTACAACCTCCAAGACTGGTACCTCCTATCCTTAATGTTCCTTTGACTTTATATCCGACAGTTCATGATGAGTCCTTGGAAGCTTTACTTGCCCAAACTAACCCCAAGGATCGAAAGGAACGGGCCATCTACTATCTAAGCAAAAAGTTCACCGCCTCCGAAGTCAAATACTCATTGGTCGAAAGAACTTGCGTAGCACTAGTTTGGGTCCTCCACAGACCGAGGCAGTATACCTTGCATTATCATATCCAACTGGTCACCGAAAATGACCCTATCAAGTACTTCTTGGAGAAACCAGCTTTATTGGGAAGAATGGCCAAGTGGCAAGTGCTCCTCTCGGAATTCGACATTAAAACCTCTCCCCAAAAATCAGTTAAGGGAAGAGCGATCGCTGATATGTTGGTTGAAAATCCTCCTAAGGACATTACGTAACGAAATGAAGGAGGCCAAATTTTGAACATATCCGAAGACAAATGGACAATATACTTTGACGGCGCTGTTAATCTCGCTAGATCAGGTATCGAGGCACTTTTAATATCCCCTGAAGATCAACATTATCCCTTCTTGGCCAAGTTGATATTCTCGTGCACCAACAACATTTCTGAATATGAAGCTTGCATCCTTGGATTACAATTGGCCATTTCATTAAAAGTAAAGAAGCTGCTGGTGTATGGAGATTCCATGCTTATCATTCTACAAACCCGGGGAGCGTGGAAAACAAAGGATCCCAAGCTTATCCCTTATCATAAATTCCTCGAAGATCCGGTCCAACATTTTGAGGAGATCACATTCGAGTATTTACCAAGAACTCAGAATCACTTTCCCGACGCCTTGGCCATATTATTAGCCATGTTACAAGTACAATATGGCCTTGAAATACAGCCATTGAAGATCGATATCCTTAATCAACCAACATACCGCATGGTCATCAAAGAAGAACCCGATGAGGAACTATGGTATCATGATATCAAAAATTATTTGTTGAAAGGCGAGTTCTTACAAGACAGCCAACCGGAAGATAAAAAGTACATCAGCAAGATGTCCTCTAAATTCTTCCTCGGTAGACAAATCCTATACAAGAGATCCTTTTAGTCAGTGTTGCTAAGGTGCGTAAACGCCAAAGAAGAAAATCTTATTATGAAAGAGATCTATGAAGGGGAATGTGGGCCGCACATGAATGGTCATCTCCTCGCCAAGAAGATCATGAGACTCGGATATTACTGGATGACTATTGAGTCAGATTGCAACCAACATTTAGGTCTTATCATCATTGCCGGGTATATGACGACAAGATAAATGCGCCGCCAAATGAACTACATCAAATGTTAGAACCCCGGCCGTTCTCTATGTGGGGGATTGACATGATTGGTCCCATCAACCCAAAGGCCTCAAATGGACATCATTTTATTATGGTAGCCATTGATTACTTCACCAAGTGGATTGAAGCCAGCTCATATGCCAATGTCACTGCAAACGGTATGGATAAATTCATCAAACGGGATATCATCTCAAGATATGGAGTCCCACGAGCGATCATTACGCACAATGGCTCCAATCCGAACAACAAGGTTGTGGATCACCTGTTGGATCAATTTAAGGCACGACACCTTAATTCTTCACCTTACCGCCCACAAATGAATCGAGCTTTGGAAGCGGCAAATAAGAACATCAAGAAGATATTAGCCAAGACCACTCAGAAATATCGGGATTAGCATGAAAGATTGCCATATGCCCTCATAGTCTATCGAACTTCGATTCGTACTTCAACCGGGGCAACTCCTTACTCTTTGGTATACGGTATGGAAGCAATCCTGCCAATAGAAGTTGAAATTCCCTCTTTAAGGGTCCTTTCTCGCATCGAACTCTCGGAAGATGAGTGGAATCAACAGAGACATGAGCAGATAAACCCGATTGATGGAAAGCGGCTAAAGGCCATTTGCCACGGTCAAAGTTTTCAGAAGAAGGTGGCCAAAGCTTTTAACAAAAAAGTCAAGCCTAGGAATTTCGAAGTAGGGATGCTAGTTGTGAGAAAGATACTCCCAAATGCTCAACACCCGGAGGCAAATTTACGCCAAATTATGAAAGCCCCTACGTAATTCATAAAGTTTTATCCGGGGGAGGTCTTATCCTTGTAAACATGGATGGAGAAGAATTAGCAAGTCCGGTAAATGCAAATGCCGTGAAGAGATATTATCCCTGAAATAAAATCAAGCTCCAAAACGATTGATGAGCGAATCTGAGTCACATAAAACTTTGCATTTGCATAACATATGCATACCTACATTTGCATATGTTTGTATTTTGCAGGGAGGCTCGGAGTCATGAAGAATCCTGCAGAGCGATTGATCAAACAGGAAATCATTTCTGATTTGAAATTTTGATTATCCATAGTTGATTGGTTTCTTTTGTTTCTCCAGGAAATGGGAACCAGTATTTGAAGAAGACAAGTTTGAGGTTCTCTTCTTTTATGAAGGATACTCATCCTCATTAAAAGACGCTAACATGCTTCGCACTATTGAAAAAATTTTGATCTGCAAAGCCGCAAGGCCTCCTTTTAAAGAAACATCCCCTTTAAATTTCACAAACCTCTTTTTAATATGTCTTTTGGAATGAAAATTTCTACAAATGGTGAATTTTGATGAAAACGCCATGAGGTTCTATAAAAGGATATGTTTTGAAAGCTTTTCAAGAGGATGATCCTTCGGATGAAAAGAGGCAAACCTTATCCTCAAATACGTCCCCGATACACTTGAGCGATGAGTGAGAGTGACAGAGAGAAAAAGCTTAATCTTGGGACGTAGGGATCATTCACGGTGATTACATGGATTGAAATGACGAAAAGCATTCTCATTTCAAATTTTCCATACACACTTATATCCTTTGACAACCATTCTGAACCAAAAAGGGGAGAAATTTTTCTGGATAAAACCCCGTCAAGAACCATCCCATACTGGGGCATATTTGGAGGTTCGTTGGTTGATTCCTTGGAGAAAAAGATCAAGGTAAGACTTTATTGTGCTAACTCCGCATCAATCTTTCGTGATAGCTTTAGGTGATTTCTGGCATAGGCTTAAAACACCTTCAAGTGAAGAAAAGTACTCCATTTCTATATCGCCAAATATTTTATCCTTTGATAAGCCAATTTGAGCCTTTATAATCTTCATTTCTAAAACCATTATTGGTGGTCACCTCCCTATACTGGGGAAAAACAAAGGAATTACCAGCAATAAATCAAAAGTGTAATCGGAAGAATTTTCGATCCTAGTCTTGAAAAGAGCTAGTCACTGCGAAAGATGACAAGAAACAAGAGGGCTAGAAAAAGCAAAGTGCCTGGTAAAAGCAAAGGCCAAAACCCATGTAAAAGCATCCCGTGAAGGGACAAAGTTTGAAAAATTACAATGAAAGGAGGAAGGTCCTCAAAGCCAATTGAAGAAAAACATTCATGAGTCTTCCTTAAAGCAAATGACTGCTGGTAAAAATGACAAGGTGATCACCTATGTTCACCCCTCTTTTGAAAATATGGCCTTTCTCAAAAAGCCTACCTTGAACCAAGATACAACCTATCCCCGAAACTTTTCTAATCTAGAGATGTCTCAGGGCGATGCAAGAAATCACACAGGAAGCTACCGCTTAAAGAGGTAAGTACAATCATGTCTTATCATGTCTTCGGGGTTCTTGACTTGTAGACCCGAAGAAGCTATTCCCGATCAAGGTTCATTTCTTAGCCTCAAGATGAATATCCTTTGATAAACCTTTGACCTAGCCTGAATTACAGTCCCTTTTAAATGCCTTTTCTGATCAAGCGGATTGTATGCATCTCGAATGATCCCGAAACCTCAAGGTTAGGTTTTTTGTGAGCGGATTCGAGTTCCGAGAAAAGCCTTCCCAAATGGTGAGAAGCCCTCTTGGATGAAGGAAACCCCTTTTGAAAAACTTTTAAAACAACACTTTTGAAGAATACTTAGATCGTGACATTCAAAATTCATCCCCAGTGGAGATTTGAACATTGTGCTATTCGACAATGTGTTTGGACACGCTTCCTTCACAAATGCAATTTGAAAATCTGTTTGGAATTCCAAAGTTTCTCACCAAATAGTGAGAAGCCCTCTTGGATGAAGGAAACCCATTTTGAAAAACTTTTAAAACAACCCTTTTGAAGAATACTCAGGCCGTGACATTCCAAATTCATCCCCAATGGAGATTTGAACATTGTACTATTCGACATTGTGTTTGGACACGCTTCCTTCACAAATGCAATTTGAAAATCTATTTGGAATTCCTAAGTTTCTCCCCAGAATTTCGGATCACCACTCTTTTATCATAATTCAAGGGTCTCGGCTCATTGGATTGCTCAGAAAGCAACTCTAATGACGTTTAGTAGAATATCTGCAGGTTTTCCGGTGTCCCCGAATCCTCAAAACGACTACACTTGTAAAGATTTAACAAATTTCGATTTTTTGCAGGTTTTTTGATATCCCCGGATCCTCGACTAATCATCCTTTTAAAATCCGAAAAACGGGTTTGAGCTTTGATAGGTTCTCTAGTAATCCTAGGTCTTCATATGGCACCCTCACCTTTTAGATCTAAAAAATCAGGGTTTGAGCTTCCGTAGGCACGCTAGTAATTCTAGGTCCTCAAATGGCACCCTTACCTTTTAAATTTGAAAATTGGGTTTGAGCTTTCGTAGGTTAACTAGTAATTCTAGGTCCTCGGATGGCACCTTTACCTTTTAAATTTGAAAATTGGGTTTGAGCTTCTATAGGTTCACTAGTAATTCTAGGTCCTCGGATGGCACCCTCACCTTTTAAATTTGAAAATTGGGTTTGAGCTTCTGTAGGTTCACTAGTAATCCTAGGTCCTCAGATGGCACCCTCTTCTTTTTAAATCTAAAAAATTGGGTTTGAGCTTCTATAGGTTCTCTAGTGATCCTAGGTCCTCGGATGGCACCCTCACCTTTTAAATTTGAAAATTGGGTTTGAGCTTCTATAGATTCTCTAGTAATCCTAAGTCCTCAGATAACACCCTCACCTTTTAAATCTGAAAAATCGGGTTTGAGCTTCCATAGGTTCTCTAGTAATCCTAGGTCCTCGGATGGCACCCACACCTTCTAAATCCGAAAAACGGGTTTGAGCTTCTGTAGGTTCACTAGTAACCTTATGTCCTCGGATGGCACCCTCTCACCTTTTTAAAATCCAAAAAATCAAGTTTGAGCTTCTGTAGGTTCTCTAGTAATCCTAGGTCCTCGGATGGTAACCTCCTCTTTTTAAATCTGAAAAATTGGGTTTAAATTTCTGTAGGTTCTCTAGTGATCCTAGGTCCTCGGATGGCACCCTCACCTTTTAAATTTGAAAATTGGGTTTGAGCTTCTGTAGGTTCTCTAGTAATCGTAGGTCCTCGGATGATACCCTCACCTTTTAAATTTGAAAAATCAGGTTTGAGCTCCCGTAGGTTCTCTAGTAATCCTAGGTCCTCAGATGGCACCTACACCTTTTAAATCCGAAAAACGGGTTTGAGCTTCTATAGGTTCATTAGTAATCCTATGTCCTCGGATGGCACCCTCTCACCTTTTTAAAATCCAAAAAATCAGGTTTGAGCTTCTGTAGGTTCTCTAGTAATCCTAGGTCCTCAGATGGCACCCTTCTCTTTTTAAATCCGAAAAATTGGGTTTGAGCTTCTATAGGTTCTCTAGTGATCATAGGTCCTCGGATGGCACCCTTCTCCTTCTAAGACGGTGAATTCCTTCCTACAGGATAACCAACCCCTTTTAATCGGTGAACTCCTTCCTACAGGATAGCCAAATCCCTTTTAAATCGGTGAATTCCTTCTTACATGATAGCCAACCACTTTTAAACGGTGAATTCCTTCATACAAGATAGCCAACCCCTTTTAAACGATGAATTCCTTTCTACAGGATAGCCAACCCTTTTTAATCGGTGAATTCCTTCCTACAGGATAACCAACCTCTTTTAATCGGGGAACTCCTTCCTATAGGATAGCCAACCCGCTTTTAATAGGCGAACTCCTTCCTACGGGATAGCCAAACCCTCTTTTAATCGGCGAACTCCTTCCTACAGGATAGCCAAACCCCCGTTTAATCGGCGAACTCCTTCCTATAGGATAGTCAAACCCCCTTTTAATCGGTGAACTCCTTCCTATATGTTGACACCTAAATTTTGATTTTTAGAAAATCATTCATAAAAATGAGAATTATTCATAATTCTCACAAAAAATAAATTTTCATGCATTGCATATTTAATTTTCGTCATGTCGGGTAGGTCCAAAGATGAGTCAATTGAGCATGATTCCAACGGACGACCGAGTTAAAATCGACCCGAAAGTCATTAGGGAGGGTGCGGAATTTTTTATTATGATTTTGGACTCAAAACAGCCCGTTTGAGATCTTAAAATTGCAAAAAAGGCCTTAATTAATTACCCATTTTATTAGTTAAGGTCTAGGTGAGTCCAGAATCACAAAACGAGCCCATAAAACATTGAAAAAAAGCCCATTTCTCCCTCCTCATTCATTTGGCCGAAAATTGTAAGAGTCTAAGTCCAATAGGACTCCTCAAGATCAGAATTTTCGATCTAACGATCGATATCTAATTGGAGGTTTTGATCTAACGGTTTAAACCCTACAACTCAAAGCCCTAGTTTTCTCTATAAATACATCTTTATGCCTAGGGTTAGAGGGGATTTTTTTGGATTCAGAAAATTGAGATTCACGTGAGATTGAGGGAGACCAAGGAAAAGGCACATACGGTTGAGAAAGGGCAAGCGCAAGAAGAGGAGAACGAGGCGCAATCGAAGCTGCTGTCCATAGGCGTTTTTGCATCGAATTGGTCCGAGTTTTGTCTCGCGAACTAAGGTAATGTTCGTATACTTTCAGCCTTGATTCAAGCATGTTTTTTATCTTGTTTTTGATGCTGTTTCACACTAAAAACCATCGCTGTTTCATGCTGTTTAATGCTAAATTGGCCATGGTTTGATGTTTGATTTTTATTGCCATTAACGATAGAAAATTGCTGTTGTTTTTGCCTCTGTTCAATATTGCTATTCGCTTTATTCGCATGTTGTTTCGCTGCAATTTTCTTGCTGAAATCACTGTTGTTTTCACGTTGAAATCACCGTTGTTTTAGCACTTTTTTGGCTACTGTTTTAGGGAGGAATTCTTGCCGTTTAGGATGTTTTTGCATGCTGTTAAGTCTTGGAACTTGCTGCAGTTTAATGACGAAAGCTACAAGTGTTAAATGTAAAAACTTGTTGCTATTCATGGTTAAAATCAATCGCTGTTTTGGGTTGAGGTTCACCGCTGTTTAGCATTCGATTTGGCCGTCCCTCGTGTCGTTTGTTTGCTGATGATCATTTTTTTTTTGCACTAGATTTTCCGATCATATGCGACTTTTTGCTTGATCCGTCGATATGCTGAAGATTGCTTGTTTGATTTGTTTATTTGGTGAATCTAATCACTTAACTTTTTTTCGAAATTGAGAATATATTGAGCATGTTATCTTCGGTCGATATATATTTCTGGATTTCAATTATTTTGCGGTTCGGATTTCGAAGGATCCGAACCACGATCTTTATCTTGAGCATTTCTGTATAATCCGATGATCCTTGGAAAATTCAAAAATTAGAGCATTTAGGGATAAGATCACACTGGATTTTGAGGCAATCATATCTTGTAGAATATTGATATATTTTCGGAATATTCAAATAACTCAAGATTCAATCTGATTTTTTTTAGATATTGAATGCATCTTTAAAATTCGGGAAATTATCTGATATACTTTGAAAAATTTCAGAAGATAATCTTTCTAAATTTTAAAAGATGTCGATCCTTTGTGGATAGGAGCCTATCTCTTTGAAAATTTCAGAATCCCTCAAGGATTTTCGAAAATTCAATAAATATTTGTACATCTTTAAACAAAACTGCCTATAATGTATGCTCCTCGGTGCCTAGTTCCGTCGGAAAATTAAATCACACGCCTTAGCCACGATCTCGTGGAATGGGATGGTGATTTAAATATAGAAATTCGTATTCTACCCTTTGGCGAGAAGGGACGTTGTATTTCTATATATTATCCGCATACCGGCTCGAATCTTCGAGGATGTAGCGGATAAAATCTCGCTCTAGCCCGAATCTTCGGTAATGAGAAGATTTATCGGAAAATCGGATTTAAAGGTATATTATGGGCATTTTTGTTTAATTTTGTTCAAATTCATCTGTTTCAATTCAAAAAAATCTGAAAATAAAAAAAGAAGGGAAAATCCGAAAATGAAAAAAGAAGGGAAAATCCGAAAATAAAAAAAAGGAAATCAAAATCACAAATCATCAATCAAGAAAAGGCATTTTCATGAAATTTGGTACCGAAATGGTGTTAATTAAAAATTAACGGAATCAAGTCCCCGAACCCTAAACCTCCTGTTAGCAGAAAATACAGTATTCTCCCGTACTTTATTTAGGTATCTAATCTACCTACCAAAAAAGATTAGTGGCGGCTCCTAAATTAAAAATCAAACCTAAATTGCGAATTGGTAGGGCTTGGGAGAGTTTGTATTAGGTTAGTAAATTCATCTAATTAACCTAATAATCCATTAACTTAAAAATCTAATTTTTGGGTCGCGGCACTACAGGATAGCCAAACCCTCTTTTAATCGGTGAACTCCTTCCTACAGGATAGCCAATCTCCATTTTAAAATGGTGAATTTCTTCTTACAGGATAGCCAATTTCATTATAATCGGTGAATTCCTTCCTACATGATAGCCAACCTCTTTTAAATGGTTAATTCATTCCTACAGGATAGCCAATCTCCCTTTAATAGGTAAATCCCTTATTACAGGGTAAACCTTCCTTTTAACCTTCAAACTGCTGCGAAAAGTTACATAACATCGGATGGACGTTGATCTTTAAAAGGACCTCGCAAACTATTGAAAGGTAATTCTATACACTCGTCCTCTCAACCTCAAACTAACAATCTTAAGACCATTGGCAAGTGAGCCACAGGTAAATCTCTCTCTCTCTCTCTCTCTCTCTCTCTCTCTCTCTCTCATAAGCGATGGGCCAAAGTGACTTCTCCATAGAATTTTGGACTTCAACGGCAAGGGTAAGATGATTGAATGTCGAGATTCGTTTTCCTTAAACTTTTCCCCAGTAGAATTGATTAAAGATTCAGATGTCACCTTGTCTTTAAAAGCAACTTCTAACCGAGGTTACTTTCAAAGAGAGGCAGTTGTTGACACATGATTTTTTTTTATCAAATAATTCTTAGTTTTATTTCATAAAATTCACAAAAAATACAAAAAATCAAAAAAATTGAAAAATCAAGTCTGGTAGCCATGGCCAAGCATAAGGAACCATTTTTTGAACAAAAAATTATTTTTCATATTTTTCACATTTTTTAATATTTTCGAAAAATAGGAGAATACAAGAAAATTCACAAAAAAATACTTCCCGAGGTCACAAAAATATAGAAAAATGTTCCATATTTTTCTTTTAATTCCCTTTTCATATTGACCTCAAGAAAAATTAAAAATTGAATTCAATTTTAGGTGTTTCTTCACAATACCAAAGGTTGAATTCGCTTAAAAAATACAACTTGAGTCTTTTTATTTGTAATTTTTGCACATCTTGAGTCAAGACATTCAATCTCAGTCCTCTGCAACTTCAATTTGATCAATTTCACCCTTAATTGCATGAATTGCATGAATTGGGCAAAAATTCCCAAAATCTTTACAATTTAGTCCCTAGGATTTCCAATTTCTGAAATTACTTTTAATCTAGAGACTTTCATGACAAAATTAAACTATCCCCTAAGGTTTTCATATGCTCTGAGTCGATTGGCGGGGGTGGTTTGATCCAATTTGATCAATTGGGCACTCAATTGAACTTTTCCCTAATTTGGGATTTTTGCAGAAATTGATAAAAAAAATTTGGGCAAAATCACATTTTCAGATAATATTTACGCCCCTAAGTTCAATTTGGAGGTTTAATTGTGAAAATTCCCCACGGATTTTGATTAATTTTTAAAATTACACGTCCGAACCTGGTTCAAACCGGTTGAACAGTCCGGAACAATGTCATCTTCTTCCCCAAATTCGCGACACTCTGCAGATTGCATGCTGAATTTTGACGACCAAATTGAAGATCAATTCGAGCCCAATTGAATCAATTGATGTGGGCATTTTGTTCCTTAGGTCACGACGCATCGATCGCCACCAGCAGTACGGCCAATGGTCGCCGAAGCACGGCGAACGGAGGAGTCAAAGTCCCAACAAAGCAAAAGTCAACATTCTCAAACCAGAGTGAAATTCACGCTCGTTTATGCTAGACGAAGGGCCTAACAGACTTGGACGGAATCACAACCGATTCCGTCACTGTTCGGTGACCCAATTGCGCGTGTGCACACGTGTGAGAGAGCGGGCGAAGGCTCGCCCATGCGTGCCCAAATTCAAAAACAAGTATAAAAGGCTGAGAAGCTTCGTGAATAAAAGAGAGGCTCATTCGTGCTCGTGAGGACTAACGGAATAGAGAGAGTGAGATAGAGAGAGAAGGGAGCTCTCGCGTGACGCCATTGTCGGAGTTGCAAGTTGGAATTGCGCGACTTCAGCCCGGCCAATCCAGGCCAATCAAACTCGCGGGTCATCACCGGAAGCTCGCTTGAACTAGGGGGAAGCGATCGGCACAGCTCAATCGACCTATAGCCATCAAAACCGGTGAGTCGAGCTTTGAATCATACTACTGTGCATTCATGGCATCGCATCTCCTCGGACCTGATTTTTGCAATTGATGTGTGTGTTTTCATTCTCGAACATCACCGACCACGACCGTATCCTGTTTTCGCGTTGATTTTTCCCGATTACCTCGAATCGAACCTCCAACACTTCTCGGTTTGGTCGAACATTGGCCAGGCATTTCTAGCCACCGCAAGCTCGATCGGAGCTCGAGGTAAGTCTTTGAACCTCTGATTATGTTTGCTCGTGAAGGGATTGTTATGAAATGCTCTGAATCTCTTTGAATGAACTCTGCAATGGTTGAATGTACGTCGCATGTATCTTGTGATTTAACTGGTGTAATCGTACAATCTTAGGATACGTTGTAGAGGAAGTTCAAGCGAGTCAACCGGTGCTGGTTTTGTGTCATTCCAATGAGATCTCACCGTTAGATCTCGCCGGAGAAGTGTCAGCCTTTGGTTTAATCGTCGTCGCGAGGAAGAAGATAAAGCCGACCTGTCAGGTCAACTAGTCAACGAGTTTGAGGTGTCACGTTCTAATCGGTCCAGCTCACGTCCGATCCGCTTGGCCGTTGGCGCGGGTGAGTCGACTCGGCTTAGATCCAACGGCCGAGATAATTAGATGAACTTGATTTTAGGCCGTTGGATCAGATTTTTGTATTTTTCGGATATTCGTTTAATAGATAGAAAATAAATAAAAATAAAAAAACGGTGTCGTTTAGGTTAGTGGTTGTGCGGCGTCGTTCCGATGCAAGGTCCGATGCGTCGTCATTTTAGGCATATGTGGAATGAATGGCCCGGATTAGATCTAGGATTGAATCGTGGCCGTTCGTTCCTTATGTGATGCGGCGTCGTTTAGAGAGGGAGGCCAGATACGACGCCTTTTTGGTTTAAGACGTGCGGAGGGCCGAGATTAATTCTAGGATTAATCTTGGCCGTCCATTCATTTTCTGTATTTCCGAATATTAGGAAATTAGTTCGGAAAATTTAAAAAAATAGAATAAATAGATACGTCGCCGTTTTGGTCTAGAGCGGGTCCGAGTCGGGTCTGGGTCTGGTTGATCGGGCGTTGATCGGGTTGACCCGGTCAGAAATATTAATAAAAAATTAATAAAAAATCATAAAAAATTTCTAAAAAAATCCAAAAAATTACTAAAATTAATAAAAATTCCCAAATTTTCCCAAAAAATTTCTAAAAAAATGTTTAGATCAATTCGGGACTCTTATAGTCCGGATCGAGAAATTTTGAAATCTCGAGGGTCGATTTGTATCGATCCGGAAAATTACTGATTTTTGAAAAATAAATTGAAAATCCAAAAAAATTAGAAAAATTTCAAAAAATTCTGAAAAATCACAAAAAATGGAAAATGGCCACATCAATTGGCCCGACCCTATTTTGATATTTTTGGGTCCCAAACCCTTCAAAATGACCATTTTACCCTTTTGGGCCTTTCGCCCCCTAAAATTTCCCGAACCACCCCGGAACTCTTAACGGATTTTTTTTTCTATGGGCCGATAGGGCCGTATTAGATATGCCATGTTTGGTTGATTGATTGAATTGATTGAGATTATTTTGATTGTACCTTTATTCTTGATTGTGATTGATAGGTTAGCAAACTCCCGTCCGCATGATATCCTAGATCGTTAGAGCCTACCTCGCCCAAAATTTCATCTGCATGAATTATTAGGTTAGGAAATCACTCAACTTCGGTAACCGAAAGGGCATTGATTCGAATCTCGGCGTAACCAAGTCCCCGGACCCACTTCTCTGGTTTTCGTAGAATCAAATGATTTCTCTCGATCGCTCGATAGGGTTTCTAGTCATACCCTCCAAAAATTGATCGGTGGCGACTCCATATGCATGTACACTATGCACATATCATCCGACCACACTAAGGTCAACTCCGATATTAAAAATCTTCTTCACATCGCGATTCGGGTAATGGGTCTCGGGAGGGACCCGCGCGCCAAGATCCACCGACAGCTGGGTCGGAAGCGCGGCTCGTTAACCTCGCCTTGGATCGAAATTTGAGAGGGTCGCGATAATTACATATATAAATTAGTGAACAAACAAAAAATAGAGGTCAATTTTTCTGATAAAATATAGCTTAGAAAAATATTCACCTTTGATGAGATACTAAATAGAGTAGAGTAAGGATCTATTTGAAAACAATTTGCTTTGCATAATATTAAACCGCCATAAATATATATTGTAATCGTGTCATTCGGAAAAATCAAATCGATCCATTCTTTCTTCTAAGATGGATAAGATATTATCAGCAAATAAGAGATGTTTTAAATCAATTAATGAAATTTTCAAAAAATTATCATAAAAAATGAAGTTTTTTTCAAAATTGGGAAATTTTATTTCTTTTGTATTTCGACTAATAAAATATCATGAAAGCTTAAGAAAGGCGTTAGTTGGGGGAAGAATCTACTTGAATCAGATTTTTTAGCAAGGTAAGGAATGTATCATCAAATATATAATATGATTATACAAGATCTAGTTTCGTTCAAGTAATAGATTCTAGCCAATTGAAAGGATTTTTTGATCAATCGAGAGATCATTTCGATTCTATTAGTAATGATGATACGGAATATCACACATTGATCATTCAAAGAGAGATTCAACAAATAAAAGAAAGATTGATTCTTTGAGATTCTTTCTTTCTTCAAACCGTGAATGATTTAAATAAGAAACGCCTATAATACGTTATTTAGCTTATTTATGTTATTTCTTGTATTCTATTTTCTATTAATTTATAGTCATTCTTTTTAATAGAAAATGAAAATAGAGCGAATATTATTTAAATTAAAAAAATAAATATATTATTAATTAAGTAAAGATTACATTAATAAGCAAAAATGAAGAGCGATCAATTTATTTATTTCTATTATTCTTGTTCCCGAAGTAGAAAGTGTTCATTCCGTTCCTGGATAGCTTCATTTCGTTTCGTTTCGTTTCGTTTTCCAGAAGTAGAAAGCGTTCCTTCGTTTTTCGTTTCGTTTCTTCATTAATAAGCAAAAATGAAGAGCGATCAATCATTTTTCATTTCATTTCTTTTTCGTTTTAGCGACGGATAAGCCAATTCGTCGCTAATTTAGGGACGAAAAATGCACTTCATCGCTAAATTAGGGACGAAAAATGAAATTTGCCGCTAATTTAGCGGCAAATTTCATTTTTCATCGCTAAATTGGTCGCACTAAATTAGCAACAAAATTTTTTTTCATCGCTAAATTAGCGACAAAATTCGTTTTCGTCGTTGAATTAGCAACGAAAACAAAATTAGTGATGAATAGCATTTTCGTCGCTAATTTGCAAACTAATTTAGCGACAAAAATTCTATTCATCGCTAATTTGTGACGAAAATAGCAACGATAGAAATTTTCGTTGCTAACTAGGGCAAATAGTTGCAAAATGATCGCTAATTAGCAACGAAACCGATATTTCGTCGCTAAATTAGTGATGAATAGAATTTTCGTCGCAAATTTAGTGTCGAATAAATAAATTCGTCTCTAATTTTACAAACGCTAATTTTGCAATGAAAGAATGTTCTTCTCGTAAATTAGCGACGAATATATAATTCGTCGCTAAATTTAAAATGCTAATTTTGCGGCAAATAATTAGCTACGAAACGTGATGGTGGCTCATTTGCGACGAATTATCTTTTCGTCGCAAAATTAGCGATGAATACGTATTTTTCGTCATAAATTAGCAACAAATATCTTGTTCTTGTCACAAATTAGCGACGAATTGCGTATTCGTCGCTAATTTATGATGAATAAAAATTCGTCGAAAAGGTCACCCTACAGAGAAAAAGAGAGGCGCGTCGGAGACCCTCTCTCCTTTCATCGTTTTCTCTCGCCTCTCTCGCTTCCATCGTGGCCCCCTCACTCGACGTGCAAGATCCCATCTCGCCCAACCTCGACACCCACCGAAGCCTCTTCTAGACCCTCTCGGCCTCGAGCACTCAGCGGCGCGTCGCCTCACCCTCTCGTCGCTCCGCCACGTCCTGTCGGTGGCCTCCAACCCCAGCCTCGGCCGAGAACCCTGCCTCGCCCCTCTGTCCATACCACACCTCTCTTCAACCCCATCTATTTTCTTGACCCAACGCCCCTCCTTAGGTGATTGAGTTCATTGCGCTATTGCTTTGAAAGAGGGGTTTGTTTGGTTTGTCTAATCGTTTGTCTTTCCGGATTTTCAGTTGCAGAAGCCGAGCAATGTTGCTGGAATTAGTCTGGGGAGCACAGTCGTCAACAACTTTTGTTCGTCTTGTTCATACAGGTATTTTCACTGCTTTCTATTCAGGTATGGATGTATAATGTGTAGTGATGGGTTACTCCTGCTTCACGCTTACCTGCGTTGCTTGCATTTCATCTTCTGCTGAGATTTTGATGTAACTTGCAGGGTATGAATCTTATGTCTTATGCTTGTTGTCTTTCAGTTTCTTGCAAAATAATAATTTTACTGGTTAAGTTCCAAGCAGTCTCCTTAATAAACCTGGATTGAATCTCAAGTAAGTGGTCGTTCAATGCAATGTTTGTTGTGCTATAATTCAATGTCCTATTAGGTCTAGTGTTCTGTTTCCTTTAAGGGTTTGTGGCAACGGTTTGATGGCACCACCCCCACGATAATGACGACTGTAGCTGAATACACAAAAGTGGAAGCAAGATGGCCAGTGTTATTGGACAAGTAGCTGATTACTATCTTATCTGCTCACACATCAGTTGTTATTGAACTTGTAGACCACAATGTCTGATTTTTTTCTGGCATGAAAGATCGTAATCGCCATTATGTAACCTTCCAAATGCTGCATTTCCATTTCTTTTTGAAGTTACTCTTGAATTACATTTAGCCTGTACACATTCTTTTGTTTCTCTTGCATCATGGTTTCTAAGGTACTTAATGGGGCCCATGCATCGTCAGGTTCTTAGAGATTTTCAAATCCTGGGTTACCGGCAAGATCAAAGCTAGATATTGGAAATGGGAAACAATTGCTGGGGTGGTTACTGGTTTTTCAACCTCCTTAATATCAATGAGTTTTATCAGACTCTTTCAACAGTTGAAATCTCGGCATTGGTTGTGTCCAGCCAGGATGCTTCCTTGCGCGGTTAGTGCAAACTGATTGAAGCATGCTTGTTTGTTTGTGGCATATGTATCTTTTACTGGTTGGCTTGCTTTACAATATGGAAAAAGGCTGGGCCTTCCCGTGATTTATGTCTATAGGTAGTTTGGAAAAGCCATTTATTGTCACCTTAGCATTTAGGATTCTGCTGCTATGTAATTGCAGGATCTTGTTGAATATTGTACTTAGCAGAGAAGAGAGAAATGTTTGCTCAGCTAGTGTTTGGTTTTTGTGTGAATAGAGGGATGTATGTAGTGAAGGGAAGTTAAAGCAAGAGGCAATTCGAAATGCTGCTGTTGATGTCTTACTCATCCTGAATATGTGACGTAAGACGCGTGTTGAATACATCTCTTAGTTGTCCTAGCTAATATCGTTGACTAGACGAGAGGGAAATAACAACAGAAATAGTTTATTGTCTTTTTATTGTAGAATGTAGAAAGTGTAGAAAATGGAGTCCGTCATGTACAGGATCTTATCACAGGATCTTTGGCTTTAATCAAGAAAATACTTCAGGCAGGGTCTATAATCATTGACTTTGAGGTTTCCATTTTCACGAATGTGTTATGTTCTGGATGTTTAAAAGCTTGAATCGGGAATATGCAGTAAACGGCTCTACTGTATCTTGATTCAGGGATGTGCAGCAAACTGCTATACCGTAAAGTTCTTTTTTTTTCGAGGGTGTTTAGCAAGCTCCTATCTTTTCCTTCTAACTTATGAAGGTTTAGCTCACAAGAAATAATCGAGAAATACATTGGTCAAAATAAAAAGTTTCGCTTTAGCTATAGTATTGATATCTCTTATCTCATGTCAAGTCTTATTATGCAGGAGGATGATCAACATGGCAGGACTGAGCACTAACAAGGTCTCTCACCTGGCAAACACGATACATGCTTTTGTTACACTGATGCCATGACTAGTCCGCAAACAATGGCCTTCTCGGTCAAACTATCCTATTTGTCCGTGGAACGAGAATACCTCAACCGTTATATTGGAGTCTGTTGCTTAGGTTCTCCTTGTTTACCTGCTTTTTCTTAGATATGAGGGGATTGTTGACTTGATGACATTCTTTTTCAGATTTGGAGGGACGCCTTTCAGAAGAATTATTGAATCTCCTTCAGCATGGAAGTTGACTTGGTTTATAAACTCTTTCCTTCCAGGGCCCAGAATTGAAACTGAAATAACGGTCGAAGTATTGTTGTGTTGGTCTGCTAGAGATGGCGTTGTTGCGGTACTTAAGAATCTTTCAACCCTCCAAGTGGACTGCTGCATGGTTGTTAAAACCTTGATTGCATTTTATTTTTATACTTCAAGTGGACTGCCAAGTCTTTCTTTTCAGTAACTTCCTTTGATGTTCGAAGGTTATCTTGGTTAATTTTTAATAAGATAGTTGGCTTGTTTTTGCAGTTTTGACAACACTCTATGTGTAGCGAGTGAGATAATTTTGAGAAGATTTCTCATGTGTTTCACAATGACCCTGAATCAAAATTGCAACTTTTACAAAGATTTTCAAATGGGTCTAGTTCACGACATTCTCTGATTTTTGGCTAAATCTGTGGGAAAAGGGAATGGAGATGAAATGTATTTTGTTTGCTTATTGTTATAATATTTAGATCTTACTTTATTAATGTTAAATACAAATTCTAGAAATTAATTTTGTTTTTAATTAGATTTAAAATAAATTATTTTATTATATGATCACAAATTATAAAAGTTCGTTGCAAAATTTGTCCCATGCCCGATCGTTGCAAAATTCATGGCTGAACAAATTTGGTTGAAAAGTTCGTCGCCAAATTTATCCCTAAAAGACATTCGTGGCAAACAAAAAAAGGTTCCGTCGCTAAATTTCCTAAAGCTGAATTTGTCGCAAGCAAATTAGCTATGAAAAGTTTTTGTCACAAATTGTCGAAATCAGCGATGAGATTTGCGACAAAATGCTTTCATCGCTAATTTGCTACGAATATTTTCCTCGCAAATCTCGTCACAAATTAGCCACGAACTCTTACTTTTCGTGGCTAAATTTACTTGGCAACGAATTATTTTCCGTCACTAAGTTTCATGGCAACGTTTAGCGACGAAATTTGTTCGTCACAAATCGGTGACGAAATTTTTTCGTCGCAAAAATTGTCGCTAATTTGCGAGGAAATTAATTTCGTCTCTAATTTGCGATGAATGTTTTTTGTCGCAAATGTGCGACGGAAAATATTTCGTCATAAAGTTCGTGGCAAATTAGCGACGAATGTGGATTTTTCGTCTCTAAATTTTGCAACGACGAATTTTTCTCAATTTTTTGTGACAAAATCCGTTGCTAAAGCCTTGCTAAAAATTTAAAGTTGGTCTCTAATTTTGCGACGAACGCCATTTGCGACGAGCTCTATTCGTCACAAATGTCGTCGCAAATCGATGACAATAGAATTTCGTCGCAAATGTCGTCACAAATTAGCGACGAAATTTCATTTTTTCGTCGCTAATGTTTGTGATGCCGTATTAGCTGTGAATTTTTTTTCGTGGGAAAATTCGTTGCAAAATCCATTAGCCACTAATTTTGCCAAAATTTTCGTGGCAAATTTCGTGGCTAAAACCTTGTTTTTTGTAGTGGTGAGTAGCCGAAGAGTGTATCGCCTATACAGTGCTTTCTCTCATCTCATTTTGATTCTCTGTGCTCTTCATGTGAACAGTGAGAAGGCTAATTTGTTCCTCGAACCCAATAAGATATTTGTCCCGTGATATTTATTATACTTGGCCATCTATCGTTTTCTCTGCAATTGAATATACCTCTCTCTTCGTGATAAGGGTGGAAAATTATGCCAGAAATGGAATCATTTATTTTTTTTGTCTAATGTCAGGAGTGATATGTCTACAGTTCAATTGAACAACCTCATCCTCTTTTTAATGTGGTTGTATTTTCCTACAAATGTTTACATTTTGTTTTTGTATTTTTGAATTTACATTTCTTCTTTTCCTCCTGTTTTGAAATGTATAATCGCAGTTCAAATATACTTCCTCATGTTCAGGTCGAAGTCTCTGATATGGGTACCAATATATCCTTGGGTATGGAGTATTGGTAAAATATAGGCCTGTGTCTCTGGTTTTGCTGGCTAACTAAGGTACGTTCCTGCTTCTCATCTTCACCAGAGCCACATGGTATATGTTCCTGCTCCTCATCCTTTGACACGAGACCTTGGCTAATTGCTGTTTTGGCTTTCGTCCAATGCAGGCCTTCCTTTTTAATAAATAAATATTTTTTTATTTCACTATTAATATTTATTATTAAAAATTCATTAAAAATTATAAGTTAATATATTACTGATTTCTATGCCTAAATGGATGACTTAATTAGCTTTGCATGCGGATATTTAGGCTCATGTTAGGACCCAATTGCATATCTTACTCTTTTTGTACATAAATGTCTTGATGAAAGATTAGGCTCGCGATACGAGTTGATCGGCGGGTAGTTTTGGAAGGTAGTTGCGTTAATCGTATGGCATGAGTTAGATCAATTTCTCGTTTTGGTTTAGTGACCTTTGCTAATTACTTGCTTTGAGTGGATGCTTATTTTGAATGCTTGAATGGTTGAAACCCACACCAATGGAGATGGCGACCACTTGGATGCGGCGATGGTGATAGATCGATGTCCAATCCGATCTCACTTTTGTACACTCGATCATGTTGGGGTTTTAATCAGCATTGTAACTAAACACCCGACGAGTTGCAGGTTTTCTTTTATCGCATTCAGAATAACTTGTCATTTTAATGCCTTGCGTGTTTACTTGTGGCATGTCCTTCAATACAATTATTTGTTGATGGTGCCACATGGGACAGTCGGCGTCCACATGTAGTTTAGGAAATTCAGGATATCTAATGAGCACGTTGATTTACTTTTATATTAGCTTAGTCATTTTGGTAATAGCATGGTAATGGGATTAATCGATTAGTGTATGATGTGGCGTTGGTCGAATTGAGTCATC
Source organism: Rhodamnia argentea (assembly GCF_020921035.1). Lineage (NCBI taxonomy): Eukaryota > Viridiplantae > Streptophyta > Magnoliopsida > Myrtales > Myrtaceae > Rhodamnia > Rhodamnia argentea. The sequence goes on along the minus strand of NC_063158.1, from coordinate 18,961,812 downwards.
CATTCAGATTTGTGGGGGCAATGTTTGATGAAGAAAAAGAGTAAATTGCATCCTTTGTATTTCTTTGGGAAGTGTATTAATGTGTACTCTTTTTTTGAATTAGTCATCTTAGGACACATTCCATTTCGAATTAACTCCATAAGATAGGCCATTTAATAGTTTATTTGGGTTTGGCAGCACTTTCTATTTATCGATACATTTCCATGTTTGCCAGATTCGTTTCCACGTTTTGAATTGCATTTTGACAAAAATTTTCCATTGAATTATGAAATCGGCCACTTAAGTAATTATTGGATACCGTTAGGTTTTTTTAGATGCCTCAGTGTTATGCTTTATTTGCTTTAGTTTTTTCTATTTTTGATTTTTTTTTTTGGCAGGAGTTTTCACTGTTGTATTACTAGTATATTTCATATGTTTAACAAAGTTCACTCCACTTTTCCAACATGAAATGGTAAATCAATTGTAAAGAAACAATTTCTTTTAATCGTGTTTGCCAACAATTTGGAATATCAGGATAAGGTTTTCGCATTATAGGAGTTTGTATATAAAAAAAAAAAAAAGAATTTTCTTTGGTTAGGTGTTTTAGATGGTCTTGGGTCGCCCTTTTCTTGACATGTACAATTCATAGCATATTTTAATGTTGTACTAGACTTAGGATAAGCAATGAGCCTTTGCTTTGGTTCATGACAATTACAATTTGTGGTTTGTCACATGGATGGTTTGGGCTGATCAGTGTTGAAAATTCTAAAGCCCTATCCGCATGGGATCACCTAGTTCATTTCGGCCTGGAGCAAACTTCTTTCAGAGTTAAAATCCGAAAATTTTCAATTTAAGGCTCATTTATTTGGTGAATAACCAATGATTTGACAATATTTTTCTAAATGACGATGATTTTTGCTTGAAATATTTTAATAACGACAGTACTTTAAACACTTAAGCACTTTGGTGGATGATGTATTTTTTTTTCATTTAATTTCGTAGGCGATAAAAGTAATCACTTTAAAAAATGCAAATTCTTTCATTTTTAATTAAACAAATGCAATTTGCAAGCTAAGGTCCAATGCCTGATGGAACGTTTTTTTTTTTTTTTCTTTTTAGATTTGAAATTCATAATTGAATTTTCATTCCTTATGTTTATTTGTCTAATCGAAATTTTTTATTTTCGTTGTCACCCTGCCTAAGGAGTGTGGGTGCCGGTTGGGTTAACAATTTTTTTTTTTTGTTGAGAATTTCTCCTTGGACTAATTTACTTTGGCATATTTGCTTGGAGTTTGCTGGACAAATTTTGGGTCTTCTTGATTGAGGCATGGGTGTTCTCGGCATACGTTTCATGATTTGCCGGGATTTGATGTCATCGGGCTATTTTTCTTTTATTAAGTGCCTTCTCTCTTTATGGGCGAGCCTCTTTGCTTAATGAAGGCACTCTGCTTTTAATTTTACTCAAACAGCAAATTTGAAGTGAAAAGTATAATCTGAATGGTAAACCGACTTGACTTGCAAGATGATATGATAGATCGACAGATTTTTATTTCAAGCTTAGTTAAGCAAAGCATTTAGAGTCATGAAACAAACACTGAGTTACATGACACGCTTCTCAAAACAAGTCCTAAACTTATGCAAATTTAATCATAATTTTTTTTGTCAATTTAATCCTAATTTTTTTGCATTTGTATCAGTTTAGTTGGTCGGTTGGTGCTGACATGGCACTATTGACGCTAATATGGACCTTTTAGATAATAAGCCGCCCCAAAGTGTTGGGGAAAAAAGAAAAAACAAATCATGAAAATAAAAATAGGTAAGAATGAGAAAATGATGAGAGGAATCAAGAAGAATAAACCCTTTAAAATGGTTGGTTTGGGCGCATGGGAACTTCCAGTTCAGGATCGTAGTGTTCCTTATTTAAATTACAATAGCGAGCTATTTATACAAGTCAATGGTCTGTCCTTAATTGGGTTGATGACTCTTGTAGGATGTTTGATTGGCCTCCATATGCTTGTAACCATGCCTTATCAAAAAGAAAAAAGAAAGAAAAAACGCGGCCATGTTGTTTCAAAATTCAATGCCCTCAAACAAGATGCAATTCTTAAAGCAAGTCCCAAAAACACCTGTGCCAACAGGATAGACACACAAATTATGTTGGCGTGAGTTATAGTTTTGTAATTTGTAGGAGATTTGATTTTTTTCCTCCTGATTTGTAGAGGATTCTTTTTTCTATTTTGTAAAGACTTGATTTGTAGAAGAAGTCTATCTGATTGTATATCTATGGGTCTGTACATACTTGATGAGATAACGAAGAAAAGAAAAAAGAGAGAGGGTGAGGTGTATAACCGATGACGTAGGCATATTGCTGAACCTAGTTAAATCGTGTGTTCTTTATGTTCTTTATTTGCTTTTTAACATGGTATCATAGCCTAGGTTTACTTCCTATGAGTATTGTACATCAATCCCTTATTACAACGGTCTTCATCTCGCGCCTTCATCTTTTTTCGCTCGTCTTTTTCACTGCGCCTTAGTCTCGCATTGGCCACTCAACATTGTCTTTTGCCTTGTTCTCGCCATTGACCTTGGACCCATGATGGATGAGAATCCTATAGGAGTCTTTCCCACCAAAATCAAGGGGGAATTTGACCATAGATGCATTTTTAGAGAATCGACCACCAAATTGACTCGAGATTCTAACTCGGAACCGGACTCCACTAATACCGACACCGTCAAATGATTCATCTTCATCAGATATTGTAGTTAAGTTGGATGGAACCAACTATGGCTTATGGTCCCAGGTTGTTGAGATGTATATCACGAGGCAAAGACAGCTGGGATATATCAATGGAGACCTCCCTCAGCCTCTACCTATAGACCCTCAATTTCGGAAGTGGAAAATTGAAGACTCGGCTGTAAAAGGATGGCTGATAAACACCATAGACCTAGCTTTAATGGGTAACTTTATTCGCTTCCCAACTGCGAAAGTAGTTTAGGATGCCGTGTCTACTACTTTTTTTATGGGACCGATGCTTCTTAAGCTTATGATTTGAAGAGGCGTGTGACCTGGATGAGACACTCTGGAGGACCTATTGAAGCCTACTACAATGGCCTTCAAGAGTTATGGAGAGAGATTGATTTTCGTCGCTCAGATCCGATGGTATGCCCAAATGATATTGCAAGATGCAATTCAACCATTCAGGAGGATCATGTGCACATTTTCCTTGACGGTTTAGATGATTGCTTAGATAAGATACGAGATGATGTGCTATAGATGCAACCATTACCTACAGTTATGCTCGGGGTCGCGGGGAGGATATGCGACAGACAATGATGTTGAGTAGTGAGAGTACTACCCATAGTTCTATGGCGATGTTATCGCAAGGAGACAAGCCTAGCCTAAAGCTTAGGAGCCGAATTTATATATGCCTAAGCGAGGAGGTGGACGAACCAATATAACCATGAAATAGAGAACTCCTTTAAATGGTGGCAATGGCTCTCATTGGGGGAATGCCAAACATACCCAAGAGATGTGTTTTAAGCTGCACGGATATCCTGTGGTGGAAGGAAGCTCAAAGATCAAAAGGAAACAGAGGGAGAAGGGAACAGTGGCAAAGGGAATGTGTCTCTAGTTATGGAAGAGACCTAGTTGTCACTAGTACCACAAACTCGAATCACGAGCAAGATACCTACAAATGGTAAAGGTAATTATTATTTTGCTTTAGGTAATTCTCTATAAAATGATTGTAATTAGTGGATTATTGATTACGGGGCTAATGATCTCATGACTTTTACTGCGATGACTTTGCTAATATTATTGAACCTTGACGCCGTAGTATCTTGAATGCCAATGGAGTGCCATATCTAGTATCTAGAGCTAGAGCTATAAATATTTTTCCTTCCCTCTCACTGCCGAATACACTCTTTATCCCATCACTGTGAAGATCTAAAAATCATCACCACTGAATTAGTATTTAATGAGTTCGGATTATTGGATAAGCTATAAGGAATTTTTATATGAACTCCCGGGTATTTTTAAGAAATTTTTATGGACCCGGTACTATTTTTAAGGACACGATATGTTGTAATTAGGTCTCATGGGATCAAGTATGTATGAAGTTGGGACAAGATTAGGATACGTGGTTGCACGAGGACACATGCGGGGCCACGTGTCAGCAAGTGGCAAGGTGGTTTGCCATGTGGTAGCCGCGGGTCACACACACGTGAAATGTATCACGTACTTAACACATGGCGTGTTCCGGTTAGTTTGCAAGCGACTTAAGCTATCGACACGTTGTAAGGCGATTCTACTACAAGCCGCTATAAGTTGCTGATTGGATTAAGCTAATTGAGTTATTATAAATAGAAATGAATGTCAATTCATTCAGCAACTATTGTCGAAAACCTTTTTTGTTACTCTGCTAGAACGCCGACCGTCCGTACTATCGCTATTGCCGCCCACGATCAATACCACCATGCCGTTGTTGTTGTTCTAACCATGCGTTGCCTTTGGCCGTGCATCGCCATTGTTTGCCCAATAGGCCGACCATCCGTTCGTTTGTCCGATCGTTTATCGTTTGAATTCTTGCTTACTCGAGGTAAGTAGATCTCTATCCTTATTACTATGCTTTCTATGATTACGGATGCGAGTATTGGATTCTGATGATTGACGAGTTGTGGTAGAGGATTTTGATATCATTCTAAGATCTACTATTTATGAAGAGAGTGATTGCTTTGGTAGGATTCGATATCTCGCTATTGATATGAGATATGTTTGATTGTTTTGGACAACCTTCAATTACGTGATGTTATAATTGGTTTAGTCGTTTGGAATAGAAATCTACTTATGGGTGTAATCCCCTCACTCCGATAGTTGAAACCCTTTTTCAGATCAAAAATATGTCGGATAATCCAATTCCAGTACAACGTCTCTATGGTGAGAGTCTTTGTGGATTGGTGGTCCATACGAGAGTATATTCATGTCAGACCTAACAGCCCATTGAGAACCCGTTATAAGATCATTTGATCGAGAGTTTATGTGGAAGAGGGATCTCCGATTGGTTTAGTTGCCTTTGAGTTCAAGGCAATTTACCGCCGTGGGATATCGGGATGGGTAGGTCCTATTTCACCTCACCAATTCAACACGCTTGGATCCGTAATGATGAAGATGATAGTGAAGTGTTCATTCCTCATACGGGTTTAATATTCGGGTTTGAAGAGGAATGAAGTACGAGCAGATGACAATAGAGTTGGTAGTATTTGAAGTAGTTTATTTTCTTTGTGATTTTCTTTTGCAATACTCTTCCCAAGTAAATGTTGTAAATAAGTGAAGTGGCTGTATAAAATATGTAACAAGGAGTGGATGGTGAGTTTGAATGAATGAGTTCTAAATAAGAGACTGGTGTTGTTTGAAATGTGTGTATTATCTAGTTAAAGAACCATGAAAGACCATACCCTTTGTATAAGCATGCTTGCCGATGGGATGTTTTTGTTTTGACATGCACTTATGCCCATATGGCTGCTTGATTATTTTTACTTAAAGCTTCCTAATGCGCCAGTTACTCTGATTAAGGAAAGATTAAAGCAGAGAATGTAAGCCTTAGTCGTGGGTAGTTCGATATGGAACGTTCCGCCGGCTTCGTGTGAATTGACGACGCGACAGTGGCAAACTGCCTAAGTTGCTACACAAACTTAGTTGGTATTAGAGCGATTCATTGAGTGATAAGGTGCGTTAGTGGATAAAGTGTTTGGTAGGCACGTACATGTTTAAAACTGCAAGAGCATGTGATTGTGATTGTTAGGGATTAGTGGTAGCTTATATCGCTTATAAGATTTTACTAATCATTGCCTAAGTTTGATGATTACTATGGTTATTTGAGGATATAATAAGGTAATCAACTGGAAATTGAACGATAAGTTGTATTGGCAATGGTTTGTCTTTAAGTTTGAAGTGAAGTTATTGAGATTTACCTCTAAGTTTGAAAAGTTGTAGTTTGACGGATAATCATAAATATGGAATTGTGATAAGGAGATGATATAGTTGTGGTTGGTAATGATGAAGCCGAGCAAAAGTCTCTTAAGAGTAGTCTTGCTCAACAATTTGAGATCAAAGACCTTGGAAAGTTGCAATACTTCCTTGGTATTGAGGTGGCCTACTCTAAGAAAGGTATTTTTATATCCAAAGGAAGTATATATTTGATCTTCTCAAAGAAACAGGATGTCTCAATAGCAAGGCAATGAGCACTCCTGTTGATGCAAACCGTAAAATGGATGGACGGGGAGAGAATGGCATGGTTGAGAAAGAGAGATATCAAAGGTTAGTAGGAAGGCTTATTTATTTGTCTCATACAAGGCCGGACATAGCCTATGTTGTGGGAGTTGTAAGTCGGTTCATGCATGATCCTAAAGAAGAACATATGCAAGCTATCTACCGGATCCTTCAATACCTCAAAGCTACTCCTGGAAAAGGTATTTTGTTTTAAAAGGGTAACAAGCTGAATCTTGAAGCCTATACTGATGCATATTATGTAGGGTCACCGACAGATTGAAGGTCCACATCCGGCTATTGCACTTTTCTAGGGGGAAATATTGTCACTTGGCGGAGTAAAAAACAAAATGTTGTTGCTAGATCTAGTGCTGAAGCTGAATTCAGGGCAATGGCGAATGGGATATGTGAACTTTTGTGGCTCAGGATTGTCATTAAAGACCTCAGAGTGGGACATGAAGGAACTATGCGACTCTATTGTGATAATAAATCAGCAATCAACATTGCTCACAATCTGGTTCAGCATGATCGAACCAAGCATATTGAGGTAGACAGACATTTTATCAAGGAGAAGCTTGAGTCCGGTTTGATAAGTACTCCTTACACTCCTGACAAAGATCAGCTAGCAGATGTATTGACCAAAAGCCTACCGGTGTCGAGATTTCAGGAGACCAATGCAATGGGGATGACCACCATTGTCGAGAAACGATGTGACTTTGGATGAGATAGAAGGATGGGAAATCATCAAGGAATAGCATCCGTTCCTGACCGATGAGAGGTACAAAATCTTGAAACTAGGAGGTGTTTTGTTTGTGGACAGCAAGGACACTTGAGCAAGAATTGCCCTCATTATGGACCTCCACAACTGAATGTAACCGGTAATGGCTTTGGAGCGGTATGAACGATAGGAATGGCAAGAAAAGCCAGGAAACCAGAACTTGCCGAGACCCCCGGCGCAAGGAAAGGTTTATGCGATTACTCAAGAGGAAGCGGAGGCTTCCAAGACTACTATAAAAGGTATGATTTCCTCATTTAATCGAAAGGCCTATGGTTTGTTTGATACTAGTGCAACCCATTAGTTTGTATTGGTACAATTTGTACATTTAGGTGGAATATAGTCTAAATTGTTAGAAGTACCGCTTAGTATCTCGACGCCGTTAAAGGATAACATCATGTTCACTTTTATATATTTGGATTGTGAGATCATTATAGGTGTATTAGACTTGATAATAATGGACTTCTATGACTTTGATGTCATTATTAGAATGGGTTGGTTTCATAAGGTACGAGCCCAAGTGGATTATTATCGGAAAATGATTCAATTTTATCGATTAGATGAACCTAGTTTTGAATTTGTTGGGGCTAACAATACAATCTAGAGGGGGTGAATAGGTTGTTTCGAAAATTTTTCAATTAATGCAGAAAACCAAAAGTGATATGAGAAAGATTAGATGATCAAATATTTCGCTAAACAGTATCCGGGTGTGTGCAAGTAGATCATGTGTTAGCAATCTGCTCTAAAAACTAATCAAGGTTGATACTCTAACATTAGTTGTGGATTAGGTTGTGTCAAAAAATGACCTTCACTATACTTAGGTAGCCATAATGTGTTGTTAGAGACCGCTTATGACTTGTGAGCCCAAAAGAGTTTTGAGTATACTACTAATGTTTGGTAAACCTACGGGGTCGCATACCAAAGCGAACCGAGTTCATATTTTCTATGCGCCTTGATCTACTTAAGAAGTAAATTTTAATTTATTCTCCTATTATAAATATTTATGCTATCGTGCATATTATGAGATAACGATTAAACGCACGATTAGAGATAGATGGTTTGGTGGGCTCGAATCGCCCGGCCCCACTTCTTTTATTATGCGTAAATATTGAAGCTATATATAGACGTGGAAAAACTCTAGAAACAATGAAGTGAGTTAAGAGTCTTTTTCGCAAGTAAAAAAATACAGAAAATCGTTCTCTGTTCTTAGATCTTTGAGAGAGTATCGAAGATCGGAGGCAATCAAGTAAGAGGAGCTCCAAGATCCGTAAGCTAGCACTTCGATCGTTGGATACTTCAGCTCGTGTGTGTAGATACCGATAGAGGTGCAACACTTGGGGCGCTAATCCAGACACAACCGATTGTCAATTTATCTTCGATCCGCAAAAGGTACGTCTTGAACTCCTATTGATTTCAATATATGCATGGATCATGTCTAAGGTTTCTGTTTATAAATATATTCCGCTACGTTTTGAAAATTCCGAAACCCCATTAAGATGATGTAGAAAAGACTAGCACGCTAGATATATAGTAGTTCGGCTTATGTACCAAACCTACGTCCACTCTACATAACTAATAGCCACAACGTGGGCTAGAATGCACTAGTAAACTGCCTCACAAGTTACAAACTGTACATGAGCTTTAGAAGGTGAATCATACCTACTGATCTAAATCGTATTCAACACCTCTTAAGCTCAAGACATGTCAAGAAATCCTCTCGTGCCCGTAGATTCGGACCAGAGCAAGCAATTCTTAATATAGTCGGGGTCGAGGGCAAGGTCACTCTTCCTCATAAACCATTGATCAAGTGATCTTATAATGGGTTCTCAATGGGTTGTTAGGTCTGACATGAATATGCTTTCGTATGGACCTACCGATCCACAGAAGCTCACCATAGAAACGTTGTTGTATCAAAATTGGATTATCTAACATACTTTTGATCTGAAAAAGGGTTTCAACTATTGGAGTGCGTGGATTACACACAGCAGTAGATTTCTATTCCAACCCATTAAACCAACTGTAACATCACGGAATTAAGGATCGTCCAAAACAACCTAACATATCTCATATCAACAGCAGATATCGAAATCCTACCAAAGCATTCACAATCATCATAGACAATAGATCTTAGAATGATATCCAAATCCTCTACCCCAACTCATCAATCATCAAAATCTAACACTCGCATCCATAATCATAGAAAGCATAGTAATGAGGATAAAGATCAACTTGCCTCGACTAAGTGAGTATTCAAATGGATGAACGATCGGACAAATGAATAGACAGTAAGCCCAACGAGCGAACGATGGTGGTATATGGCCAAAGGTGGGGCATGGCTAGAGCAACAACGGCGGTGCGGTGGCGCGGATCATGAAGCAATAACGGTGATAGCACCGACGCACTAATAGGGAACGGTAGTCTCGGACGGTCAACGTTCCGGCAAAGCCATCATCCCTCACTAGCTCGACCACGCATCTTCTCACATCGGGATACAACTCATGCCTTTATTCTTAGATGCAATGCAACTCGACATTACAATAGGATAAGTAGATGACAATCCGACACCATACACTCCACGTCAACCAAGAACAAAACCAAGCACCTCACACCTACTCAAGGCACACAACCAAACCTCCATGGTTCTGGCAACATAAATTCAAGCTCATTGGATAGAAATTCACAAAATCAATTCACAGGAGCCACACACCCATGACCCACAAATGACAATTCAAGCAATGGATCGCCAAATCAATCTCATTTCCTAGCTCATGCAATACGATCTTCAGTTTTAGATACCCATTTTCAAAAAACGTATCACGGCCGGTGGAACGACAAATCGGCAAGAAAGCGGAAGAGTTAGAAGTTTCACTTGCCTCGGGATCAAAATCGAGTGAAAACGAAGTTGATTCATAGCCGAACGGAGTTCAAGTCTTCCTCTAGGATACGTGGCCGAGAGCTCAAGGGAGGGAGAAATGAGTTGTGTCACCGCTTGAGAGGGTAAGCAAGGGTCATCGGGGGTGAGCTAAGGTCACAAGAGCCATCGTCGTCATTGTCATTGGCAAGCTCGAGCTTCGAAGGACGCATGGCATTGGTCTCGTGTTGGGGGTACCGGGGGGGGAGAGGGGTCATTGCACAAAGAGAAAAGAGGGAGAGAATGAGGGTGGAGAGAGAGGAAGGGTTTATATAGGGGGTTTAAGTGGGTTCGGCTACATGGTCTATTCCGCATTTAATTCGGAGACAAACTCAACTAGATCAAAACAAAACCTCATAATGTCGTCCACAACTCATAATCTCATGTCATCGTTCCAACCTTATGACATAACATTAAGCCTCAAACTCACATTTCATTTAACTTCATATAATTTCTTATTTGCCACATAATGTCATTATAAAACTTGTTTTGCTTGCTAATTAACGGACAAGAATTCGGTCCTTTACACCGAACCCGATTTGGAGATAGTTTGGTATGCTCATGGGGAGAAAGAAGCACATAACACATACAACTAAAAACATGAAGTTGGTGATAAGTAGGTGGTATCAAGAAAAGACGTTGGCAAGGGGTGGCTTTGGAGAGGACAAGAGAATGAAGTCAATTTATGAAAAAGATAGTAGTAGAGAGTGCTTTGGCCCAAAAGTAAGAGGGAACGGAATTGGACAATAGGGGAGCATGAATAATACCAAGAATATGACTATCGACACCTAAATTTTGATTTTTAGAAATTCATTCATTTAAGTATAAAAATGAGGGTTAGTTATAGTTCTCACAAAAATTAAATTTTCACGCATTGCATATTTATTTTTCGTCGATCGAGCGTATCTTTACATTTAGGTCAGAGATGAGTCAATCGAGCATCATTTTAACAGGTGATCGGATCAAAACTTAGTCTAAAATTTTTACCTATAGCTAGAGGGGATGCTGAATTTGTTTAAGTCAATTGGATTTGTTCTTTGGTTCAATTCAGTGCATGTAAGTTTAATTTGATTATTAAAGCTTTCAGCTAAATACCCATTATTTCAAAAAGGTCTAACCGAGCCCGAGAATTCAAGACGAGCCCATGTACCATGTTGAGAAATTCAGACAGACCTTGCCATAGGATGTGCCAAATTTCTAATGTGGTATGGACCTTGATTTTAATTCAAATTCAGCCCATTTGAGCTCTTATAATCGTAAAAGGCCCTTAGTTAATTACTCATTTGATTAATTAAGGTCCAATTAGGCTCGAAATCACAAAATGGGCCCAGAAGAGCCTAGGAATTTCATCTAACTCACGGAGACCCCCATTTGGACGAAAATTCTTATTATTTAATTGATTAGGACTCTTCAAAGATCAAAATTCCAAGTTCATTAAAGAGTCTTATCTTAACTAGAGATTAGAGTTTTAAGTAGAGTTTTAAGAAACTGAAACTCTGTCCTTGTTCAGCTGAAAATAACAGAGAGTTTTAGTAGATTGAGACTCCTAAAATCCAACGGCAACTATCGAATCTCACTCTAGCTAGGACTGGCGATCCGACGACCATCAACGAGCCTATTCCTACCAGGATTCTTAGGACCGAGCTCTATATAAACATGGAGCAGGCTGGAATTTCGCGTGTTTTCAGACTCCAGAAAAATTTTGCATATCATCCTTAGTAAATGACTTCCTTCCCTAAATCACAAAATATGAAAGTTGTAGGTTGATATTTCAACTGATAGCCTGAAAAATTTCATATTTTAATTCACATTTTTAAGGGGTCCTTCGTTCATCTAACAGAGGGTGGACGAAACAGTTTTTTGGATGTGATTTTTTGAGAAAATGAATTAAACTGAATTAATCAGTTCATTTCTAGCTCGATCACCAAACAATAAAGTTGTTAATCATTCTCTCATATATAATATTGTAAATTTTTACATCATTTTGACCATCCAATGATTTTTCACAAATTTTTTTCTGAAATTCGATGAAACTGGAGTTTCCTGTGTTGTGGTCATGAATCATGTCAGGCTGTGTTTTTTAGTCCGATCTAGAGCTATGGATTGACTCATCATTTTCATCCATCATGCTCATTAATTTCCTATCTTTTAGAGGGTGATTATGGATTTTCGACCGTCAGCTATTCGTACATGGCCAAAAAGCAAAGCAGACTGACCAAGGTGAAATGGTGAACCGCGTCACCAATGTCGAGGATGGCATGAAGCAATTTTTCATCATCCTTCAACAGTTATCAAAGCAAGTAGAGCTCCTTCAGGCCAAACTGGATCCCGCCTTGATCCCGTCCTCGATTGAGGCTGTAGTGCCGCAACAATCGACAGGTGATAGTAGAGGCAAGGTTGTCGACAAGGCTAACCCGATAACACCTACAGATATGTCAAAGGACGAACTAGATGAACACTTTACCAGTATCATCGGGAAGCTTACCCAACTATTGGATGTACAAGACCAAGACCCCACAGGTTTACCGTGTTCTGCCATCGTCAGGGTCCTGGAAAAGCTTCAAGTCCCTGAGTGTGAAAAGTACGTCGATTTTTCTTGCCCAAGGATCTACCTGCATGCTTACTTGGTCTAAAAGATGATTCTGACATATCAAACAAATCTGGCGTGTCCTACGATGGTACATAGAGAAGATGATTGATTCTCCAAATACTTGGGAAGAATTGGCCAATGCTTTCCACCAATAGTATGAGGCTACATCAATATTGTCCTTCCTTGCAAAGGTCTAGTCAATGCCAGGATGAAGGAAGACGAATCCTTCGAGACATATGTCCAAGATGAAAGAATTTAGCTACTCAAATATGCTCGAAAGTAATAGAGAAGGAATTGATGAGTTTGTTCATCAAGACCCTCATCGCTGAATACCAGAGTCGGATGTCAAATTCAACTTCTGAGTCTTTTGATCAACTCGTTACTTTGGGCAAGGGTATTTTGGTGGCTTTAGGTAATGAGCAGACTCCCAAGAAGAACTCTATCGCCAAGGAATTTTCCAAAGGACCAGAGGATGTGATCGAACTGGCATTGCCTATCCAAAGCGAGAGTCTCATATTTCTCACGGAAAAGAAAACTCCAGAAAAGTTAACCCTTGTCAATGTAAAGGATGAAGCCAGGTCGCTCCTAATTCTTCATATGCTATTAAGTCGGCAAAATATAAGGCTTTATTCGAAAGGTTGGGGCCCTACATAGAAGGAAAAAAACATCGGCGTATCAATCCTGCACTCACCGTTCAGCATCCGTGGGACTTTGTATGGCATGAGGCTATCTATTTCCAACCTCTTGAGGCAAGTCACTAGTACTCTCCTAGGCTGCAAGAACAGAGGCCTGCCCGTCAATTCACACCATTACCAGCGCCGCTGTCAGAAATCTTGCCTATTCTGCAAAGACGATACCTCCTTGGCAAGGTGCTCCCGTGATCAAACCTTGAGCATCATTCATGGTATGATCCCTCGAAGAACTGCGAGTACTACATTGCCTCCCTCTTAGGCATAAAGTTCAAGGATTGTTAAACAGAGGAGCACTTACCCTTCAAAGCCTGACATCCAATGATCGAATGATTTCTTTGGCCAACCACAAAATTGATACTGGGGCATATCTGGAGCAAACTGAAAGTTCAACACCAAATCCTTCAGCGTAGCGAGCTTTCAACGCTTGCTTGGCTCCTGCTGAGATATTTCTTATTTTTAGGTGTCTAGGTTGCATTTTCAGTTGCTAGGATTTATTTTTAGAGTCGAGTATTTGGAACATTTGCATTTGCTTTTCAATAAGATTTAATTCATTTGATTCTACATCAATAAAATTATAGATTTTTTAATTAAATTTTGAAATCTTGTTGAAGTATTCCAAATCAGCCCGATGACGATAACCAACAATCGAACAATATGTCATTCATGGTAAGCACTAAGGGTTAGACTTCTCAAGAAAATTACTCTCATTTCACAAGATCAATGTTACCAATGGGTTCGACCCTATGTTACAACAAAAGACGAACTTAGATGATAGCTTCCATTAGTGCAAACTAAAAACTACTACACATCAATAACTAACAAAACCTAAATCATCAAGAAACTTACCCCAACTTAGCTGTTCTACGAGAGCTCTCAGATTTGCTTTTCCTTCGTAAAAGAGAAATCAAAGCATATCATTGCCATGTTGTCATGCATATTGCCATGTCGTCATGCGTATTGCCATGTCATCTAGTATAGTTTGCATTGCATTCTTTTTCTAAGAAAATAAAAAAGTCAATCCACATCAATTGATTAAAAAGAGATTTTTTTATGAAATTGGTACTGAAAGGGCATTAATTTTCTAAATTAATGTAACCGAGTCCTTGAACTCATTTTTCTCTGGTTCTTAGAAATAAAATAGTTCTCACGCTATTTTATTAAGATTTGTAATCAACCTTCCGTAAATGATTAGTGGAGGCTTCGATTGAATATTTTTTCATGAATAAACCTAAGTTGTAATTTGGTAGGACTTAGGAGGGTCCGAATTAGGTTAGTTGATTTAATTAACCCGATAATTCATTAGCCTAATTTTAGGTCGCAACAACTTAGCGACTTCACTGGGGATGAATTTTTAATTTTTCAAAAATTAAAAGGGTGAGCGAAATTTGTTTTAAAATTTTTTGAAAATTAAATGCTAAATTTTGAAATTTTTAATTAATCCCCTTTAATTTTTGGAAAAATTAAAATTTTGTGGACTTAAGCCATTGATTTTCATGATCTATGCCTTGGTTGATCGATTGTGATTTGCCTTGAATGTGATTGATTTTTTTGGACTGACCGATTTGGGGTTTGATTGATTTTCATTCCATTATATCTTGGATAATCATACTCCATTATGTTTCATTTTTTTGACGATTTTCTGCAGGTTTACTTGATTTTTGGCCTTTAATTCAATTGCCCTATTTTATTATAAAATGCCATGACCGAGTGAATTATACCTGTCATTCATGATTCATGACATTGCATTAGACACACTTGATTGTTTCCAAAGTCCTTGTCAAAACCTAGTAGAGGCTCCATGAAGACTTCATCCTCCAAATCTCCATGTAATAACGCGCTCTTCACATCAAATTGTTGCAAAGACCAACCAAAATTAGCTGCAAGAGAAAGTAGCACCTGTATTATATTCATCTTTGCTACTGGTGCAAAGGTCTCCTGATAATCCACCTCATGGGTTTGGGTGTACCCCTTTGTGACCAGCCTTGCTTTATACCTCTCCAAGGTCCCATCGGCTTTGTACTTAAGGGTATAAACCCATTTACATCCCACTTGTTGCTTCCCTTTGGGTAAAGTTACAACTTCCCATGTATCATTCTTCTTCAATGCATTCATTTCCTCTGTCATAGCTTGTATCCAATTCCTATCCTCAAAAGCTTCATGTACCGAGTTAGGAATAGTAATTGAATCAAGAGCGATAATAAAGGCTTTGTGTTGGGTAGATAGTCTTTGGTGTGACACAAATTGGGAGATAGGGTGTTGGGTACATTTCCTGGTAGCTTTTCTCAAGACAATAGGTAAATCCAAATCACTTAACTCTGGTTCATTACAAGAAGCATGAGTAATTTCATTACCCGATAACGGTTCGGATAACGGGACTTGATCCGGTTCTGGATTGAGCTTCGTCCTTCTTGAGTAAACTTGCAGTTTGGTTGGTTCATTCTTAGGACTAAATGATGATGATGAACTAGGCAGAGAACTTGATGGGGAACTAGGACTAGATAGAGGACTCGATGAACTTGATGAAGGACTAGGTGGACTAAGAGGGCTAGGACTAGACAGAGATAGGGAAGGAGACGAAGTTGGAGTGGACGACATACTAGGTAGTGGAGGTAGTGATTCAAACTCACTATCTTCATTAGGAGTCTCCCCTTGAAGATAGTGGTTGGAAGGAAAAAATTGCTGGTTTTCATTAAAAGTGACACCCATAGAGATAAAAACACGACATGTTAAAGGATCATAGCATTTATAACCTTTTTTAGTATTGGAGTACCCAATAAAGATACACTTTAGAGCACGGGGGTCAAGTTTGTTTCTGTTGTGATTATGAATATGCACAAATGCAACACAGCCAAAGACCCGGGGGGAAATATGATAGTTATGGGAAACATCGGGATAAAAAGTAGACGGGAGCTGTAAGGGACTTTTATTTCCTAAGCTTTTGGAAGGAACCCGATTAATAAGATATGCTGAAGTTAAAACAGCTTCCCCCAAAAATGCTTTGGCACGAGACATTTGAAATAGAAGAGCCCGAGTAACATTTAAGAGGTGCCTATTTTTCCTTTCGGCAACTCCATTCTGTTGAGGGGTATCAACACACGAAGACTCATGAATAATACCTTGAGTTTGGAAAAAATGATCAAGATGCTCATTGAAATATTCCTTCCCATTATCGGACCTAAGTCTCCCAATTGATACCCCAAATTGATTGACTATCATTTTATGAAAGTTTTGGAATATAGATTGAACATTAGATTTGTCTTTCATAAGATAGAGCCATGTAGTACAAGTACAATTGGGATAGTCACAGTATGTACGCGCGGATGTTGTTTTTCTATATAATTATCCACATATTGATTTGAATCCTTGAGGACGTAGCGAATAAAATCTCGCTCTGGCCCAAGTCTTTGGGAATGAGAGGATTTATCAGAAAATTCAAAATATTAAGGTATATTATGGGCATTTTTGTTTGTCTTTGTTCACATTTTGATTGTTCTTATTTTATTGTTATTGTTGAGAAAACACAAAAAAAAAAAATTCATTTTCCGAATATCATATGGTCAAACAAGTTAGAACCTTGTTTTTATATAAAAAAAAATAACATCTAATGTAAATTAATAAATACAAATGTTGTACCCCGAGAAAGTCACGTTGCTCATTCACCGCAATAACGATGGACTACAAAACTCTATTTATTTTGCAGAAAATAAATGATTTGAAAAATATAAATGGAGTACATTTTTCTATTTTTCAAATTATTCATTTGTTTGCTAAACAAACGGAGCCTAAAAGAAATCATAAATATATATACTCATTGTGACATCATGAATTCTAACCCACTTTCGAAGCTATGAATGAGTGAAATATCTTATAGATGTATTTCAGTTAAATTTCACTCGGAATTGATCCCTCTCGAGTAGACTAACCAAATGGGAATAGCTAGCTAGGAAAATTATGTACGAGGACCTAAGAAATTGATCTTGGATTGACTCTTTGGCCATGAAAATTGTCGAGGGAATATTTTGGACCAATATAGGCCGATCCTAGAATGAATAAGAAACGATTTGGATAATACCCTACACTTGGATCACGGGTGATTCCGTTTGACCTCATATGGGTTCCGAACGTCCCTAAATTATTTTCTAACGATCGTGCCCATCAGGACTAGTGATTGACCCTCGCAATTGAATGACAACCAAAGTCACCATGACTCGAGAAATTCTTAAACGTGATATTAATCACGGGTCGATACACGTAACTATTAAAAGCCGCTCGTTAGTTTGAGATACGCTGAAATTTTAATTGATTGAGATTGATCGCGAGTCGAGCTTCAGAATTTGACATCGGACTTTTAGGGGTTTCAATAATTAAATTTTGGACGTTTCCTCATCCAATGTACAATTTTCTCGCGGTTCGCCCCGAAGAGTTCAGGAAAAATAAATTTGGACTTGAAATGGGAAAATACCCATTTACCCTTGGAGAATACCCAATTTTTCACTTGGGCTCAAGGGTATTTTGGTCAATACACCCCTTGGCCGAAAATGTGGATTATTCTTGGGTGAGAAAATTACTTTTATGCCCTTCTTGACTTTCAAGACCCCAAAAATAGCCTAACCCTTATTAATTAAATTTTTAATCTTCTTTCCCATCAATTTGCATGACCACTCTCTCTCTACCTCACTTTCTCTCTCAAGGCCGAAACTTCCCTCTCCCCCACCTCCATTGCTGAAAATTTTGTAAGCTTCCGCCGGATTCGTCTTAAACCACCGGAGCTTAACATTCACCGTGAGTCACCCAGGACTGCCGGATCTTGTGGGTTTTTAGCCGAGCAAAGGGTATCGCCGGAGCCACTGGATTGGAATCAAGAATTCTCCCATATTCTTGCCGGAAAACTTGCTAAAACTGTGGTAAGTTGGTTCCTAACCTTAGGTTAGGTATCTAGGGTGCTAATAGACTTGAGATTGAGTGATTTTGATGAAGAAATTGTTGGATTTGTGCTTGGATTGTGCTTTGGCCGAGAATTGGATGAAGGAGGAGAGAGAAATAGAGATGTTCTTGCATGAATAGTGGAAATGCATTGTCACGCCCGCATACCCTAGCGCTCGCCACATCCCGTTACAATCGTCATACTTCGGGATCCGAACGATGACAAAACTCAAATTAGATGCACATGCAAAAGTAAATAAATAACCCTAACAAACAAATGGTACACCGAGGTACCCCACACATAAATAACATATGCATTAAAGTCTTACAGGAAGGTCGGGTCAAAATACAACAAACGTCCACTTGGTCCCACTAAAAGTTTTTAGCAAAAGACAACTAAGATCCCACGACCTACCACCTCTACACCGAACTATTGGTCTCATCTTCATCCTCGTCTTGATCCGCTTTAGGGTCGTAATCGGAAGAACTATCGGATCGCACCTTAGTGGCATCCTCCTTCTCCTCCTCCTCGAAATCAAAAATCTCAATTACCTCTATATCTTCTTCAGGAGTAGGAGTTCTCTCGGGGATATTCCTTGAACCGACTTTACTAATCTCCAGCTCAACCTCATCTCGGATCGGATGACGCCAAGTGGGCACGACTCCTCTAGGAACCTTAGTTGGCTTCGGTGGACCGGTGGTAAAGTTTCCAATTCGGCGATACCACGCCTCAAAACGATGGGGTATCAAATGGTCCTTCCCTTCTTCAACCCAAACGGTAGTACATTTCCTAATATACCCAAAACCTTTGCCATCGGGAAACTCGTCAAAAGTAGAGGTCATCTCCTTGGGGTCACCCAGGCGAACAGGTGGCATTTTCAGGGTCCGGGGTCTAAAAGAAGGATCTCACGACGGGGTGAGAATAAACTCAGCAAATCAACCCTAACCCTAGACTAAGTCACTAGTACCTCCAAACTACTTCTCAAATCAAAGACGTCTAAAGACGTTAATAAAATCAGTATAGATATGATGCAGGCACAAACATAGACATTGGCAATTTAAACAATCACAATAATCGGGTATTCAGTAGTTCGGAACTAAGCTCTACGTACCGATACAGTAATCTCATTCTCGATATCAAGGCCCATGTAATAACGCATCAAGCTATCTTGATGTACTTGGTAATACCTACGTAATAATGCATCGGGTTTATGTATAATTGCTAGGACCCGCGTAATAACGCATCAGGTCATCTTGATGTACTTGACAATACCCGCGTAATAACGCATGAGGTTTACGTATAATTGCCGGGACCCGCGTAATAACGCATCGGGTCAAATCCCACGTTTAACGCCTCAGGATAATATCAAAACCCCATGTTATAACGCATCGGGGTACAAATAATCTCATAACCCGCGTCATAACGCATCAGATTTATGTATAATTGCCGGGACCCGCGTAATAACGCATCAGGTCAAATCCCGCGTTTAACGCCTCGGGATAATATCAAAACCCCGTGTTATAACGCATCGGGGTACAAATAATTTCATAACCCGCGCCATAACGCATCAGGTTAACACAACTCATATATTCACCGATCGATCGATCAAACTTAATGTCAATCAAAATATTTCCCATTGGCTAAGGGTTCACAAATACGGCTCTCATTTCAATCCACTTCATGATCGAGTACAGCTCAACTTAACGAACATTTAATCCATAGCACACGAGAATACTCAAGGCCACATTACACTAGGCCCGGCACAAATTGCACCATCATGCAATCAAGTCAACAAGCATAATTCTCGTCAGTTCAATCATAATTCATTCTCGTGCCATACAAAGGATTAAATATCACACAGTCATTCCATTCATTCAATCATGCATAATTCAACTTATAAATCGCCCAATTGGATCACAAATAGATCCCTTTGTACCCTAATGTCTTAATAAAGGGTTAAGGCCAATTTACCTATTCAATTGAGCTAGCCACGACCTTCCAGTCAAGCGTCCAAGTCCAAAATCAATTCTGTCCAAAACATGGCAGAGTGCGATTTAGGTTCAATCGCGTTGTTTAGCCACAAAACTACCTCTAATTGTCAATTCACTGCATATACTCCTCAATAACACATTCATATACGTTGTAGTATGTCTAAACAACAAATTCAAGCCAAGGCGACACCAATTCAAGCCTTGAACAGAACCGGACAGCACCTTCCCAGAATAGAGCAGAAACCGGTTCTGCTTATACCATTTCCAACAGTCCATAATTTCATCCTAAGCTCCAAATTAATGCGAAACCAACTTGCTAAAACCTTATTCTATATGTCTCATGAGTTCACCGAAAATTTGAAGTCAAAACAAGACTTTGAAGACCTCCAATTCGTCCAATTCTTTCAGACATGCAAACAGGCAGTTTCTGCTCCTCAAAAACCATCTCCATTCAACCATGATTACTCATCAATCCTCAACTAAATTTGCAATCCTAACTCATCCAAGTCAAGTAATATATTTCTAGAACATCCCACAAAAATTTTGAAGCAAAATGAGCTCTTAAAACCGTTGTAAGAGAGCTCTCTCTCAAACCGGGTCAGATTCAATCCCAACTAGACCTTTGTCCATTCAATCGGACCTATAGGAAAATCTACTGGGCCAAAGTTTTCTCATAATATATCCCTAGAAAGATAAGACGATAAGCTTTCAAATGGAGGTGGTTTCATCTTAATCCGACGTCAAACGAGGGAGATATGGCCGGAGCAGTGAAGGGTGTTGGGGTTGGACCGGCTGAGCGACTTTCTGTGGGTGAACAAAATGAAGAGGAAAATGGGGTTAACGTGAAGAACAAGGGTGGGGATGATCTTCAGCTGAGCAAAAAGGATGAGAGAGAGTTAAATGCCAATTATATGCTTAGTCCAAAGGTGAATAATTGAGCACATGGGTCAATGAAGTGTAAATATTCAATTTGTCTCTTATCCAAGAATTTCTTCTAGAAAGTTTGACCCTCATTGACTCTCTCTCTCCAGCAAATTTTCAGCAGCTAAGGTGTACAAAAGACCGGAATACCCTTTAGCTCACTTAAGGTAAGGTTAATGCTTGAGGGGTAAAATGGTCATTTTACACTTGTCGTCCAAAAATTCCGATTTTTCCAGACCAAATTACTATCGATGAGGCAACGTCCAATTCAAAACCAAAATTGGAATTCTTCATTTCCATTTTCCCAGTTTCGAGAATCCATCTCCTGATTCATTTTCCTTCGAATGTAACTTCAGTTCATCTCAAACTGACGGGCGGTTTTTGCAGCAACATTACGCGTATGGACTTAGTGATTTTCATCACTCTTAGGCTTACTCAAGTCATAGTCATTTTGGTTGTCACGTAATTGCAAAGATTTATTACTAGTCCATTAGATCTCGATCATCAGAATTCGATTTAGGAAAATTTCGCAAATTATACATTGGTTAAGCGGAATCACTCGCGCTCCAATTGTATAACACTAGCAAAGGATTCCATAGTCGTTCATAGATCGACCTTTACTGGCTTTAAATATTCCCTCGGCAATCCTTATGGTCCAAATGCCAATTCTCATTCGAGCTTCCTAGGTCCACGTACATTGTCGTGCTTTAACCTTTCCCTTTTTGGTCGGTATACTCGGGATTGATCGGATCCCAGCGAAATAAAACTAAAGTACATCGGTATATAATCTTCATTCAATAGTCTCAAAATGGTATGAAATTCAGAATGTTACAACTCTTCCCCCGTTACAAAAATTTCGTCCTCGAAATTTATTACAACACCCAACTAATCAAACAAATGGGGGTATTGATGCCCCATCGCTTCTTCACTTTCCTACGTAGCGCCTTCGGTTCCGTGATGTTCCCACACAACCTTGACTAGCGGAATTTCCAAATGTTGCAGCAATCCACTAGGCTTACAATGTTGTGCTTTCACCTATTGGCAAGTCAAACATTTTGCTACATACTTAGCCACGTCTATTTTCATTCCGTTCCACCAATAATGTTGACGTAGATTCTGATACATTTTTGTGCTACCCGGATGGATCTTGTACTTGTTCCTATGAGCTTCAGATAAAATTCTTTCTTTAAGTTCCTCGTCGGCAAGTACGCATAAGCGTTCACGAAATTTCAAGATCCCATCTGCTGACACTTGAAACTCGGGTTTTCTCTTCGCAACTTACATTTTAAGGATCTTTTAAATATCCGAGTCCATAGACTACAAGGCCTTTATCCTGTCTTGGATCTCGAGTTCCACTCTCAAAGCTGCCATTAAACTTGATAATTGGTAAATATCCAATTTAAACTTGGAATTTCTTAATTCCTTGAGCAGAGACCATCCTTTAACCAATAAATGCGCGATGCTTGACTTTCGACTCAGGGCATCCGCAACTCTATTTGCCTTTCCAGGATGGTACAGAATATCACAATCATAATCTTTGAGCAACTCCATTGTTGACACCTGATTTTTTTAATCAAGTTTTCCTTAGATTTATTTCCTAAAATATTCACAGAAATTCTCAAAAAATTAAAAAATTGAAAAATCAAGTTTGGTAGCCTTGGCCAAGCATAAGGAACCAATTTTGAACAAAAAAATAATTTTTCATATTTTTCACATTTTTTAATATTTTCGAAAAATAGGAAAATACAAGAAAATTCATAAAAAAAAAAAATACTTCCCAAGGTCACAAAAATATAGAAAAATGTTCCATATTTTTATTTTAATTCCCTCTCCATATTGGCCCCAAGAAAAATTAAAAATTGAATTCAATTTTAGGTGTTTCTTCATAGCACCAAGAGTGGAATTCACATAAAAAATACAATTTGAGTCTTTTTATTTGCAATTTTTGCACATTTTGAGTCAAGACATTCAATTGTGGTCCTCTGCAACCTCAATTTAGTCAATTACATCCTCAATTGCGCGAATTGCACAAATTGGGCAAAATTCCCAAAATCTTTGCAATTTAGTCCCTCAACTTTCTAATTTTCGAAATTACTTTTAATCAAATCGAAGCTCGTAATCCATCCCGGAAGCTTCATAGCAACTCTAGGAAGCGATTGCGCTAACTCGATTAACCCGTGAGCTCCAAAATTGGTAAGTTGACCTCTCAAACTCAACTCTGCATGATCATGGCATCTCACTCTCACAGGCACAATTGTTGAAAGTATCGTGTGCGTTTTGTTCCTTGAGTGTTCCCGATCATGATTGCATCGTGTTTTTGCTTTGATTTTGCCCGAACACCATGAGTCGAGCTTCCAACCCACCGCGGTCCGGTCAAACTTTGGCCGGGCCTTTCTAGCTACCGCGAGCTCGATCAGAGCTTGAGGTAAGTCTCCTAAACCTCCTATTATGTTCGTGTATGAGTTAATTGCTTTGATTTGTCCTAAATCTGCATGTTCGAACTCGGCCATGACCGATTGTGCGTAGTTCATAGCTCGTGATTTGCTAGATGAAATTGCCTGATTTTTAGATATGTTGATTTAGATGTCAAGGCGAGTCAAATGGCGTAGGTCTCATGTCATTCCGGTGAGAGCTCATCGTTAGATCTCGCCGGAGAAACCTCAGCCGTTGGTCCGCTCGTCGTCGCGAGGAAGAAGACGACGCTGATGTGGCGTGGTCAATGAGTGAAAGCCGAGGTGTCGTCGTCTGGTTGGTCCAGGGTGTCGCCCGGTCGGCTCGGCCGTTGGTGCGAGTGAGGCGACTCGGCCTTGATCCGATGGTCTAGATAATTAGGCAAGTTTGATTTTGGGCCATTGGATCTGATTTTTTGTATTTTCTATTATTTCGTTTATTACTTAGAAAATAAAAAATGTAGAAATGGCGCTATTCTATTTAAGTGAAGCGTCGTCGTTTTAGCCATAGAAGGAATGAACGGTCCAGATCAAGTCTAGGATTAATTGTGGCCGTCCAAAGTATTATTCGATGCGGCGTCGTTTTATTAAAGGATGAATTGACGGTCCGGATCGAGTCTTAAGTTTAATCGTGGCCGTCCATTGTATTAGTTGATGTGGCATCGTTTTAGTCCGAATGAGTCGACGAATGAGATTGATTCCAGGATCGATCTCAATCGTCCATTCATTTTCTTTATATCCGAATAATAGAAAATGGTATTAGAAAATAAAAAAATATATATATAAATAAAAGGAAAACATCGTCGTTTTGTGTGGTGCGGGTCCGAGTGGGTCCGGACCGGATTGACCCGATCCGAGAAAATTAATAAAAAATTTCTAAAAAATCAATAAAATTGATAGAAAATTCATAAAAATTTCCAGATTTTCCCAAAAAATTTCTAAATTTTTTTAGGTCAATTCGGGACTCTTATAGCCTAGATCGAAAAATTTTGAAGTTTCGAGGGTCGATCCACATTGATCCAAAAAATTCTCGACTTTTAGAAAATAAATAAAAAATCCCAAAAAATTAGAAAAATTCCAAAAAAATCTAAAAAAATCACAAAAAATGGAAAATGGCCACATTCAACTAGGCCGACCCTGTTTTGTGATTTTTGGATCCCAAACCCCCAAAATGACCATTTTACCCTTTTGGGCCTTTCGCCCCAAAATTTTCCCGAACCATCCTAACACTTGATTGGATTTTTCTATGGCCCGATAGGGCTGTTCTAGACATATTTGTCTTGATTGATTGATTGATTTGATTGCGATTACTTTGATTGCGCATTTAAATTCTTGATTGTGACCGATAGGTTAGAAAATTCCCGTTTGCATGATATGTTTAGATCGTTAGAGCCTATCTCACCCTAAATTTCATCTACATGAATTCTTAAGTTAGAAAATTACTCAACTTCGGTAACCAAAAGGGCGTCGATGTAAATCTCGTCATAACCAAGTCCCCGGACCTAAATCTCTGGTTCTCGTAGAATCGAACGGTTTCTCCCGACCACTCGATAGGGTTCCCGATCATACCCTCCAAGAATTGATCGGTGGCGACTCCATATGCATGTACACTATGCACATGTCACCCGACCACAGTAAGGTCAACCATGATAAAAATTTTCTTCACATCGCGATTCGAGTAATGGGTCTCGGGAGAGACTCGCGCGCCAAGATCCACCGCAAACTCGGTCAGAAGCGTGGCTCGTTAACCTCACTTAACAACCCCGCTCTAGGAAAAGGGAGGGTTGCGACAGACCGGCGACTCCACTGGGGACCGAATGGTTGCTAAACCATTAAGAGGACTTAAGCCGATAAAAAAAGTTGAGTGTTTTCTAACCTCGTTTTCTGCAAATGCTCTTGAAGGTGAGGTATGTTCACTAACAAAAAGTGTTAAATGTTGATGCATATGAGAGTTATAAGGAGTGGCGTCTATGCTAACCAATTTTGTGCAGATATGGTGTTTCGGGTTTTGAGTGTTTATTTATGTACATATTAAAGCGGTGTTTTGATATAAACTGCAGTGCATGCTTTGCATATTTTGAGAATCATGACACTACACACACAAGCTTCTAAACTTGAGCCGCGAATCACCCTTTTAGGTTGCCTTATATAGGGATTGGTATGCAAAGCTCCTATGTTCAATTGCACTAAGATTGACCATATTTAATCCCGCTCGCTATGCGAGATTGATGATCATGCCCACTTGCTGTTTGATTGCGCTTATGGGGGGCTCATCAATTCGTATAGCGAGAACCTTTTTAGGTCATACCCAAGCCTTTTTGATTTCTTTAGAGTCAAACCTCACTTGTCTCATAAGCATGTGAATGGAAGGTTGGTACACCTAAAACCAAAAACCCAAAAAAAAGAGTAACATCGATTGGTAAGCCTTTTTACCCTCTTTATTTTGAACTTGTAAATTTAATTTGTACATAGCATGCATTTTCACGAACATATCATCAAAATTTGTAAAATCGTTTAAGTGATTGGGGTTGAAAGTTATTCTTTTTAGACTAGATGGCGCCCCAAGGTCGGATCAACGTCCCCAATGTTTTCATGTGGGAGTGAAGGGCCATACGACACAAGGACCGAGTGCCCGATACTTTCCAAGTCTTTGGATTTATCCACGAGAGGGAACTCAATGGACGTAACTGCATCCGTGGTGAAAACTGTGACTATACAAGTTGCATACAACGTTTGGAGCTCAAGCGAGGAAAAGAGAGGATCCAAGAGTTATATGCGAAATTGATGAGGCGGCCTCATGCGATCAAAACGGACCCGAATCATTCTCCGATCAAGAAAAAGGAAATCGTCCTCATATCTTCCGATGATGAGGAAGAAGTGGATCCTCCCGAGTTGATAGAGATATCGTCGGATGAAGACGTCTCCTTGACTAGTTAGACTTTGGGGCATTCCCTTTGAGTCGTTTATGTATTTTCCTTTGACATGTATTGGTCGAACATCTTCGGATGCTTTTATGTCCTATCTCATGGGTTTAATTGTATTAGACTTGTGAATTTCGTGGGTCGTCAGATTTAAAGTTGTTATAATGATTTTCCCCCTGATTGCACTTAAACGATCTTAATCAATTACATGCTATCTTTGGGTGGGATTTGGTCTATAATTACCCCATTTGGTTCATTTAAGTCAAGTGGGAGTAGTTGATCCTCATGTTACCAAAAGATGACATGGAATTTGGTTAGTGCATTTGCATCACATTCCGTGCATATTTATCACAATTCGTGGTAATTGACATTAGAATCATCGTTTTGCATATTATAGATCATGGGGAATAGAGATATCAAGATCATCCCGATACCTCACCAAAAACTCCCTCTATGGTGGGATTGCCTCAACTCGATCAATAAAGCATATGTGGAAGGACGTCTAGGCCGACTGGTGGATTTGATCAAATTGAGTATCAGCCGGCTTTATTCAAGTTTTGGCCAAGACATGGGATATGCACACGATGACTTTCAACTTTTAAGGCCTCGAATTGACTCCTACGCTCGAGGATTATTCTGCTATCATCGGTGCCAATTTTGACGATCATATAGCTCAACCCCCTTTGGATATGGATTCTACTCATTCTTTATCGAGCTTCCTTCGCCTTAAAACTTCCGAGATAGAGAAAGTCTACAAATCCAATTCCGGTAGATTCACTTTCTCATTCCTTTTCGACAATTATTCTTCTCTACCCGCCGACACCGGTCATAAATCGGGAAAGGTGTTCATCCTAGCTTTCTTTGCATTCGTTCTATTTCCCACCTCCATGACCACTTTTGATCCTTCCGTAGCTCATATAGCTCGACAAGCATGTTGTTGATGGAATTACTCCTACATGATCCTAGCTGAAACCTTCCTCTCTTTAAATCGTTTTAAAACCTCTAAAAAGTCCATTTTCCAAGCATCCAATGGACTACTTCACATGTGGTTCGTTTCTCACATAAAAACTTTCCAACTCCGAGTAGGTTGCTATGAAAGCAATGAGCATATTCATCTCCTTAAGTCCTTCCTCAAATGCCAATCCCTCGTACCAAAACACTCTTTCAAGAAATGGGTTGAGCTATTGAGAGATTTGGAGCTTGAGCATATCCGATGGCGTCTGACTTGGCCCAAGATCTTGGAGGCTCGTATTGCTGGCATTGATGATAGCCATATTCCTTTCTTGGGATATACCGGTGTAGTGGCTTATTATCCCATTCGCGTGGTGAGGCAATTCAGTGTTTTACAACAAGTGCCACCAGATGTTTGTCCTGGGATTTTCTCATTCGATATGGCACATGGAAAGCTCACCAAAGAAGCAAAGAAGCTTTATCGGGCCCGAATCAAACTTATCCTTCATACCTTGAAGAATTCCCTATTGCAACAAGTTGAATGGCCTGATTATTTGGATGATGAGATGAACATTCATAGGGCTTCTAAGGAGTATATTCAAAAGTTCAAGGAGTATCGCGGATCGTTGGTCGAGCCATATGTACCCGAGTGAGTATCTCCCCGTATTGAAGAAGTGGAGTCCTATGAACCCGAGTACATAGTACCGTATGTTTCGAGAGTGGAGCCATACATCCTCGAAGATCTAGAGCTTTGGATGTCAAAAGAAGTCCTTATTTGTAGGATTTTGATGGATCGGAGGAGCAAGAAGAATGCAAGTGTCCTCGGCTTGGATAGATCCATTCCCCATTTAGTTTAGCATATTTGTTATCTTTTAAACACTTTTGAACAATTTGGGTTTGTAATAAATACATTTTATTTCCTTTATGAGCATTTCATGCATACATATAGAAAATACAATTACCGCGGACTAATCCTTTCAAATTTAGAATGTTCTCGATACTAATTAATGTCATGAAAAACAGGTGATTCAAAAACACGAGGACTCGTAGCAAGACACGTCTACTAAGAATGGAGCAAGAAGAGCTCGCACCTCGTGTGAGAAATCTGGAGAACCAGATGAACATGATAGCCACAATGGTGACAGAAATGAAGGCGATGCCGATCGCTAGTCAGGGGAGATACCCTGTCTACCCAAACTCCCAGGCTCCTTTGAGCTCATTAGATGGTATAGGTGCTAACCTGGCTCCCGCCGAAAACCCTTATGCAAATCCAGAGCGGCCACCTAAAGACCCTCCGGTCGTGATTGATCTAGAGAAGAAAGAAAAACAAGCCCTCAAGATGGAGGAAGAAATCAAAAGACTCGCTAAGATCGAAGAATGCTTGGCTAGTCGGGGATATGAGCTCTCCAGATTTGACAAGGTGACACCGTTTGAGAAGATTAAGGTCCCTTCTAATTATAAGGAACCAGATTTTGTGAGGAAGTATAATGGGACCGGGTGTCCCAAAGCACATCTGAAGTACTATCTGCACCGCATGTCTTAATTCTCGGACAATATCCCGCTATTGGTTAATACTTTCCAGGAGAGCCTATCCGGGGCAGCCTTGGCGTGGTTTATTGAGCTGGAACCCGAAAGGATCGCCAATTAGGACAAGCTAGCTAATGAGTTCCTTCGGCGGTACAAGTTCAACACTTTGACTACCCTTACTAGAGAAGACCTCTTGAGGACCGCAAAAGGAAAGAACGAGGCCGTTCATGCCTACGCTCAAAGGTGGAGAGCATTAGGCGTGCAAGTGAAACCACCCGTCCCCGAAGAAGAATTGATAGACCTCTTCCTCAAGGCATTGCCCTTCGAGTATTTTGACAAATTAAACACCTCTGGGTGTCAAATGTTCGTACACTTGATAAAGGTGGCGGAACGTCACGAATGGGCGTTGCGAGAGAAGAAGATACCCGAATCACCTTTTAGGTGCCAATACCCCGTAAGGAGAGATAGGGAGCAAACCGGCGATGTGGCGTTCGTCCCTAACCCACCTAAACCCAAAAAATTTTCACCTTCTACCCCTACTCAAGGAATTTCTTCTCGGACCGCTCTTAAACAGCCGGAACCAAGAAGAAGGAACCAACCTGTCTTTACCCCGCTACATCGACCTTTGTCTAAACTGCTACCCATGCTGCTAGAAAACCGATTGATTGCTAAAGAGCCTCCAAGAACAAATCCCCCTAGGTTCGTTGGGTTTGATGAGACTCAGACTTGTGTGTACCATATGGGAGAAAGGGGGCACAATGTGGACAATTGTCTCGCTCTTAAGTATAAGATGCAAGCCTTGATTGATGGTAAAGTCCTGGAATTAGATAAGACCGAACCAAATGTATAACAGAATCCATTACTAGAACATTGCGAGGTGAACGCGATATTTGAGAGTGAAGACGAGGAAACTCTGGAGTTTATAATGGATATAGACAAAATGCGAGATATCCTAACATTAGCTTCACAATATCCGAATGGAGAGACTGTTTCCAAGGAAGAAAAGAAGGCATGTTTGGATCGGCTGATTGATCTAGGTGTCATCGAGAGAATGGAAAGTACTACCTTCAAGGGAACCTATGTAACCATCGACATGGCGGCAGAGGAGTTCATAATGAGGGCTACGAGAGGAAAGACCTGGAAAGTTCCTTTAGGATATTTGATGAACGTCCGAGATGGCAAAGAAATCGAGGAGTTAGATGAATATGAAATCAGCCTTGAGAAAGCTCGGCGAGGTAACAGAAGATTCATGCAGAAGGCTCTAGAAAGAGGCGATATAGTCGATAATCTTGGAGAAGATAGCGGCGGTTATAACTTCAAAGTCTTATATTCGGAACCGCCAAGCTTTTTCGTGGATTCTGGAGATATAGTTCCCGACCGTTGGGGCGATATAGATGACCCCGAAAGTGAAGAGTTCGTGGGAACAATTGATGAAGCCAAGAATCAAGAGGTCCCTCAAAATGAATAGGCAAATCAAGAGTCCAATATGCGACTCTCTAATCTGGAGACCCACATCCGTCATTTGACGAATATGGTGGCGGAATTATCTCGATCGATAGCCAAGAATAGCACCATGGCGGTAGAAGAAAGTATGCAGATCCGGGAGATACGGCGAAATATGGAAACGTAAAATCGAAGGATTGCTTTGTTGCAAGAACAAGGCGATGACATTTCGAAGAAAATGGATGAACTAAAAGATTTGATTATGCCAATCACCCAAGTTAGAAATATTCCGCCCTAGGGCGTAAACCCGAGGGTGACTTTCCGTGTGAAGTATGACGGTCTTGGGTGTCGTCTGGCACATATCTCGTATTATCTCCGCCAAATGGTTGGCCATCTTGAAGATGACGAAACGCTAATCCAGAATTTCAAGCATAGTTTAACCGGCCACACATTGGCTTGATTCCAATCGATCGACCCGGATTGGGTTCCAAACTAGGAAGAATTATCAGAGCATTTCATACGGCACTTTGAAGCTGGGATTAGAGGATACTTCACCAAAGCCAACTTGCTGAATATCAGAAAAGGAGAGGATAAGAGTTTTGAGCTCTTCGCCAGAAGGTGGAAAAGCATGCTATGATGGTGCAACCGCCGCTATCGGAAAGGGAAATGCTGGAGTTCATGCTCAAGTTGCTACCGGCAGAGTATTTTGATCGTATGTACGCATACACATACTCTTCCTTTCAAAACATAGTGGATATCGGTATGAGAATAGAGGGTATCATCATGAGAGTTAAGAGGGAAAGACAAAGGCTCTTTGATGAAGGAAATGTCGTTGATGCAACACCTGCGAGGCCAAGTCCCGAACACAATTCTGAAAGCATCCATGAGGAAGAAATGATTGGGATGGTAGATGTCTCGATCCGTTTTGTGATCAATCTAAATAAGGTGGATAGCTGGAAAGCTTCCAGTTCGAAAAAACCGCCAACATTGGAATCTCTTCATGAGGAAGTCAAGCCGGTGAAGATTAAACCGCCACCCGTAGAGGAATATAACTTAAAGGTGGTACACTGGGATTATGGAACCGGTGAAATTGATGCAATGATGAGGTCTGGGAGGTGTTATCCTCTGAGGGAAGCAGAATTTGAGAAGAAAGCCCCAACTGCAGAAGAAGTTGAAAGGCTTCAATCCGTCATGAGAACCAGTGAGTACGAAGTCGTAGACCAACTCCAAAAAATGCCCGCACAGATCTCTTTGCTTGATCTCTTCAAAAATTCAGAGAAGCACAAGAATGTCCTTTTGAAGGTACTAGGCGAAGTGCACATTCCCGAAACTATCAACGAAGTCCGGTTGAGAGACTTTATGGGAGCTATCCTTCTGAAGGACCGGATCTCTTTCTCGGATGAAGATTTCCCGAGGGAAGGGCGTGTCCACAATAAGGCTCTCTATATAGCCGTAAGGTGCCACGGAAAAGAGGTACTTCATGTCTTAATTAACAATGACTCAGCTTTCAATCTATGTCCTCCGAGCACTCTAAAGAGCTTGGGGATAAATGAGGATTTCGTCAAGACGTCCAAAGCCACTATCCGGTCATTTGACGGAGTTTCCAGGAATGTGGTGGGAGAGATTGAATCGGACGTCTCCATTGGACCGGTAACTTTCTCTATACCGTTCCAAGTGCTAGATATTCCTAGTGCCTTCACTTTGCTTCTTGGAAGACCATGGATTCACGTATGCAGGGCGGTACCTTCTTCCCTACATCAGAAGGTTAAATTTGTGGTCAGAGGCCAACTGATCACTATCCACGGTGAGACAGGACATCGTGCTTCATTAAAAGGAATGGTTCCATACATTGAACCCTCAAAGGAGGATGAGCTAAGCTATCACACCTTTGACAGCGTATCTGTCATGTATGTACCATTTGATGTGAAGATAGCTACTCCGGAGCTGTCGAAACCTGCAACCGCGGCAGGAAAAGTACTCCTCACTAACGGTTTCATTCCCGGCACCGAATTGGGGAAATATGGTCAGGGTATCTAGAACCCCTTAAATCTTAACTCAAATGACCTCAAGGTTGGTCTAGGATATAAGGGAACGGTAAAACATGATATCGGTCGAGGCCGAGGTCGAAACAAATGTTATGGAGATCGAGGACGCCGTGGACACCGAGGTGGCCATTTTATCGGTACCGATACATGGAAAGCTAGAGGGAAAATGTTTGAAAATCCCTTATCCGAAGTATTCTCCCAAGGAGGTAAACGGCTAGAAGACGAAGATATTTCTGATGCTGTAGAACCAGACCTATTCAACCCGTTTCCGGACAATCGGGTGAATGTGATCATTGAGTGGCTCGATGATGATTTTCCCACCCCCGAGTAAAAGGCTCTTTCTGAACTTTACTTTTCAATGCATTTCAATTCCTGCATTTGTTTCTTACAACTAAAGCTTTTTGCTATTTCTTCTCTTTAGCACCCTTTGGGTCTCATATTGTGATCCAAGAAGTGCAGTATTGTATTGCCATTAGTTGCATATATTAATAAAAATCATCTCTAGTTTTATTAAGGATATATGGAACAACGAATCGGTCCAATGACGACAATTGTCCCGACCATATAACTTGAGGTCTGATCCACCATATGATCCCGAGTTTTAAAATGACACTTTAAGAACCAGGACGTCCGAAAGACCAAGGACTAGTTCTCTTTCCGATTCTTTTTCTTTAAAAAGTGAATTCGAAAATGTTTTCTCGTCGAAATAGATCATGCATTCTTTAATTTCG
The DNA here is from genome assembly GCF_020921035.1 of Rhodamnia argentea. Lineage (NCBI taxonomy): Eukaryota > Viridiplantae > Streptophyta > Magnoliopsida > Myrtales > Myrtaceae > Rhodamnia > Rhodamnia argentea. Next base: position 18,928,696 of record NC_063158.1, on the reverse strand, counting down.
TCATTTTTGTGTACTAACCTTTTTTGATGCATTTCGGGCATATCATCCCACCCATGCATGACAAGTTAATTTATGAATCGGATAAGCTTGATGACTACTCATATGAAATTGATGAAGAAGAAGCAGATGTGAGTGACATCAAGAAAGAATGCGATTGTTTTGAAGAATCCAAGCGTCCTATTTCTAAAGAACCTATTGTTATCAATCCGGGAGACCGAGCTTGTATTAAAGAGGTGAAAATAGGGGGACATCTATCTGCAGCAGATGTTTCAAGGATGACAGCATTGTTGAAAGAATATCAAGATATCTTCGCCTAGTCATATGCTGACATGCCAGGACTAGACCATGATATAGTAGAACATGCTCTGCTCTACAAATCCCGCATGTATGCCGCTTAACCAACCATGCGGGAGAATGAACCCCGAACTGTCTAACAAAATCAAGGAGGAAGTGATGAAACTTCTCAAAGTAGGGTTCATTGAAGCCATCCCATATGCTGATTAGGTCACCAACATTGTACCGGTTAAGAAGAAGGACGGGAGAATCCGAATATGTATTGACTACCAGGATTTGAACAAAGCCAATCCGAAAGATGATTTTCCCCTATCGCATATTGATGTGCTCGTTGATAGTACCGCGGGCTTTGAATTATTCTCCTTCATGGATGGCTTTTCGGGGTATAACCAAATCATGTTAAAAGAAGAAGACAAGATCAAGACTTCATTTGTCACCCAATGGGGAATCTTCAGTTATAAAGTCATGCCCTTCGGATTGAAAAATGCAAGGGCAACATATCAAAGGGCTATGGTGACCCTCTTTCATGATATGATACATAAGGAGGTGGAGGTCTATGTGAGTGATATGATCGCCACATCCAAACCTGGAGAAGACCACGTTCGAGTGCTGAGAAAGTTATTTGACCAATTGAATAAGTATAAGCTCAAGCCGAACCCCGCAAAATGCGTATTCGGCGCCGGATCCGGAAAACTACTTGGATTTGTTGTAAGTAGTCGTGGTATCGAAATTAACCCTTCTAAAATCAAAGCCATATGGAAAATAGGGACTCCCTCCACTGTTAAAGAAGTAAGGGGTCTACTTGGAAGACTGAATTACATATCCGGATTCATATCGCAACTCACAAAAACAGCGAAGCCCTTCTTCAAACTTCTAAAGAAAGGCGCAAAAGTGAAGTGGGACTCCGAATGTCAACAAGCTTTTGAGAAGATCAAGGAATACTTGGTACAACCCCAAGATCTGGTACCTCCTATCCCTAACGTTCCTTTGACCTTATATCTAACGGTTCATGATGAGTCCTTGGGAGCCTTGCTTGCCCAAACTAACCCCAAGGATCAAAAGGAACGAGCCATCTACTATCTGAGCAAAAAGTTCACCACACCTGAAGCCAAATACTCATCGGTGGAGAGAACCCATGTAGCATTGGTGTGGGTTCTCCATAGACTAAGGCGGTATACCTTGTGTCACGTCCCGTGCCCGATCGGCGTACTAACATCCCGCAAGGTCACCAGAGAACTCGCAACTCACCGGGATCCACAACGAACGTAATGTATGCGAGATGCAATGCAAGCGGAACGATAAAAAAAAAACAATCCGGACAACATAAACAACGGTATGACATAGAGCACAACGTTAACGGACATGGAACACAACTAGGTAAAGTCAAGGTTCATACGGACCGCCAGAAATACAACGACTGCGACTCGAGATACGACACGGGGAACACAAAAAGAAACCACCTAAACAAAAGTCGCCCGTCGGCACATGAGGATACAAAAGAGGGGATGAGGGTCTCTAAACTCCTAAGGGTCGAGCGTCCTCATCGGTGGTCTCATCGGCGGGGAGAGCATCTTCCGGACGGAAATTCGCTTCAAGGGTGTCGTCCGTCTCTGGCTCCGGCTCCTCCTCGGGCTCCGGGTCCTCCTCGATCTCCAGCTCGTTCTCCGCCTCAGACTCTCCATCGGGCTTGCCCATCTGCTGGTCCCGCTCGGGATCTACGACATGGACTACGTTCGGGATAGGCTCGGGGAGCATCGGGGGTTCATCCGCCGGCCCATCGAGCTCCAAGGTCCCTCCATCCAAAGCGGGCGGTCCAGGTATGGGAGACCTCGACTCGGGAACCGGTCCGACTATGGGTCCAAGGACAGGGAGTCTCGAGGGTGAGGCTATCGGAAATCTAGGTCCGGCAGCATCCAGTACATACTCGGAAATCACTTCCTCCCTTAGTGGCCCGGATACAAAGTCCCCATCCTTATAGGTCCAAGAGAGAAAGGAAAATGGGGTCGGGAGTCCTCTCGCGTCATCTATCCATAAGGTGCTAATCCTCCGATAATAGGCCCGATCGGGTTCCACTCTGCACTCGGTGATCACGGGCTCGATTATCTTGAACTAACGGACGGCTTATTAGGCATGTACGTGTAGCAACCTCGTGATTCTCATCACTATTTAGAATACTCGAGATTTAGCGACCTCGATTGTCCCGGGAATGCGAGGGTTCGTCGCTAGTTCCGATTATCCCGATCGTCATAGTTCGAATTAAGGAGATTTTGGCAAATTGTACGTTGGCGAGCGGAATCACCCTCGACCCAATCGTCCAACACTAGCCATATGTTCCTTAATCGTTCTTAGACCGGTCCTTAACGATCCAAAACTTTTCCTCGACAATTCCTAGGGTCTAAGTGCCATTTCTCACGCGAATTTCCTAGGTCTACGTCGTACCTCCCGGTCAGCCTTTCTCCTTCGGTTAGTCAACCCATGAGTGATCAATTCAGGGCGAGATATAACTGGAATACATCGTCGGATATTCATTCATTCATTAGTTACGAATCGGGTTGAAATTTGGGATGTCACAACTCTTCCCCCAGTCTGAACTTTCGTCCTCGAAATTTACAATCCAAGTCACATACTCAAACAAATGGGGGTGCTGACGTCTCATCGCTTCCTCCGCTTCCCACGTGGCTCCCTCGGTACCATGATGTTCCCATATTACCTTGACCAGCGGGATCGTCTTATTCCTTAGTACTTGCTCCTTTCTATCCTTGATCCTGACGGGCCTTTCCACATACGTCACTCTTTCGTCTACCTCGATGACTTCATGGTCCAATACATGTGTCGGGTCCGGCTCATACTTCCTTAGCATCGAGACGTGGAAGACATTGTGCACCTGCGACAAACTTGGCAGCAAGGCGAGACGATAGGCTAAGGTACCGATTCGCTCCAATACCTCAAAGGGTCCCACGTACCTAGGACTCAACTTTCCTTTCTTGCCGAATCTTGATAGTCCTCGCATCGGCGACACCTTGAGGAATACATGATCTCCGATCTGAAATTCCAAAGGCCTTCGTCGCTTGTCCGCATAACTCTTTTGGCGACTCTGTGCCGTCTTGAGCCTTTCTCTAATCACCTTAATTGCTTCCACGGATCTCTCCACCAACTCCGGCCCAATTATGCTTCTTTCACCAACTTTGTCCCAGACAAAGGGGTTCGGGCAAGCCCTACCATATAATGCCTCGAAGGGTGTCATCCGAATACTCTGCTGGTAATCGTTGTTATAGGCAAACTCCACTAAGTGTAACCGATCCTCCCATCCACTTTTGAAGTCAATTACACATGCCCTTAGCATGTCTTCCAGGGTCTGAATGGTCCTTTCTGATTGTCCGTCGGTCGGGGGATGGTACGCCGTCTTGTACTGCAGTTTTGTTCCCATGGCCTCTTGTAAACTTTTCCGGAACATGGCCGTGAACTTCGGGTCTCGATTGGACGTAATCGTCACTGGGACTCCATGTAAGCGCACTATCTGCCTCATGTATAACCCTGCATACCTCTCCATATCAAAATCCTTTCGTACTCAAGGGAAATGTACGGACTTGGTCGGTCCCATCCACAATCACCCATATGGAATCGTGTCCTCGTTGACTCCTTGGCAGCCCCATTACGAAATCCATGGTGATGTGCTCCCACTTCCATTCGGGAATCTCTAAAGGTTGTAGCATTCCGCCCGGCTTACAGTGTTGCGCCTTAACTTGTTGGCACGTCAAGCACTTCGCCACATGCTTAGCGACATCTACTTTCATTCCATTCCACTAGTAGTGTTGACGGAGATTTTGATACATCTTCGTACATCCCGGGTGAATACTATAGTTACTTCGATGCGCTTCCGATAGAATCCTTTCTCGGAGCTCTTCGTCATTGGGCACGCACAACCTCCCACGAAACTTCAGTATTCCTTCCTCCGACACTTGAAACTCCGGTTTCCTCTTATCCGCCTCCATTTCCAATATCTTTTGGAGGTCGGGGTCCGTCGACCGCAATGCCTTAATCCTATCCCGGATCTCAAGTTCAATCTTTAGTGTCGCCATCAAGCTGGACAAGCGACGGACTTCCGGTTTGAACTCCGAATCTCTTATCCTTTCCAGCAGAGTCCACTCTTTTACTAGCATATGCGCCATACTCGACTTCCGACTTAGCACATTAGCTACTCGATTTGCTTTCCCAGGGTGATACAGAATGTCGCAGTCATAGTCCTTGAGTAACTCTATCCACCGACGTTACCTTATATTCAACTCCTTCTGGGAAAACAAATACTTTAGACATTGGTGATCCGTATAGATCTGAAATTTCTCTCCACACAAATAATTCCTCCAGATCTTCGAGGCAAAGACTATAGCAGCAAGCTCCAAATCGTGCGTCGGATAATTCATCTCATGGGGTCTTAATTGGCGCGAGGCATACGCCACTACCTTTCCATGTTGCATTAGCACACAGCCCATTCCTTTCAAAGACGCATCACTATAAACCTCATAGCCTCCCGGTCCGGAGGGGATAGTCAATACTGGTGCGGGAGTCGCCCTGTGCTTAAGCTCCCGGAAACTCCTTTCACACTTGTCGGTCCAATCAAACTTCATTTCCTTCTTCGTCAATCTAGTTAAGGGCATGGCTATCGAGGAGAACTTCTCCACAAACCTTCTATAGTAGCCTGCCAGTCCCAAGAAACTCCTCACTTTAGTCACCGTTGTCGGTCTAGTCCAATTCATCACCGCTTCAATCTTAGAAGGGTCCACCGAGATTCCATCTCTAGAAACTACATGCCCAAGGAACGCCACTCTATTCAGCCAAAACTCACACTTACTAAACTTGGCGTAGAGTAAGTGTTCTCTTAATGTCTGCAAGATAATCCTCAAGTGCACCTCATGTTCGCTATTACTCCTCGAGTAGATCGGGATGTCATCTATGAACACTATAACGAACTTATCCAAATACTCCTTGAACACTCGATGCATCAAGTCCATGAACACACAGGGGGCATTGGTCAATCCAAAAGGCATCACTGTAAACTCATAATGCCCATACCTTGTCTAAAAGGCAATCTTAGGGATATCTTCCTTCTTAATCCTTAATTGGTGATACCCTATCCTTAGGTCAATCTTCGAGAACACCAAAGCACCTTGCGGTTGGTCGAATAAGTCATCTATTCTTGGCAATGGGTACTTGTTCTTAATGGTCACCTGATTCAACTGTCTATAGTCGATGCACAACCGCAACGACCCGTCCTTCTTCCTTACAAACAGCACCGGTGCTCCCCAAGGTGAAGCACTGGGACGAATAAACCCTTTGTCCAATAGTTCTTGCATTTGCACCTTTAACTCCTTCAACTCGGATACGGACATTCTATAGGGCGCCTTCGATATCGGTTCCGTCCCGTGGGCTAATTCAATAGAGAATTCCGTTTCTCTCTCAGGTGGCAATCCAGGTAAATCTTGAGGAAACACATCGGGGTATTCACGCACTACCGGTATGTTTTCCAACTTAGGTCCTTCCGCCGTCGGATCCAACACAACCGCTAAATAAGCCTCACATCCATCATTCATCGACTTAGTCACCTCAAGTGACGAGATCAAAGGGATCGACGTTCCTCCCCGACTCCCGACAAAATCAAATCTAGGGCGACCAACGGGAAAGAATTGAATCGCCCTGCTCCCGCAATCAACTACAACCTTTAACTTGCCTAACCAATCCATCCCGACTATAACATCAAAATCATACATGGGCAACACAGCAAGATCAATCAATTCCTCACTACCGCCAATCACTATCTTACAACTCCGACATCTTAAGGAGACCAACACTTCACTCTTTAAGGGTGTAGCCACATGCAATATTGCTTCCAACGGTTTTAACTCTAACCCAGCTAAATCAGCAAATTGAGCGGACACGAATGAATGCGAAGCCCCGGGGTCAAACAAGGCATATGCAGCATGATCGCATAATGTAACCGTACCTGTGACCACGCCCGGCGTGTTCTCCACCTCCTTGCGTGCCACAGCATACACTCGTCCTTGAGCCGGCGGCCTACCCAAGTCGTTCTGCGGGGCGGCTCCCGCCGGTGAACCATACTGCGGCCATTGTCCTTGCGATCGCCGTTCGGGAGCTTTACTCGAGCAGTTCCTTATTTGGTGACCCAGCTGGCCACACTTGAAGCACGCGCCCGTCTTACTTGGGCAAGGTCCACGTCCATGCCTCCTACCACATAAACGACGGTTCCAAATGGTCCGACGGTTAGGCTTCCCAATATTCTTCCGGGGTGGAGGGACGAAGTGCTCGTTGTCCGCCATTGGCCTCTTGCCAAACCGGCGACGGTCTCTAACGGGAGCAAACCGCGAACTTGATGCGGTAGCTCTCTCCTTCATGTCCCTTTCGATCATCTGACCTCGTTCGTACATCTCCTCATAGGTCCTCGGGTTCAATGCTATCATTTGGCTACGGAGATCGGGTCTCGGTCCGTCTCGAAACCTTCGCGCCTTGTCCTTCGGGTCCCTTACCATCCTTGGCGTGTACCTTGACAGTCTAGCAAATTCCGCCTCATACTGGTCGATCGTTAGGCGGCTCCGGCGAAGTTGCTGAAATTCTACCAACTTCCGCTCTTGGGCGGTCTCCGGGAAATACTTCCCGTTAAATGCCTCGGTAAAGGCAATCCAAGTCGGGGCGGTGCCCTCGGGGAATATCCTCCCCTTGGTGGCCTTCCACCAATCCTCAGCGACACCCTCAAGTTGGTAAACCATTAGATTCACCTTTTCTTCATCGGTATACCTGAGTACTTCAAAAATCTTTTCCAACTTCTCAATCCATCGTGGTGCAACCTCGGGGTCTCCTACACCGTTGAACTGGGCTGGCTTCAACTTTAGAAATTGCTCCACCAGGTGACTCATCGAGCGATTTCCATTCCCGTTTCCTCCTCCGTGATTGTTCCCATTTGCCACATTGGCGGTGGCCACAACGACCTCTGCAGCTTGAGCCATGGCAGTAGCTCTTTCTTGAGCTTGTGCGCCCATCAACTCACCAATTTGTTCCGGGGTCCTAATTACACCATCCAGCCTTGGATCTTCTACGGGTGGGGTCCTTGAGCTAGACGCTCCTCTAGTACCTCTATTGCGGTTGCTCATCTCAACAAGGTTTCACTACACCCGACAACTACAATTACTCGGGGATCAAGGCCTAAGCCAAGCACTCAAGCATATCTACTCTCAACTAGCATCTTAGGATCCCTCACAATCATCAAGCGGACAACCCACAGGTACTCAATCAAGCATCCAAAACCAAAGGAAAACAAGCTATGCAATCACCAAATCATAGTACTCCAACAACCATAGCGTTACGGCAAGGGTTTTCAATCGTACCTCCGGTCCAACCGCATTTGCAGCTTAGTGAAATCAACACAAGCAATCCAATATATCAAGCAGATTTCATGCCCAATTCACACAATTGCACGATACGAAGACCCAACTCCCCGCCAATACACATGCACCACATCAAATGTCATGCTTTCGTGCCTAAGACTCGCGATCGCCTAAAGTCTCAACTAGTGGTCGCTCTAAAGTCATTCCTCCTTATCACTCCATCGCTCAAACGATGTGGATCGAGCTGACCTTGCTCTGATACCACTCAAACGGGGATGTCACATCTCGTGCCCGATCGGCCGACCAACATCCCGTAAGGTCACCAGAGAACTCGTAACTCACCGGGATCCACAACGAACGTAATGTATGCGAGATGCAATGCAAACGGAACGATAAAAAAAAACAACCTGCACAACATAAACAACAGAATGACATAGAGCACAACGTTAACATACATGGAACACAACTAGGTAAAGTCAAGGTTCATACGGACCGCCGAAATACAACGACAGCGACTCGAGATACGACACGGGGAACACAAAAAGAAACCACCTAAACAAAAGTCGCTCGTCGGCACACGAGGATACAAAAGAGGGGATGAGGGTCTCTAAACTCCTAAGGGTCAGACATCCTCATCGGTGGTCTCATCGGCAGGGGGAGCATCTTCCGGACAGAAATTCGTTTCAAGGGTGTCGTCCGTCTCTGGCTCCGGCTCCTCCTCGGGCTCCGAGTCCTCCTCGATCTCCCGCTCGTCCTCCGCCTCAGACTCTCCATCGGGCTTGCCTATCTGCTGGTCCTTCTTGGGATCTACAACATGGACTACGTTCGGGACAGGCTCGGGGAGCATCGGGGGTCCATTCGCCGGCCCATCGGGCTCCAAGGTCCCTCCATCCAAAGCGGGCGATCCCGGTATAGCGGACCTCGGCTCGGGAACCGGTCCGACTACGGGTCCAAGGACAGGGAGTCTCGAGGGTGAGGCTATCGGAAATCTAGGTCCAGCAGCATCCAGTACATACTTGGGAATCACTTCCTCCCTTAGTGGCCCGGATACAAAGTCCCCATCCTTATAGGTCCAAGAGAGAAAGGAAACTGGGGTCAGGAGTCCTCTCACGTCGTCTATCCATAAGGTGTTAATCCTCCGATAATAGGCCCGATCGGGTCCCACTCTGTACTCGGTGATCACGGGCTCGAACCGAGCCGGCGGTCCAAAAAGTAGCGGCATCGCGGCGGTCGGGAGCGAGGATTTGAAAATGTGGGTCCTACGAGGGTGAGATAACATCCCAGTAAGGTAGGTCTAAGCCAACCCTAGGTTACGGTACCTTCAAGCGATCTAATCTATGACATACTATCGGACATCCACCGACGGACCAAATATGCGGGAATTATGAACATAAGCTAACACACTGAAACTTTCAATTCAATCATCGAACCTTCTACGATACATCCCAACCACGCATGGCATCAACCTCAAGCAATTTAAACATTCGGGCCCGCGTCTCTACGCCTCGGGCTCATAGCATAAGATCTCAACGAATAGGCCACGTAAAAAAAAAAAAAACGCATCGGGCTATACGATATACGTATACATATATATATGAATGAGCTCAATTCATGGACCCGCGTGATAACGCTTTAGGTCGATCCCGCGTTTAACGCATCGGGGCGGGCACAACCCCGTGTTTAACGCATCGTGGTACAATGTGCATACAGATATGTCATAGTATAATACGATCGCTCATAAACCCCGCGTTTAACACATCAGGCTATCATTGCACACAAATCCACTAGGAAATTCCATTCACAACTTCATTAACATGACAATCCGATCGTATTATCAATCATAGGTCCACGCATCACAATTTAGACCAAACTCAATCATGACATAACCAAGGATCACACATACCATTAAAATGGTCATGGCACACCGTAATGCATAGAAATTCCACTTGGTTCAAGCAAATCACATGAGAGTCTAATTAGTCCGAATTGAGTCTAATTTTTCCCATCGCATTTTTGACGCTCCATACCACATCCCACATGTTCATTGGACTACATAGGGTCCCAACTCAGCAATTGCGCCATTATCCCTCATTAAATTCGGCCATTACACACATCTCCACAAAACAAGTCATTTTGAGCCTAAACGCACCCAAACAAGAATCCCACATGCACAACCCATAACCACCACTTTAGACCCCTCTTCTACCACCAAACTAACATAGAAACAAGCTCATTTCACTCACCAAAATTTCGGGTCTTAACTGAGCACTCCAAATCAGAACCGGTTTCTCCTCCAATCTCACACAATCAGCCTCTATTAGGTCCAAACTCACCATCTATCATGCCCTTTAGTACTTGCAAGTCTAAGGAAGGATTAGAACCACTTACCCTTAATATGGCCAAGGAGATTTCCACGGGAGAGGCACCAACGAGCGGCGTGGGTTCTGACCGGCGGCGGTTTGGAAGGGTTCCGGCAAAAAACAAGAAAAATCACTCCTTGCTCTCTAAAAGTGAAACCACAACTAACCAAGGAAAAGCAACCCTCAAGCTGAGTTCAAAGTGGTCTTACCGAAGGAGATGAGGCTTTAAACGACGAGGAAGTGGTCCTAGGAACACTAGCTTCGATTCCGGTCGTTCGGTGCTCGTAAGAGGTCTCTCGGCTCTCCCGGGTTTCGGTGACCCCACGGCGGCTTCAACGGGCAAGGGGGCTGGTCCGGCGATGTAAGAGCTTTTAGGAGGGTGCTGGTGATGGTGGTTTCCTCGGCGGCAAGACGCTGGAAAGGGGCGGCGATCGGGTGGCGAAGGAGGAGGGCGGCCGAGAGAGGGGAACCGAGAGGAAGAGAATGAGAAGGAGAAGAGAAAAATGAGGGGAGTGAGGAGGAGATGGTCGGCCAAATGAGGAGGAGAAAGAAGGGAGAAGAAGAAGAAGAGAGAGGGAAGGAAGAGTGTTTCCAAAGCTTTGCACAAACTCTCATGGTGAATAGTGATGGAAGGTTGTCAATCAAGGGGACTATTCTAGTCAATCAAGGGTATTGTCCCCTAATCCATCAAGTTGTGTCCATGGGTTCAAGGGTTTGTCCTATCTTGAAATTTAAAAGCACATGGGGTTTTGGTGGCTTCTAGAATTTCGACTAACATGGGGGATTAATGTTCCCTAAACGCGATTAACCTTCTTGTAAGTAATTAGGCCCTAAATCGATCGAGATTAAGGGTTAACCAAATTTTAAACCCTTTTTCTATTCTTAAGGGGTATTCTAAGGTCCAAATCTTTGATGAGACGATGTCCAAAATTTATTTTTTTTTTTATTTTTTATTTTTTCTATTATTTTTTTTTTCCTTTTTTATTTAAATTTATTTTAATTTTTTTTTTAATTTTTATTTGAATTTTATTTGGGTTTTAGTGGTGAATTTTTGTGTTTTATCTTTTTTTTTTTATTATTTTTTATTTTATTTTTTTTTTTTTTTCTTTTTTTTTGGGTTTTTTTTTTTTTGTTTTTTTTTTTTTTTTTTTTTTTTTATTTTTTTTTTTTTTTTTTTTTTAATTTGTTTTTGGTTAGGACACCCCCTCCCCCGTACCAAAAACTCTATCCATATTTTTTTTTTTTTTTTTTTTTTCGGTCCTTTATTTTTCCAAAATTTTTCTCTTATATTTTTAAGGGTGTTGTTATCGAACTTTTAGTCGGTTTTCTTTAGTTTTATTTTCCAAAATTCACTAAAAATTCACAAAAATCAAAAAATTAAAAAATCAGCATTGGAAGCCTTGGCCAAGCTTAAGGAACCAATTTGGAACAAAAAATAATTTTTCATATTTTTCATTTTTTAATATTTTCAGAAAATAGGAAAATACTTCAAAATTCATAAAAAATACTTTTCGAGGTCACAAAAATACACAAAAATGTTCAATATTTTTCTTTTAATTCCCTTTTCATATTTGACCTCAAGAAAAATTGAAAATTGAGTTCAATTTTAGGTGTTTCTTCATAACGCCTAGAGTTGAATTTGCACAAAAATACCAATTGAGTCTTTTTATTTGCAATTTTTGCACATTTAGAGTCTAGACATTCAATTGCAGTCCCTTTGAACTTCAATTTGATTAATTGCACCCTCAATTGCACGAATTGCACGAATTAGACAAAAATCCCCAAAATTTTTGCAATTTAGTCCCTCAATTTTTCAATTTTTCAAATTACTTTTCAATTGAGGGACTTTCTCTGAAAAATTGGACCATCCCCTAGGGTTTTGATACATTCTAAATCGATTGGCATAGGTCTCATAGTCCAATTTGATCGAATTGATGCTCAATTGAGCATTTCCCCAAATTGGGCAATTTGAAAAATTTGGGGCTTTTTGTACAAATTGATGGGAACTTTTGGGTAAAAACACATTTTTAGATAATATTCAGGCCCTAAAGTCCAATTTTGAGGTTTAATTGCAAAAATTCCCAACCAATTTTGTTTAATTTTGAAAATTGCATGAAATTCATTTATGCGAACCGGTTCGGACCGTTTGACCACCGGTCGGACCGGTCAAACCGATCCAAACAATGTCATCTTCTTCCCCAACTCAGCACGAGCCAATTTGCAGGTTTGAGGGCCGAACTTCAATGGTCAAATTGAGGACCAATTCGTGCCTAATTGATCCAATTGGTTGAGGGCTTTTATTCTTCGAGGTTGAGGAGCGTCGAACGCTCACCGGCGGCGAGGCCAATGCCCGCCGGAGGCAAGGTGGAATCGATGGTCAAAGGCGCCGGCGAGGAAAAAGTCAACATTTCTCAAACCGTGATTCAAATTGATGCTCATTTGAGCTCGATTAAGGGTCTAACGGACGTTGACGGAATCATAACCGATTTCGTCACCGTCCGGCGACCAAAACGCGTGAGATTGCCACGTGAGAAGGCCTCGGTGAACACTCAGCTCCAATGCGCGTGCGATTTGAAAAACCAATATAAAAGGTTGAAGAGGATTCTAGAAGAAAGGGGGGCTCATTTGATTCACGAGCGTAAACGAGAATAGAGAGAGCGAGAGTTAGAGAGAGAGAGAGAACTCTCGCGTCCGCCATTGACTAAGGTTCGAGCGCCTACTTGTGGATTGCTCGTCCAGCCAATCCAGGCAAATCGAGCGTCGGATCCACTTGAAGCTTCCCCAAGCTCCGGAAAAGCGACCGAGCCACTTGGATTGACTTGAAACATCCAAATCGGGTGAGTCGAACTTCTCAAACTTTCTCTCGTGCTAGCATGGCATCTCACTTCCCGCATGAGTTCGATTAGTGCAATTATTGTGGGCATTTTCATTCTCGAACCTCACTAACCACGTTCGCATTGTTCTTTGCATCGATTTTGCATGTAAAACCCCGAGTCGGACCTTCAACCATACACGGTTTGGCCGGACTTCGCCGGGGCGAATCCGGCAACTCCGGGCTCGATCGGAGCCCGAGGTAAGTGTTCTCGACCTGATTTAATTGTGTCCTGAAGCTTGAATTCCATTGTTATGCTCTATATTTGCTTGATTTGAAGTTCTAGATATAATGATTGTGTGTGGTTCGATTCTCACGATTTAGCTGATAGAAATGCTTTAATTCTTAGATATGATAAATATAGAGGTTAGGCGGAGTCGAATCGGTGGTGGTTTGAGGTCGATCCGGCGAGATCTCACCGTCGGATCTCGCCGGAGGAACCTCGGCCGTCCATTAGGTTGTCGTCGCGAGGGAAGAAGACGATGATGATGTGGCGGTCAACGAGTCAACAAGCTGCGACGTGTCGAGGCGATTGGTCCGGCTCATCGTCGACTCGGCTCGGCCGTTGGCGCGGACGAGCCGAGTCGGCCTCGATCCGGACTGCCCGAGTAATTAGGTAGGTTTGATTTAGGGCCGTCGGATCTGGTTTTTGTATTTTTAGATTATTTAGATATATTAGATAGAAAATAGAAAATATAAAAACGGTGTCGTTTAGGTTATAAAGTGCGTCGTCGTTTAGGTAGATTTGGAATGGACGGTAGGATTAAGTCTAGGTGATCGTGGCCATTCGAAATTTAACCAATTCGGCGTCGTTTTAACTGAGTAGAGATAGAGCACGGCGAGATCGAGATCTAGGTTAAATCACGGCCGTCCGCTTGTTTAAAAGATGCGACACCGTTTAGGATAGAAGGAAGCGATGTCGTTTTGATGGTTTGAGAAGAGTTGAACGGCCGAGATCGACGTCTTGAGATCTAATCGTGACCGTCCATTTTTTACTAGATGCGGCGTCGTTTAGTGTGAGGCGCCACGGCCGGGATGTCGTTTCGATGTAATCCTGGCCGTTCGTTCGGTGTTAAGATCAATCTTTTGGGAGTTGATCTCGAGATCAAGTTCATTCTTTTATTTTTTTTTTATATTCGAATATTAGGGAAATGATTTAGAAAATCAAAAAATAAAATATATTAGAAATATAGTATACGGCACCGTATTGGAGGTCGAGCGGGTCTGTGGGCGGTCGGACCGGGTTGACCCGGTCCGGTTTATTAATAAAAAATAAATAAAAAATAAAAAAGAAATTTCAAAAAATCCAAAAAATTGCAAAAATACTTAGAAAATTCATAAAAATTCCCAGATTTTCACAAAAAAATTTCTAAAAATTTCTAGATCGATTTGGGACTCATAAAGTCTAGATCGAAAATTTTGAGACTTTGAGGGTCGATGAATGTCGATCCGGAAAATTCCTAGTATTTTTAGAAAATAAATAAAAAATTCAAAAAAATAGAAAAAAATTAGAAAAATTCTAGAAAATCACAAAAAATGGGAAATGGCCACATTCAACTGGCCCGACCCCAATTTTGTGATTTTCGGGTCCCGAACCCCAAAAAATGACCATTCTACCCTTATGGGCCTTCCGCCCCAAATTTTCACCAAATCACCCCGAAACCCGAATTTGATTTTTGTGTGGGCCGATAGGGCCATTTTAGATATGTCAAACCTTGATTGATTGATTTGATTGCTTGTGATGATTTTGATTGCACATTAAATTTTTTGATTGTGATTGTTAGGATAGAAAATCCCCATCTGCATGAATACTTAGAATTGTTAGGGCCTACCTCACTCGATATCGCATCTGCATGAATTCTTAGGTTAGAAAAACACTCAACATCGGTAACCGAAAGGGCGTCAATTGAGAATCTTGGCGTAACCAAGTCCCCGGACCCAAAAATCTCTTGGTTTTCGCAGAACCGAACGGTTTCTCCCGACCGCTCGGTAAGGTTTTCCGATCATACCTTCCAATAAACCGATCGGTGGCGACTCCAAAATTGCATGTACACATCGCACATGCCACCCGACCACACTAAGGTCGATATCGATATTTGATAAATTTTACCCGACATCGCGATTCGAGTAATGGGTCTTGGGAGAGACCCGTGATCCCCTAAAAAAATATACCCCGCCGACAACCGGGGTTTATATATAAAAAAAATTGAAGGGGATCGGCTCGTTAACCTTCGCCCCGTTGATAATTTCCGAAGGAGGGTCGCGACAGACCGGCGACTCCACCGGGGACAAATTTGTCTAAGAGGACTTAAGCCGATAAAAATGTTGATTGTTTTCTAACCTCGTTTTCTGCAGATGCTCTTGAAGATGAGGTACGTCCACTAACAAAAAGTGTTAAATGTTGATGCAGATGGGAGTTATAAGGGGTGGCTGTCTATGCTAACCCTTTTTGATGCAGATATGGAGTTTCGGGTTGTTTGTTTATTTATGCAAATATTGAAGCGGTGTTTTGAATATAAATTGTTGTGCATGTCTTGCATATTTTGAGGATCACGACACTGCACACACAAGCGCCTAAACCCGAGCCGCGAATCACCCTTATAGGTCGCCATAGATAGGGATCGGTATGCGAAGCTCTTGTGTTTGATTGCACTTGGGTTGACCATATTTGATCCCGCTCGCTATGCAAGATTGATGGTCCTACCCACTTGTTGTTTGATTGCGCTTGTGGGCGGCCCATCGATTTGTATAGCGGGAGCCCTTTTTAGGTCCATACCCGAGCCTTTTTGATTTCTTTAGAGTTGAACCTCACTTGTCTCATGCGCATGTGAAATGGATGGTTGGTATACCTAAAACCAAAAACCAAAAAAAAGAAGTAACATCGGTTGGTAAGGCTTTCTACCCTCTTTATTTTGAACTTGTAAATTTAAATTTTGCATATCATGCATTTTCACGACATATCATCACAATTTGTAAGATCGTTTAAGTGATCGGGGTTGAAGGTCAAATTTTCCTTTTTAGGATAGATGGCGCCCCAAAGTCATGTTGATGTACCCGACGTATTCACATGGGAGCGGAGGACCGTTCGGCGCAAGGGCCGAGTACCCGCTACATTTCGAGTCTTTGGATTTGTCCATGGACGGGAGCTCAATGGACGGAACCGCATCCGTAGCGAGAGTTGCGATTATACCCGATGTGGACGATATTTGGAACTCGAGCGCGAGAAAGAAAGAATTTGGGAGTTGTATATGAAATTGGCAAAGAAGCCACGTGCGATCAAGACGGCCCCAAAGCACTCCCCGATTAAGAAGAAGGAAGTCATCACCATATCCTCCGATGATGAAGAAGATGTCAAGCTTCCCGAGATAGTGGAGATTTCATCCGATGAGGATACCATTCCGATTGTCTAGATTAGTACGACTTTGGGGCATTTTCTAGGTTTTATTATATTTTGAGTCGATTATGTACTTTCATCGACATTTATTGTCCGAACGTCTTTAGATGCTACCATGTCTATCCCTCTCGACTTTATTGTATTAGACTTGTAAATTCCATGAGTTGTCAAATTGTGAGCGACTTTCTACCCCGATTACGCTTAAACGATCCTAATCAAATTACATGCCATCTTTGGGTGAGATTAGGTCCATAACTACCCTATTTGGCTTATTTGGGTCAAATGGGAGTAGTTGACCCTCATGTTACCAAAAGATGACATGGAATTTAGTTAGCATCACATTTCATGCATATTCATATTAAACCCGTGGTAATTGACTTTAGGATCATCATCTTTTGCATTTTTAGATCATGGGGAATGGAGACATCAAGATCATTCCCAATACCACGCAAAGAACTCGCTATATGGTGGGATCGCCTCGACATCGTCAACAAGGCCTACGTGGAAGGACGTTTGGGACGACTTGTAGATTTGATCAAGGTGGAATACCAACCGGCGCTTATTCAAGCACTAGCCAAGGCATGGGACGCGCGTACAATGACATTTAACTTCCGAGGATTAGAGTTGACCCCTACGCTCGAGGAGTATACCGCTATTATCGGGGCCAAATTTGAAGAACGTATAGCTCAACCCCCTTTGGACATGGACTCCACTCGTTCTTTATCGAGTTTTCTCCGTCTTAAAACTTCCGAGATTGAAAAAGTTTACAAGTCCAATTCTAACAAGTTCACCTTCTCGTTCCTTTTCGACAATTATTCCTCTTTACCCACCGAAACCGGTCATAAATCGGGAAAGGTGTTCATCTTGGCTTTCTTTGCATTTGTCCTATTCCCAACTTCTAGAACTACCTTTGACCCTTCCATAGCCCATATAGCCGAGACAAGCATGTTGTCGCTGGGGATTATTCGTACATGATTCTAGCTGAGACCTTTCTTTCCCTAAATCGTTCCAAAACTTCGAAAAAGGCCGTTTTCCAAGCGTCTAATGGGCTACTCCACATGTGGTTCACCTCTCATATAAAGACATTCCAACTCCGAGTAGGGTGTTATGAGATCAATGAGCACGTTCACCCTCTTAGATCCTTCCTTAAGTGTCAATCCCTTATACCCAAATACTCGTTTAAGAAGTGGGTTGAGCTATTAGAAGATTTGAAGCCTGAACATGTTAGATGGCGTTTGACTTGGCCCAAGATTGTGGAGGCTCGCATTATGGGTGTTGAAGATAGTCCTATCCCCCTATTGGGATGTCTTCGCGATGTGGCATATTACCCCATCCGAGTGGTAAGGCAATTTGGAGTTTTACAAGAAGTGCCACCGGATGTTTGTCCCGGGATTTTCTCATTCGACATGACACGAGGAAAACTTACAAAAGAAGCAAAGAAGTTATATCGGGCTCGGATCAAGCTTATTCTTCATGCTTTGAAGAATTCCCCATTGCAACAAGTTGAATGGCCGGATTATTTGGATGATGAGATGAACATTCATAGAGCCTCCAAGGAGTATATCCAGAGATTTAAGGAGTATCGCCAATCAACGGTTGAGCCATATGTACCCGAGTGCGTATCTCCTCGGATTGAAGAGGTGGAGTCATATGAGCCAGAGTACATAGTACCGTACGTACCGGGGGTAGAGCCGTACATTCCCGAGGATCCGGAGCGGTGGATGTCGGAAGAAGGAGAAGACCCATACTTGTGGGATTCCGATGGATCAGAAGAGCAAGAAGAGTGGAAGCGTCCCCGACTTGGATAGATCCATTCCCCCATTTAGATTTTACATATTTGTTATCTTTTAGATACTTTTGAACAATTTGGTTTGTAATAGATACATATTATTCCTTTTATGAGCATTTCATGCATACATATAGAAAAGTCAATTACCACGGATCAATGTCTCCAAATCCTTTAATATTTTCCATACTGATTTGATGTTACAAAAACAGGTGAGTGACAAATACGAGGACTCGTAGCAAAACGCGCAAATTAAGGATGGAACAAGAAGAGCTCGCACCTCGTGTGGGTAATCTGGAGAACCAAATGAATGTGATCGCCACAATGGTGGCGGAGATGAAAGCGATGATGATCGCTAGCCAGGGGAGATACCCCGTTGATCCTAATTCTCAAGCCCCTGCGGGGTCATCCGATGGAGCGAACGCTAATCCGGCGCCCGCCGCTAATCCCACTCCGAATCCGGAGAGACCGCCTAAGGATCCTCCCGTTGTGATAGATTTGGAAAAGAAGGAGAAACAGGTCCTCAAAATGGAAGAGGAGATCAAAAGGCTTGCTAAGATCGAAGAGTGTTTGGCAAGTCGGGGTTATGAACTCTCAAGGTTCGATAAGGTTGCACCGTTCGAAAAGATAGAGGTTCCTGCCGACTACAAGGAACCGGACTTTGTAAGGAAATATAATGGGACCGGGTGTCCCAAGGCGCACTTGAAGTATTATTTGCGCCGAATGTCGCAATTCTCGGACAACATTCCGTTCTTGGTTAACACCTTCCCGGAAAGCCTATCCGGGGCAGCCCTGGCGTGGTTCATTGAATTGGAGCCAGAGAGGCTCGCCGATTGGGACAAGCTGGCGGACGAGTTCCTTCGGCAATACAAGTTTAACACTTTGACCGCCCTCACTAGAGAGGACCTTCCGAGAACCGTAAAAGGAAAGAGCGAGGCCGTTCGCGCCTACGCCCAAAGATGGAGAGCGTTGGCTGTGCGGGTAAAACCGCCCGTCCCGGAAGAAGAACTAATAGACCTATTTCTCAAGGCCCTTCCCTTTGAGTTTTTCGACAAGCCGAACACCTCCGGGTGTCGGACGTTTGCGCACCCGATCAAGGTGGCGGAGCGCCACGAGTGGGCACTAAGGAGAAAGAAGATACCCGAGGCGCCTTTCGGACGCCAATACCCTTTGAGAAGGGATAATAGGGAGCAAACTGGAGAAGTAGCCTTTGTCCCTAACCCGCCAAAGCCTAAAAATTTCTCACCTTCAATCCCTACCCAAGGAACGTCCTCCTGGACCGCTTCCAAACCACCGGAATTCAGAAAAAAGAACCAAATTGTTTTTACCCCACTACCCCGACCCTTATCCAAATTACTACCAATGCTTCTGGAGAACCGCTTAGTTGCAAAAGAGCCACCTAGAGCTCACCCGCCAAGATTTCCTGGGTATGATGAGACCTAGACGTGCATATACCATATGGGAGAAAGGGGACATAACGTGGACAACTGTCTCGCTCTCAAGTTCAAGGTGCAAGCATTGATCGATGGAAAAGTTCTAGAGTTTGATAAAGCTGAACCTAATGTGCAGCAGAACCCGTTACACGAGCATCGCGAGGTGAACGCGATTTTTGGAGGCGAAGAGGAAGAGGTTACGGAGTTCATAGTGGATATGGGTAAAATGCGGGATGTCTTGACATTGGCCTCACAATACCCGGAAGGAGAAAGTATTTCCCGGGAGCAAAAGGAAGCTTGCTTAGAAAAGTTGATCAATTTGGGAGTCATAGGAAAAATGGAAGATGTCGCTTTCAAGGGGACCTACGTGGCGGTGGACATGCTGTCTGAGGAATTTGCGATGAAACCTACGAGGGGAGACTGTTTTGAAAATACCCTCGGGATATTTGATGAGCATCAAAGATGGCCAAGAAATTGAAGAGATAGACGAATATGAAGTCCGTCTGGATAAAGCACGCAAAGGTGATAGAAGATTTATGCAGAAGGCCCTTGAGAGAGGCGAAATAGTGGATAATCTCGGAGAGGATAGTGGCGGTTATAACTTTAAAGTGCTATATTCGGCACCCCCAAGCTTTTTTGTCGATTCTGGAGATGTAGTCCCCGATGGGTGGGGTGGAATGGATGACCCCGAAAGTGAAGAATTTGTGGGAACGGTCGATGAAGTTAAAGACCAAGCGGCTCCTCAGAATGAACAGGAGAATCAAGGAGTCCAACGTGCGACTTTCTAATTTGGAGACCCATATGCGACATTTAACAACCATGGTAGCGGAATTATCGCAACTGATGGCTAAGAATGACGCCACGAGAGTAGAAGAGAACATGCAGATTCTGGAAATACGGCGGACCATGGAGACACAAAATCGAAAGATCGCCCTACTGCAAGAGCAAGGAGACGATGTGTCAAGGAAAATGGATGAGTTGAAAGAGCTGATTACGCCACTTACTCGGGCAAGAAATGTTCCGCCCCAAGGCGTGAACCCGAGAGTGACCTTCCGCACGAAGTATAATGGCGCTGGGTGTCCTCTGGCGCATATCTCATACTATCTTCGTCAAATGGTTGGCCATCATGAGGATGATGAAACATTGATCCGGAATTTCGGACATAGTCCAGCGGGCCCCGCACCGGTGTGGTTCCAATCAATCGATTTGGATTGGGTCCCAAGCTGGGAGGATTTATCAGAGCACTTTATACGGCACTTTGAAGCGGGAATCAGAGGTTATTTCACTAAAGCTAATTTGTTGAACATCCGGAAAGGTGAAGATGAGAGTTTTGAACTCTTCGCTAGGAGATGGAAGAAGCACGCTGTGATGGTGCAACCGCCATTGTCAGAAAGGGAAATGCTGGAGTTCGTGCTAAAGTCACTTCCGGCGGAATACTTTGATCGCATGTATGCATACACGTACTCGTCATTCCAACATCTGGTGGAGATTGGTATGAGAATTGAGGGGATTATCCCGAGAATTAGAAGGGAAAGGCAAAGGTGTCTAGATGAAGAAAATGCCACGTTGGTGAGGCCAGGTCCGAACATAACCCCGAAGGATGTTCATGAGGATGAAATGATCGGGATGGTAGATACCCCGATTCGTTTCGTGATTGATTTGAACAAAATTGATAGCTGGGAGTTGGAAGCTTCTAGTTCGGAAAAACCGTCAACATCTAAGTCATCACCTCAGGAAGAGATCATACCGGTGAAGATTAAGTTACCGCCTGTGGAAGAATACAACTCGAAGGCAGTTCATTGGGATTATGGAACGGGCGAAATCGACGCCATAATGAGATCGGGAAGGTGTTATCCACCAAGAGAGGCGGATTCCGAAAAGAGAGTCCCAACTGCGGAAGAGGTTGAGAAGTTGCAATCGGTCGTGAGGACCAGTGAATATGAGGTCGTTGACCAAGCGAGGAAAATGCCGGCACAGATTTCCTTATTGGATCTCTTCAAAAATTCTGAAAAGCACAAGAATGCCCTCTTGAAAGTGCTGGATGAGGTGCATGTTCCGGAGACAATTAACGAAGTTCAACTTGGGGACTTCGTAGGTGCTATCCTTTTGAAAGACCAGATATCCTTCTCGGATGAAGATTTCCCAAAAGAAGGGCGTGTGCATAACAAAGCTCTTTATATCGCCGTGAGGTGCCACGGGAAAGAGGTTCCTCACGTCCGATTGATAATGGCTCTTCTTTTAACCTATGTCCTCTGAGCACTTTGAGAAGCTTGGGGATCAATGAAGATTTCGTGAAGACATCCAAGGCCACCATCCGGTCATTTGACGGAGTCTCCAAAAATGTTGTAGGAGAGATTGAGCTGGACATTGACATTGGACCGGTAACTTTCTCTATACCGTTCCAAGTAATGGACATTCCTAGCGCCTTCACCTTGCTCCTGGGAAGACCATGGATTCATGTGTCCGGAGCGGTACCTTCCTCCCCCGCATCAAAAGTTAAAATTCGTGGTTAAGGGCCGGTTGATCACCGTCCATGGCGAGACGGGACATCGAGCCACTTTAAAAGGGATGGTTCCATACGTCGAGCCTTCAAAGGAGGAGGAGCTGAGTTATCATACCTTCGACATTGTATATGTCATGCATGTATCGCCGGATGCAAAAATGGCTACACCGAGCTTTCAAGACCTGCGACTATGGCGGGAAAAGTGCTACTCTCGAATGGTTTTATTCCGGGTGCTTGGATTAGGAAAATACGGTCGGGGAATCCGTAACCCTTTGAATTTGAGCTCAAACGACCACAAGGTTGGTGCGGGTTATAATGGAATAGTGAAGAATAACACGGGTCGAGGCCGAGGTCGAAACAAGTGTTATGGAGACCGTGGACGCCATGGACACCAAGGTGGCCGTTTTATAGGCACCAATGCATGGAAAGCTAGAGGAAAAATGTTCCTAAACCCCTTATTCGAGGTATTCTCTAAAGGAGGCAAATGGCTGGAAGATGAGGACATCTACGAGGATGCGAAAGCCGGACTTATTCAACCCGTTCCTTGGATAATCGGGTGAACGTGATAATTGAGTGGCTGGACGATGATTTCCCCACCCCCGAGTAAAAGGCTCTTTCCGAACTTTACCTTTTAATGCATTTTGATTACTACATTTGTTTTTGAAGCTTTTCGTTTTTTTAGCACCCTTTGGGTCGCATGTTGTGATCCAAGAAGTGCGATCTTGTATTGTTCTTAGTTGCATCTATTAATGAAAATCATCACAAATTTGATTACGAGACATGTGGAGCAACGGATTGGTCCGATGATGACAATTGATTCTACCATGAGACTTGAGGCCCGATCCGCCATATGATCTGGGGTTTTAAATAGCTTTTGAGAACCGGGATGTCCGGAAGATCGTGGACTAGTTCTCCTTTCTTTGTCTAAAAATTGGAATTTGAAAAATGTTTTCATGATAAAAATCATGCATCCTTCAATTTTATCATCTTTGAATACTAACCTTTCATGGTGCATTTCGGGCATGTCATCCCACCCATACATAATAGGTTAATATGTGACTCGGATCAGCTCGATGATTATGCGTGCGAAGTTGATATAGACGAGGTTGATGTGAGCGATATCAAGAAAGAATGGGATTGTTTTGAAGAATCTAAGCCCCCTATCTCCGAAGAACCCATTACTATTAATTTGGGAGATTCTGACTGCGTCAAGGAAGTGAAAATAGGAGGACACCTGTCCGCAGCGGATGTTTTAAGAATGACGGCATTACTCAAGGAATATCAAGATATTTTCGCCTGGTCATATGCTGACATGCCGGGTTTAGATCGTGAAATTGTGGAGCATGCTTTGCCTACCAATCCTTCTTGCACACCCGGTAAATCAATCACCCGGAAGAATGAATCTCGACTGCGCGATAAGATCAAGGAAGAGGTGATGAAGCTCCTTAAAGTTGGATTTATCGAGGCTGTCCCATATGCTTGATTGGGTCGCCAACATCGTACCGATTAAGAAGAAAGATGGGAGAATTAGAATATGCGTGGATTATCGGGACTTAAACAAAGCTAGTCCGAAGGATGATTTTCCTCTACCGCACATTGATGTGCTCGTCGACGATACTTCGCGGGCTTTGAATTATTCTCCTTTATGGATGGATTCTCGGGATATAATCAGATCATGTTGAAGGAAGAAGATAAAATCAAGACCTCATTCACTACACAATGGGGAACCTTCATTTACAAGGTAAT
Source organism: Rhodamnia argentea (assembly GCF_020921035.1). Taxonomy (NCBI): domain Eukaryota; kingdom Viridiplantae; phylum Streptophyta; class Magnoliopsida; order Myrtales; family Myrtaceae; genus Rhodamnia; species Rhodamnia argentea. The sequence continues at coordinate 18,904,914 of NC_063158.1, read as the reverse complement.
GCCCTTTGGATTGAAAAATGCAGGGGCAACATATCGAAGGGCTATGGTGACCCTTTTTCATGACATGATACATAAGGAGATTGAGGTCTATGTGGACGATATGATTGCCAAGTCCAAGCCTGGAGAAGACCATGTTAAAGTGTTGAAGAAGTTATTTGATCGATTGAGAAAATACAAGCTCAAGTTGAATCTGCGAAATGCGTATTTGGCGCAAGATCTGGAAAAGCTGCTAGGATTTGTGGTGAGCGATCGTGGTATTGAAATTGACCCTTCCAAGATCAAAGCCATATGGGAAATAGGGACTCCTTCCACTGTTAAGGAAGTAAGGGGCCTACTTGGAAGATTGAATTATATATCCAGATTCATATCCCAACTATCAGAAACAGGCGAAACCCTTTCTTCAAGCTGCTAAAGAAAGGCGCGAAAGTGAAATGGGATTCAGAATGCCAACAAGCGTTTGAAAAGATCAAGGAATATTTGGTACAACCTCCGGTGTTGGTGCCTCCTATCCCTAACGTTCCTTTAACTCTATATCCGACAGTTCATGATGAATCCTTGGGAGCTTTACTAGCTCAAACTAACCCCAAAGATCGTAAAGAGCGGGCCATATATTATTTGAGCAAAAAGTTCACAACATCTGAAGCCAAGTACCCAGTAGTGGAAAGGACTTGCGTAGCATTGGTTTGGGTCCTCCACGGATTAAGGCGATATACGCTGCATTATCATATAGAACTGGTCACTAAAAATGACCCTATCAAATACCTTTTGGAGAAACCAACATTGCTAGGAAAGATGGCTAAATGGCAAATATTGCTTTCGGAGTTCGATATCAAAACCTCTCCCCAAAAGTCTGTCAAGGGAAGAGCAATTGCTGACATGCTAGCTGAGAATCCTCCTAAGGACGTTTTAGAGCAAAACAAGGGAGGTCAAATCCTAAACATATCCGAAGACAAATGGACAATGTACTTTGACGGCGCAGTGAACCTCACTGGATCATGCACTGGGGCGGTTCTGATATCCCCCGAAGATCAACATTATCCAGTTTCAGCCAAGTTGGTATTCCCCTGCACCAACAACATTTCCGAATATGAAGCACGCATACTAGGATTACAATTGGCCATCTCATTAAAGGTGAAGAAGCTATTGGTATATGGAGATTCCATGCTAATCATTTTACAAACTCAAGGAGAGTGGAAGACAAAGGATCCCAAGCTTATTCCTTATCATAAGTACCTCGAAGAGCTGATCCAACATTTTGAGGAGATCACTTTTGAATATCTACCAAGAACTCAGAATCATTTTGCCGATGCTCTGGCCACATTATCAGCCATGTTACAAGTGCAAGATGGCCTTGAGATAGAGCCGTTAAGGATTGACATCCTTGAGCAACCTGCGTATTGCATGGTCATTGAAGAAGAACCCGATGAAGAACCGTGGTATCATGACATCAAGAATTATTTGCTGAAGGGCGAATTCCCTCAAGATAGTCAACCGGAAGATAAAAAGTACATAAGCAAGATGGCATCTAAATTTTTCCTCGGCGGACAGATCCTATACAAGAGATCCTTTGACTCGGTCCTATTGAGGTGCGTGAACTCAAAAGAAGCAAATCTCATTATGAAAGAGATTCATGAAGGGGAATGCGGACCGCATATGAATGGCCACCTCCTCGCCAAGAAGATCATGAGACTCGGGTATTCTTGGATGACTATCGAGTCGGATTGCAACCAGCATGTTAGATCCTGTCATCAATGTCGGGTATACGGCGACAGGATAAATGCGCCGCCAACTGAGCTACATCAAATGTCAGAACCATGGCCATTCCGCATGTGGGGAATTGATATGATTGGCCCTATCAACCCAAAGGCCTCCAATGGACATCGTTTCATTCTGGTGGCTATTGATTATTTCACCAAATGGATTGAAGCTAGCTCATATGCCAATGTCACTGCGAATAGTGTGGCTAAATTCATCAAGCGAGATATCATCTCAAGATATGGAGTTCCAAGAGCCATCATTACGAGACAATGGCTCCAATCTGAACAACAAGGTAGTCGATCACTTATTGGAACAATTTAAGGTACGACACCTTAATTCTTCACCTTACCGCCCGCAAATGAATGGAGTTGTGGAGAAGCGGCAAACAAGAACATCAAGAAGATATTGGCTAAAACTGCCGAGAAATATCGAGACCGGCATGAGAGATTGCCATATGCTCTCATGGCCTACCGAACTTCGATTCGTACTTCAACCGGGGCAACTCCCTACTCTTTGGTATACGGTATGGAAGCGGTCCTACCAATAGAGGTGGAAATCCCCTCTTTAAGGATTCTATCTCGAGTAGAACTCACGGAAGATGAGTGGAACCGACAGAGACACGAACAATTGAATTTGATTGATGAAAAGCGATTGAAGGCTATCTTCCATGGTCAAAGTTATCGAGAAGAAAGTGGCCGAGCTTTTAACAAGAAGGTTAAGCCTAGAAATTTTGAAACAGGGATGCTAGTTGTGAAGAAAATGCTCCCAAATGCCCAACACCCGGGAGGCAAATTTATGCCAAATTATGAAGGCCCCTACGTGATTTAGAAGGTCTTATCCGGGGGAGCTCTTATACTTGTAAACATGGATGGGGAAGAATTGGCAAGTCCAGTAAATGCGGACGCCGTGAAGAGATATTACCCTTGAAATAAAATTGAGCTTCAAAGCGATTGATGAGCAAATCTGAGTCACATAGAATTTTGCATTCGCGTGACATTTGCATACATGCATTTGCATACATTTGTATTTTGCTAGGTGAACTGGGAATCATGAAGAACTTTGCGGAGTAACCGATCAAAACAGGGAAGTTATTTGTTATTTTGGATTACAAATTTTGAATATCTTTAACTGATTGTTTCCTTTTGTTTTTACAAGAAACGGGAGTCAACATCCGAAGGAGGTAGAAAGGAGTCGCCTCGGGATTTGAAAATTTTGAATATCTTTAACTGATTGATTCCTTTTGTTTTTACGGGAAACGGGAGTCAACATCCGAAGGAGAGTAGAAAGGAGAAGAAATCGCTTCGGGATTTGAAAATTTTGAATATCTTTAATTGATTGATTCCTTTTGTTTTTACGAGACGGGAGCGGGAATCAACGCCCGAAGAAATGAGACAAGAAGAAATCGCTTAGGGACTTAAAATTTTGAATATCTTGAACTAATTGTTTCCTTTTGTTTTTACGGGAAGCGGAAGTCAATATTTGAAGAAGACAGGTTTGAGGTTCTCCTCCTTTACAAAGTATTTTCATACACCGTCGTGCTTAAAAATTGAAAAACTTTGGATTTGTAAAGCCATAAGGCCCTTTCAAAGAAGCATTCATTCCAAATTACAAAAACATCTTTTGAATATATCTTTTGATGAGAACATTTTTGCAAACGATGAATTTTGATGAAAACGCCCTGAGTTTCTATAAAAAGGGCATGTTTTGAAAGTTTTTCAAAAGAATGATCCTTCAGATGAAAAGAGGCAAACATTATCCTCAAACACGTCCCTGATACACTTGAGTGATGAGTGAGAGTGATAGAGCGAAAGAGCTTAATTTTGGGACGTAGGGATCATTCGCGGTGATTACATGGATTGAAATGATGAAAGGCATTTCCATTTCAAAATTATCCATACACATTTATATCCCTTGATAACCAATTTGAGCCAAAAGGGAGAATTTTCTGAATATAACCATGTCAAGAACCACCCCACAATGGGGCATATTTGGAGGTTCATTGGATGATTCCTTGGAGAAAAGATCGGGTAAGACTTTATTGTGCTAACTTTGCATCAATCTTTTTGTGATAGCTTCGGGTGATTTACGGCGAGACTTGGAACACCTCAAAGTGAAGAAAAGCATTTCATTTCTATATCCCCAAACACTTACCCTTTGAAGAGCCAATTTGAGCCATTGAATATTCATTTCTAAACCCTTGTTGGTGATCACCTCCCCACGCTAGGGCAAAACAAAGGAATAACCAGCAATAAGTCAAAATGCATAATTTGGAAGAATTCTTGATACTAGCCTCAAAAGAGCCGATCGATGCAAAAAAATAAAGATTGAAAGGGCTAGAAAAAGCAAAGTGCCTGGTAAAAGCAAGGCCAAAGCCCATGAAAAGAGCACCCCGAAAAGGGGCAAAGTTTGAGAAAAATCATCAAGATGAAAAGAGGAAAATCCTCAAAGTCGATTGAAGAAAGAATGATCATGAATCTATTGCAAAAGCAAATGAATGCTGGAAAAATGTCAAGGTGATCACCAAAGTTCACCCCTCTTTTGAAAATATGGCCATTCTTAAAAAGCCCACCTTAAGCCAAGATACAACCTGTCACCAAAACTTTTCTGATCTAAGAGGTGTTTCGGGTTGATGCAAGAAATCATACAGGAAGCTACCGCTTAAAGAGGTAAGTACAATCCTCTCTTATCATGACTTCGGGGTTCTTGACTTGTAAACCCGAAGAAGCTATTGTTGATCAAGGTTCATTTCTAAGCCTCAAAATGAATATCCTTTGATGAGCCTTTGACCCGGCCTGAATTACGGTCCCTTTTAAAATGCCTTCTCCGATTAGTCGGATTGTATGCATCTCGAATGATCCCAAAACCTCAAGGTTAGGTTTCATGTGAGCGGATTTGAATTTTAAGAAAAGCCTTTCCAAAATGGTGAGAAGCCCTCTTGGATGAAGGAAAACCCTTTTGAAAAATTTTTAAAACAACCTTTTTGAAGAACACTCAAGGTGTGTCATTCAAAATCCATCCTCGATGGAAATTTGAACTTGTGATTGGATACATTTCCTTCGCAAATACACTTTGAAAATTTGTTTGGAATTCTTGAGTTTCTCTCCAAGACTTGAGATTGTCATTTTAATGATGTTTGAGTGAACTTTCTGCGGGTTCCTTGGTGATCCCAAATCCTCAGAAAAGTTGCATTTTAAAAAATTTGATTAACTTGGACTTCTTGTAGGTTCCCCGATGATCCCAAATCCTCAGAAAAGTTACATTTTAAAGATTTGATTAACTTGGATTTTCTAGGTCCTCGTGGCTTCCGGCATCCCAGTCCTCGAGATCCTCAACTTTGAAAATTTGAAATAGGGTTTGAGCTTCTGTAGGTACACTAGTAAACCTAGGTCCTCAGATGGCACCCTCTCGGACGGTGAGTAGCTTCCTAGATGAAAGCCGATCTGCTTTTTAGAAAATTTGAAATAGGGTTTGAGCTTACGTAGGTACACTAGTCAACCTAGGTCCTCAGATGGCACCCTCTCGGACGGTGAGTAGCTTCCTAGATGAAAGCCGATCTGCTTTTTAAAAAATTTGAAATAGGGTTTGAGCTTACGTAGGTACACTAGTCAACCTAGGTCCTCAGATGGCACCCTCTCGGACGGTGAGTAGCTTCCTAGATGAAAGCCGATCTGCTTTTTAGAAAATTTGAAATAGGGTTTGAGCTTCTATAGGTACACTAGTCAACCTAGGTCCTCGGATGGCACCCTCTCGGATGGTGAGTAGCTTCCTAGATGAAAGCCGATCTGCATTTTAGAAAATTTGAAATAGGGTTTGAGCTTCTGTAGGTACACTAGTCAACCTAGGTCCTCGGATGGTACCCTCTCGGACGGTGAGTAGCTTCCTAGATGAAAGCCGATCTGCTTTTTTTAGAAAATTTGAAATAGGGTTTGAGCTTCGTAGGTACACTAGTCGACCTAGGTCCTCGAGATGGCACCCTCTCGGATGGTGAGTAGCTTCCTAGATGAAAGCCGATCTGCTTTTTAGAAAATTTGAAATAGGGTTTGAGCTTCAGTAGGTACACTAGTCCACCTAGGTCCTCAGATGGCACCCTCTCGGACGGTGAGTAGCTTCCTAGATGAAAGCCGATCTGCTTTTTAGAAAAATTTGAAATAGGGTTTGAACTACAGTAGGTGCACTAGTCAACCTAGGTCCTCGAATGGCACCCTTCCAGACGGTGAGTAGCTTCCTAGATGAAAGCCGATCTGTGTTTTAGATGGTGAGTCCCCCCATAGAGGATAGCCAATCTCTTTTAAATAGGTGAAACCCCTTTGTTACAAGGGTGAACCTCCCTTCCGGACGGTGAGTAGCTTCCTAGATGAAAGCCGATCTGTGTTTTAGATGGTGAGTCCCGCATAGAGGATAGCCAATCTCTTTTAAATAGGTGAAACCCCTTTGTTACAAGGGTGAACCTCCCTTCCGGACGGTGAGTAGCTTCCTAGATGAAAGCCGATCTGCGTTTTAGATGGTGAGTCCCTGCATAGAGGATAGCCAATCTCTTTTAAATAGGTGAAACCCCTTTGTTACAAGGGTGAACCTCCCTTCCAAACGGTGAGTAGCTTCCTAGATGAAAGCCGATCTGCCCCTTTTTAAATGATGAATCCCCAGTGGATAGTCAAACCCATTTTGAATAGGTGAAATCCCTTTGTTACAAGGGTGAACCTCCCTTCTAAGTCTTCAAACCACCGCTCGACACCATATGGACGACCATTGCAAAATCTCGCCATTCATTCGAAAGGTAATTCCATACACTCAATCTTTCAACCTCGGATCAACAAATATCAGACTACCGACGGGTGAGCTACGGGTAAGTATCTCTCTCTTCTTATCTCTCTTTCACATGAAATGAGCATAAATTGAAAATAATTCCCCACGGAGTCAGAACTTTAACAACAAAGGTAAGGCAATTGGATGTTAAGACTAGTTTTCTTTAGATTTTTCCCCCGCAGAGTCGATTAAGGATCCAGGTGTCACCTTGTCTTTGAAAGCAACCTCTAACCGAGATTACTTTCAAAGAGGGGCATCTGTTGACACTCGAATTTTTAGTCGATTTTTCTTTAGTTTTATTTTCCAAAATTCACTAAAAATTCACAAAAAATCAAAAAATTAAAAAATTAGCATTGGAAGCCTTGGCCAAGCTTAAGGAACCAATTTGGAACAAAAAATAATTTTTCATATTTTTCACATTTTTTAATATTTTCGGAAAATAGGAAAATACTTCAAAATTCATAAAAAATACTTTTCGAGGTCACAAAAATACACAAAAAATTTCAATATTTTTCTTTTAATTCCCTTTTAATTTTGACCTCAAGAAAAATTGAAAATTGAGTTCAATTTTAGGTGTTTCTTCATAACGCCTAGAGTTGAATTTGCACAAAAAATACCAATTGAGTCTTTTTATTTGCAATTTTTGCACATTTAGAGTCTAGACATTCAATTGCAGTCCCTTTGAACTTCAATTTGATTAATTGCACCCTCAATTGCACGAAAATTAGACAAAAATCCCCAAAATTTTGCAATTTAGTCCCTCGAATTTTTCAATTTTTCAAATTACTTTTGATTTAGGGACTTTCTCTGCAAAAATTAGACCACCCCTAGGGTTTTGATACATTCTAAATCGATTGGCATAGGTCTCATAGTCCAATTTGATTGAATTGACGCTCAATTGAACTTTTCCCCAATTTGGGCAAATTGAAAAATTTGGGGTTTTTGTATAAATTGATGGGAAGTTTTGGGTAAAAACACATTTCTAGATAATATTCAGGCCCTAAAGTCCAATTTTGAGGTTTAATTGCAAAAATTCCCAACCAATTTTGTTTAATTTTGAAAATTGCATGAATTTCACTTGTGAACCGGTTCGGACCGGTCTGACCGCCCGGTCGGACCGGTCGGACCGGTCGAACCGGTCCAAACAGTGTCATCTTCTCCACGAGCACGCGCCAATTTACAGGTTTGAGCGCCGAGTTTCAATGGTCAAATTGAGGACCAATTCGTGCCTAATTGACTAATTGGTTGAGGGCTTTTATTCTTCGGGTTGAGGAGCGTCAATCCTCATCGGCGGCGAGGCCAATGCTCGCCGGAGACGGCCGGAATCGATGGTCAATGGCGCCGGCGTCCGAAAAGTCAACGTTTCTCAAACCGTGACAAATTCATGCTCGTTTGAGCTCGATTAAGGGTCTAACGGACGTTGACGGAATCATAATCGATTCTATCACCGTCCGGCGACCAAAACGCGTGAGATTGCCACGTGCGAAGCATCACCGACTCAAGCTCCAATGCGCGCGCGATTTCAAAAACCAATATAAAAGGTTGAAGAGGATTCTAGAAGAAAGGGGGGCTCATTTGATTCACGAGAGTAAACAGAATAGAGAGAGCGAGAGTTAGAGAGAGAGAGAGAACTCTCGACGTCCACCATTGACTAAGGTTCGAGCGCCTCCTGTGGATTGCTCGTCAAGCCAATCCAGAGCAAATCGAGCTTCGCGATCCACTTCGGAAGCTTCACAAGCTCCAGGAAGCGACCGAGCCACTTGGATTAGCCGGCGATCTCCAAATCGGGTGAGTTGAACTTCCAAACTCTCTACTGTGCTAGCATGGCATCTCACTTCTGTAAGTCTCATTAGTGCAATTATTGTGTGCGTTTTCATTCTCGAACCTCACCGACCACGTTCGCACTTCGTTTTTGCATCGATCTCACGTAAAACCCCGAGTCGGACCTTCAACCATACGCGGTTTGGCCGGACTTCGGCCGGGCGAATCCGGCAACTCCGGGCTCGATCGGAGCCCGAGGTAAGTGTTCTAGACTTGATTTAATTGTGCCGGAAGCTTGAAATCGTATTGTTATGCTCTATATTTCTCATTTGAAGTCCGGGATATAATGATCGTATGTGGTTCGATTCTCGCGATTTAGCCTATAGAAATCTTCGATTCTGAGATATGATGATCTGCGAGTTGAGGCGAGTTGAATCGCACTGGTTTGAGGTCATTCCGGCGAGATCTCACCGTTAGATCTCGCCGGAGGAACCTCGGCCGTTCATTAGGTTGTCGTCGCGAGGAAGACGACGAGATGACGTGGCGGTCAACCCGGTCAGCAGCCCGATGTGTCGAGCGCCGGTTGGTCCAGCTCGTCGCCGACTCGGCTCGGCGGTTGGCGCGGACGAGTTGAGTCGGCTCGAATCCGACGGCCACGGTAATTAGGTAGATTTGATTTAGGGCCGTCGGATCTGATTTTCTATTTTTCTATTATTTAGTATATTAGATAGGAAATCCGAAAATATAAAAACGGTGTCGCTTTACCTAGGTTGTGCGTCGTCGTTTAGGACAGATTAGGTATGGACGGTCCGAGTTGAGTCTAGGTTAGATCGTGGCCGTCCGAACATTTAACCAATTCGGCGTCGTTTTGAGCGGAGATAGGTCAACGGTTCAAATTAGATCTGGAATAAATCACAGCCGTTCGTTTGTTTAAAAGATGCGACACCGTTTAGGATAAGAAGTGAAGCGTCGTCGTTTCATGGTTTGAGTGAGCAACCGGCCGAGATCGACTCTTGAATCTAATCGTGACCGTCCGTTTGAATAGGCTATGCGGCGTCGTTTAGTCTAGTAGGCGTCGACGGCCGGGATGAAGTCCGGAGACCTAATCCCGGCCGTTCGTTCGGTGTTAATATGCGATGTCGTTTCGGTTGAGTTGAGTCGACGGTCGAGATCAAGTACGAGATTAATCTTGGCCGTCCGTTTATTTTCTTTATATCCGAATATTAGAAATCAATTTAGAAATTCATAAAATATTTAGAAAATATATACGGTGTCGTTTTGAGTGTTGCGCGAGTCCGGAGCGGTCGGACTGGGTTGACCGGTCGTTGACCAAGTTGACCCGGTCCGGTTTATTAATAAAAAATAAAAAATAAAAATAAAAAAAATTTTCCAAAAAATCCAAAAAATTGCAAAAAATACTTAGAAAATTCATAAAAGTTCCCAGATTTTCACAAAAAAATTTCTAAAAATTTCTAGATCGATTCGGGACTCATATAGTCTGGATCGAAAATTTTGAGACTTCAAGGGTCGATTTGTGTCGATCCGAAAAATTCTTAGTATTTTTAGAAAATAAATAAAAATTCCAAAAAAAATAGAAAAAATAGAAAAATTCTAGAAAATCACAAAAAATGGGAAATGGCCACATTCAACTGGCCCGACCCCAATTTTGTGATTTTCGGGTCCCGAACCTCAAAAAATGACCATTCTACCCTTACGGGCCTTCCGCCCCAAATTTTCACCAAATCACCCCGAAACCCGAATTTGATTTTTTGTGTGGGCCGATAGGGTCATTTTAGATATGTCAAACCTTGATTGATTGATTTGATCGCTTGTGATGATTTTGATTGCACATTAAATTTTTCTGATTGTGATTGTTAGGATAGAAAATCCCCATCTGCATGTACACTTAGAACTTTTAGGGCCTACCTCACCCGATATCGCATCTGCATGAATTTGTAGGTTAGAAAATCACTCAACATCGGTAACCGAAAGGACGTCGATGAAAATCTCGGCGTAACCAAGTCCCCGGACACAAAAATCTCTGGTTTTCGCAGAACCGAACGGTTTCTCCCGACCGCTCGGTAGGGTTTTCCGATCATACCCTCCAATAAATTGATCGGTGGCGACTCCAAAATTGCATGTACACCTCGCACATGCCACCCGACCACAAAAGGTCGATATCGATATTCGACGTAAATTTTACCCGACATCGCGATTCGAGTAATGGGTCTTGGGAGAGACCCGCGATCCTCTAAGTAAAAATATACCCCGCCGACAACCAGGGTTATATATAAAAAAAATTGAAGAGGGATCGGCTCGTTAACCTTCGCTCGTTGATAATTTCCGGGAGGAGGGTCGCGACATAGGGTCTAAGTGCCATTTCTCACGCAAGTTTCCTAGGTCTACGTCGTACCTCCCGGTCGCCCTTTCCCCTTCGGTTAGTCAACCCATGAGTGATCGGTTCGGGCGAGATATAAGCTGGAATACATCGTCGGATATTCATTCATTCATTAGTTCTGAATCGAGTCGAAATTTGGGATGTCACACCTTGCATAATCATATCCAATTGGTCACCGAAAATGATCCTATCAAGTATCTCTTGGAAAAACCAGCTTTATTAGGAAAGATGGCCAAATGGCAAGTGCTCCTTTCAGAGTTCGACATCAGAACCTCTCCCCAAAAGTCTATCAAGGGAAGAGCGATCGCCGACATGTTGGCCAAAAATCCTCCTAAGGATATTCCAGAGCAAAATGAGGGAGGCCAAATCTTGAACGTATCCGAAGACAAATGGACTATGTACTTTGACGACGCCGTGAATCTCGCTAGATCGAGTGCCGGGGCGGTTCCGATATCTCCCGAAGATCAACATTATCCCGTCTCGGCCAAGTTGGTATTCCCATGTAGCAACAATATTTCTGAATATGAAGCTTGCATAATAGGATTACAACTGGCCATTTCATTAAAAGTGAAGAAGCTGCTAGTGTATGGAGATTCTATGCTTATCATCTTACAAACCCAAGGAACGTGGAAAACAAAGGACCCCAAGCTTATCCCTTATCATAAATTCCTTGAAAAGCTAATCCAACATTTCGAAGAGATCACATTTGAATACTTACCAAGAACTAAGAATCACTTCGCTGATGCTTTGGCCACATTATCGGCTATGTTATAAGTACAAGATGGCCTTGAGATAGAGCAGTTGAGGATTGACATCCTTAATCAACCAGCATACTGCATGGTCATAGAAGAAGAACCTAATGAAGAACCATAGTACCATGATATTAAGAATTATCTACTGAAAGGCGAATTCCAACAAGACAGCCAACCGGAAGATAAAAAGTTCATCAACAAGATGTCTTCTAAATTCTTCCTCAATGGACTGATCCTATACAAGAGATCTTTTGATTCAATCCTGCTAAGGTGCATAAACGCCAAAGAAGCAAATCTTATTATGAGAGAGATCCATGAAGGAGAATGTGGGCCACATATGAATGATCATCTCCTCGCCAAGAAGATCATGAGACTTGGATATTCTTGGATGACTATCGAGTCTGATTGTAATCAACATGTCGAGTCTTGTCATCAGTGCCGGGTATATGGCGACAAGATAAATGCGCCTCCAAACGAACTTTATTAGATGTCAGAACCTTGGCCATTCTCTATGTGGGGGATTGATATGATTGGCCCCATCAATCCAAAGGCCTCAAATAGACATCGTTTTATTTTGGTAGCTATTGACTACTTCACCAAGTGGATTGAAGCCAGCTCATATGCTAATGTCACCGCAAACAGTGTGGCTAAATTCATGAAGCGAGATATCATCTCAAGATATGGAGTTCCACGAGCTTTCATTACAGACAATGGCGCCAATCCGAACAACAAGGATGTAGTTCACCTATTGGATCAATTTAAGGTACGATACTTTAACTCTTCACCTTACCGCCCACAAATGAATGAAGTTGTGGAAGCGGCAAATAAGAACATCAAGAAAATATTAGCCAAGACTGTTGAGAAATATCGAGATTGGCACGAAAGATTGTCATATGCTCTCATGGTCTATCGAACTTCGATTCGTACTTCAACCAGGGCAACTCCTTATTCATTGGTATACGGCATGGAGGCAATCCTACCAATAGAAGTTGAAATCCCCTCTTTAAGGGTCCTTTCTCAAGTTGAACTCTCGGAAAATGAGTGGAATCAACAGAGATATGAGCGATTAAATCTTATTGATGAAAAGCGACTAAAGGCCATTTGCCATGGTCAGAGCTATCAGAAGAAAGTGGCCAGAGCTTTTAACAAGAAAGTCAAGCCCGGAAATTTTGAAGCGGGGATGCTTATTGTGAGAAAAGTGCTCCCGTGTGCTCAACACCCAGGAGGCAAGTTTACACCAAATTATGAAGGCCCCTACATGATTCAGAAAGTCTTATCCGGGGGAGCTCTTATCCTTGTAAACATGGATGGAGAAGAATTGTCAAGTCCAAGAAATGCAGATGTTGTGAAGAAGTACTATCCATGAAATAAAATCAAGCTTCGAAGTGATTAATGAGCGAATCCGAGTAACACAAAATTTGCATCCGCATGCCATCTGCATACATTCGTTTCTATATGTTTATATTTTGCGGGGAAGCTCGGAGTTTTGAAGAATTGTGCAGAACAATTGATCAAACAGGGAATCATTTCTGATTTGAAAATTTTGAATATCCATGACTGATTGGTTCCTTTTGTTTATTCGGGGAGCAGGAGCCGACATTTGAAGAGAACAGGTTTGAGTTCCTCTTCCTCTGTAAAGAGCACTCACCTTCGCTAAAAGGCGTTATCATACTTGACACTAAAATTTTGATCGGAAAAAGCCACAAGGCCTTTTAAAGAAACATCCCTTTTGAAATTTCAACAAACATCTGTTGAATATATCTTTCGTGATGAAAATCTCTACAAATGATGAATTTTGATGAAAGCGCCCTGAAGTTCTATAAAAGGATATGATTTGAAAGCTTTGCAAGAGGATGATCCTTCGGATGAAAAGAGGCCAACTTTATCCTCAAACACGTCCCCGATATACTTGAGCGATGAGTGAAAGTGATAGAGAGAAAAAGCTTAATCTTGGGATGTAGGGATCATTTGCGGTGATTACATGGATTGAAATGACGAAAGGCATTCTCGTTTCAAATTTTCCATGCACACTTATATCCTTTGACAACCACTTTGAATCAAAAGGGAGAAATTTTCTAGATAAAACCCTGTGAAGAACCACCCCACACCGGGGCATATCTGGAGGTTCGATTGGTTGATTCCTTGGAGAAAAGATTAAGGTAAGACTTTATTGTGCTAACCAGCATCAATATTTCTGAGATAGCTTCAGGTGATTTCTCGCAAAAGCTTGGAACACCTTCAAGTGAATAAAAGTGTTTCATTTCTATATCCTCAAACACTTTATCCTTTGATGAGCCAATTTGAGCCTTTAATTTTCATTTCTAAATCATTGTTGGTGATCACCTCCCTATACTGGGGCAAAACAAAGGAATTACCAGCAATAAGTCAAAAAGCATAATCATAAGAATTTTCAATCCTAATCTCAAAAAGAGCCGGTCAATGCAGAAAAATGATAAGAGACAAAAGGGCTAGAAAAAGCAAAGTGCCCAGTAAAAGCAAGGCCAAAGCCCATTTAAAAAGCATCCCAAAAAGGGACAAAGTTTGAAAAACCACAATGAAAAGAGGAAAATCCTCAAAATCAACTGAAGAAAAACATTTATGAATCTTCCTCAAAGCAAATGATTGCTGGTAAAATTATCAAGGTGATCACCCATGTGTACCCCTCTTTTGAAAATATGGCATTTCTCTAAAAGCCCACTTGGAGCCAAAATACAACCTGTCACCTAAAACTTTTACGATCTAGGAGTGTCTCAGGCTGAAGCAAGAAATCATACGGGAAGCTACCGCTTAAAGAGGTAAGTACAATCCTGTCTTATCATGTCTTCGGGGTTCTTGACTTGTAAACCCGAGAAGCTATTCTTGATTAAGGTTTATTTCTTAGCCTCAAAATGAATATCCTTTGATAAACCTTTGACCCGGCCTAAGTTACGGTCCCTTTTAAATGCCTTCTCCGATCGGTTAGTTTGTACGCATTTCGAATGATCCCGTAACCTCAAGGTTAGGTTTTTTGTGAGCAAATTCGAGTTTCAAGAAAAGCCTTCCCAAATGGTGAGAAACCTTCTTGGATGAAGGAAACCCCTTTTGAAAAACTTTTAAAACAATCCTTTTGAAGAATACTCAGGTTGTGACATTCAAAATTCATCCCTAATGGAGATTTAAACATGGAAATTTGAGCTTGTGTTTGGACACGTCTCCTTCACAAATGCAATTTGAAAATCTATTTGGAATGCCTAAAATTTCTCTCCAGAATTTAGGAGCATCACTTTTTATTCAAGGGTCTTAACCCATTGGATTGCTCAGAAAGCAACTTTAATGATGTTTAGTTGAATTTCCGTAGGTTCCCTGGCGTCCCCAAATCCTCAAAATTAACTACATTTAAAAAAAAAAAATTGACTAACTTGGATTTTCCGTAGGTCTTCCGGCATCCCCGGGTCCTCGGATCTCCACCTCTAAAAATTGAAAATCGGGTTTGAGCTTTTGTAGGTTCACTAGTAATCCTAGGTCCTCAGATGGCACCCTCATCTTTTAAAATTTGAAAATCGGATTTGAGCTTACGTAGGTATGCTAGTAATTCTAGGTCCTCGGATGGCACCCTCATCTTTTAAACATTGAAAATCGGGTTTGAGCTTACGTAGGTACGCTAGTAATCCTAGATTCTCAAATGGCACCCTCATCTCTTAAAATTTGAAAATCGGGTTTGAGCTTCTATAGATACGCTAGTAATTCTAGGTCCTCAAATGGCACCCTCATCTTTTAAAATTTGAAAATCGGGTTTGAGCTTATGTAGGTACGCTAGTAATCCTAGGTCCTCGGATGGCACCCTCATCTTTTAAAATCTGAAAATTGGGTTTGAGCTTACGTAGGTACGCTAGTAATCCTAGGTCCTCAGATGGCACCCTCATCTCTTAAAATTTGAAAATCGGGTTTGAGCTTATGTAGGTTCACTAGTAATCCTAGGTCCTCCTAGGTACTCAATTGGCACCCTCAACTCTTAAAATTTGAAAATCGAGTTTGAGCTTTTGTAGGTTCTCTAGTAATCCTAGGTCCTCAGATGGCACCCTCAACTTTTAAATCTGAAAAGTCGGGTTTGAGCTTCTGTAGGTTCTCTAGTAATCCTAGGTCCTCAGATGGCACCCTCAACTTTTAAAATCTGAAAATTGGGTTTGAGCTTCTGTAGGTTCACTAGTAATCCTAGGTCCTCGGATGGTACCATTTCCTTTTAATTGGTGAACTCCTTCTTACAGGATAGCCAACCCCTTTTAATAGGTAAATCCCTAGCGGATAGCCAACTCCTTTTTAATCGGTGAATTCCTTCTTATAGGATAGCCAACCTCTTTTGATCGGTGAATTCATTTTTACAAGATAGCCAACCTCTTTTAATCGGCGAACTCCTTCCTACAGGATAGCCAATACCCTTTTAATTGGTGAACTCCTTCCTATAGGATAGCCAACCCCTTTTAATAGGTGAATCCCTAGCGGATAGCAAACTCCTTTAATCGCCGAACTCCTTCTTACAGGATAAGCTAAACTCTTTTAATCGGCGAACTCCTTCCTACAGGATAGCCAATCTCCATTTCAAACGGTGAATTCCTTCCTACAAGATAGTCGATCTCCATTTCAAACGGTGAATTCCTTCTTACAAGATAGCCAATCTCCATTTTAATAGGTAAATCCCTTGTTACGGGGTAAACCGTTCTTCTAACCTTCAAATTGCCGCTTAATATCGGACGAACGCTGAGCTTAAAAGAGACCTTACGATTCATTCAAAGGTAATCTCATAAACTCGTCCTCTCAACCTCGAACCGACAATCTTCGGATCACGCACAGGTGAGCTACGGGTAAATCTCTTTCTCTCTTCATCTCTCTTTCACATAAAAATGAGCCAAAATAATCTCTCCTTAGAATCTTGGGCTTCATTGGCAAAGGTAAAGTGATTGAATGTCAAGATTTATTTTCTTTAAACTTTTCCCCGGTAGAGTCGATTGAAGATACGGGTGTCACCTTGTCTTTGAAAGCAACCTCTAATCGAGAGTACTTTCAAAGAGGGGCAATTGTTGACACCTGATTTTTTTGGTCAACTTTTCCTTAGTTTTATTTCCTAAAAAATTCACAAAAAATCACAAAAAATGAAAAAATTGAAAAATCAAGTTTGGTAGCCTTGGCCAAGCATAAGGAACCAATTTTGGACAAAAAAAATAATTTTTCATATTTTTCACATTTTTTTACATTTTCGAAAAATAGGAAAATACAAGAAAATTCATAAAAATGTTCCATATTTTTCTTTTAATTCCCTCTCCATATTGGCCTCAAGAAAAATTAAAAATTGAATTCAATTTTAGGTGTTTCTTCACAGCACCAAGAGTGGAATTCACATAAAAAAAATACAATTTGAGTATTTTTATTTGCAATTTTTGCACATTTTGAGTCAAGACATTCAATTGTGGTCCTCTGCAACTTCAATTTAGTCAATTGCACCCTCAATTGCGCGAATTGTACAAATTGGGCAAAATTCCCAAAATCTTTGCAATTTAGTCCCCGAAATTTCTAATTTTTTAAATTACTTTTAATCAAGGGACTTTTGTGGCAAAATTGGACTGCCCCTTAGGTTTTCATACATTCCGAATCAATTGGCGGGGGTGGTTTGATCCAATTTAGCCATTTGGGTGTCCAATTGAACTTTTCCTCAATTTGGGATTTTAGAAAAATTTGGGGTTTTTGTAGAAATTGATGAAAACTTTTGGGCAAAATGACATTTCTAGATAATATTTAGGCCCCTAAGTGAAATTTTGAGGTTTAATTGTGAAAATTCTCCATAGATTTTGATTAATTTTAAAAAATAATCGTCCGAACCGGTTCGGACCGGGCCGACCATTGGTCCAAACAGTGTCATCTTCCCCAATTCACTCGCGCAAGTTGCAAGTTTGATAGATGGATTTCAATGGACAAATTGAAGGTCAATTTAGCTCTAATTGAATCATTTACCATGGGCGTTTTACTCCTCGGGTTAAGACGCGTCGATCGCTACCGGTTTCACGGCCAATGCTTACCGGAGGAGCTCCAGCGTACCAGTCAAAATCTCGATGGTGTAAAAAGTCAACACTTCCAAGACTGAGTGCAATTCATGCTCGTTTGGGGTTCAACGGAGGCTAAACGAACTTGGACGGAATCCCAACCGATTCCGTCACCGTCCGACGACGTAAGGGCACGTGTGGCCACGTGAGAAAGGCTCGACGAGCTCCTCCCGTGGCGCCAAGTTTTCAAAACTTGGTATAAAAGGATGAGGAAGATTCGAGAGAAGGAGAGAGGTTCATTGTGCTTGCTGAGTAACGAAATAGAGAGAGAAAGAGAGAGCGAGTAGTGGGAGAAGCTCTCACGAGCTTTATCGTCGTTCACCGGAGCTCAAACCGCACGTCGCTCACCAGGGTGATCCAAAGCAAATCGGAGCTCGCAATCCATCCCGAAGAAGCTTCATAGCAACTCCGGGAAGCGATTGCGCTAACTCGATTAACCTGTGAGCTCCAAAATTGGTAAGTTAACCTCTCAAACTCAACTCTGCACGATCATGGCATCTCACTCTCACATGCACAATTGTTGAAATTATCGTGTGCGTTTTGTTCCTTGAGTGCTCCTAATCATGATTACATCGTGTTTTTGCTTTGATTTTGCCGGAGCACCATGAGTCGAGCCTCCAACCCACCGCGGTCCGGTCGAACTTTGGTTAGGCCTTTCTAGCCACTGCGAGCTCGATCGGAGCTCAAGGTAAGTCTCCTAAACCTCCTATTATGTTCGTGTATGAGTTAATTGCTTTGATTTGTCCTAAATCTGCATGTTCGAACTCGGCCATGGCCGACTATGCGTAGTTCATAGCTCGTGATTTACTGGATGAAATTGCTTGATTTTTAGATATGTTGATCTAGATGTTGAGGTGAGTCGAATGGCATAGGTCTCGTGTCATTCTGACGAGTTCTCACCGTTAGATCTCGCCGGAGAAACCTCGGCCGTTGGTCCGCTCGTCGTCGCGAGGAAGAAGACGACGCTGATGTGGCGTGGTCAACGAGTTAAAGTTGAGGTGTCGTCATCCGGTTAGTCCAGGGTGTCACCCGGTCGGCTCGGCCGTTGGGGCGAGCGAGCGGCCTCGGCCTTGATCCGACGGTCCGGATAATTAGGCAACTTTGATTTTGGGCCGTTGGATCCGATTTTTTGTATTTTCTATTATTTCGTTTATTAGTTAGAAAATAAAAAATGTAGAAACGGCGCCATTCCGTTCAAGTGAAGTGTCATCGTTTTAGCCGTAGAAGGAATGAACGGTCTAGATCAAGTCTAGGATCAATCGTGGCCGTCCAAAGTATTATTCGATGCCGCATCGTTTTATTAAAGGATGAATTGACGATCCAGATTGAGTCTTAGGTTTAATCGTGGCCGTCCATTGTATTAGTTGATGCGGCGTCTTTTTAGCCCGAATAAGTCGATAGATGAGATTGATTCCAGGATCGATCTCGGCCGTCCATTCATTTTCTTTATATCCGAATAATAGAAAATGGTATTAGAAAATCAAAAAAATATATAAATAAAAGGAAAACATCGTCGTTTTGTGTGGTACGGGTTTGAGCGGGTCTGGATCGAGTTGACCAGTCATTGACCTGGTTGACCCGATCCGAGAAAATTAATAAAAAATTTCTAAAAAATCAAAAAAATTAATAAAATTCATAGAAAATTCATAAAAATTCCCAAATTTTCCCAAAAAATTTTTAAAATTTTTTAGGTCGATTCGAGACTCTTATAGTTTGGATCGAAAAATTTTGAAGTTTCGAGGGTCGATCCATATTGATCCGAAAAATTCTTGACTTTTAGAAAATAAATAAAAAAATCCCAAAAAATTTCAAAAATTTCAAAAAATTCTAAAAAATCACAAAAAATGGGAAATGGCCACATTCAACTGGCCCAACCCTATTTTGTGATTTTTGGGTCCCGAACCCTCAAAATGATTATTTTACCCTTCTAGGCCTTTCGCCCCAAAATTTTCCTAAACCATCCCGACACTTGATTGGATTTTTCTATGGCCGGATAGGGTCATTCTAGACACATTTATCTTGATTGATTGATTGATTGATTTGATTGCGATTACTTTGATTGCGCATTTAAATTCTTGATTGTGACCGATAGGTTAGAAAATTCCCGTCTACATGATATCTTTAGATCGTTAGAGCCTACCTCACCCTAAATTTCATCTGCATGAATTCTTAGGTTAGAAAATTACTCAACTTCAATAACCGAAAGGGCGTCGATGTAAATCTCGGCGTAACCAAGTCCCCGGATCCAAATCTCTGGTTCTCGTAGAATAGAATGGCTTCTCCCGACCACTCGATAGGGTTCCCGATCATACCCTCCAAGAATTGATTGGTGGCGACTCCATATGCATGTACACTATGCACATGTCACCCGACCACACTAAGGTCAACCCCGATAAAAATTTTCTTCACATCGCGATTCAAGTAATGGGTCTCGGGAGGGACTCGCGTGCCAAGATCCACTACCAATCGGGTTGAAAGCGCGGCTCGTTAACCTCACTTAACAACCCCGCTCTAGGAAAAGGGAAGGTCGTGACATCCATCCATCGACGTTGTCTCATATTCAACTCTTTCTTAGAGAACAGATACTTCAAGCTTTGATGGTCCGTATAAATCTAGAATCTTTCGCTACACGAGTAATGTTCCAAATCTTTAAAGCAAATACGATTGCAGCCAATTCCAAATCATGCGTCGAGTAATTCATTTCATGAGGTCTTAATTGTCTAGAAACATAAGCGACAACTCTTCCATGTTGCATTAATACGCATCCTAATCCCTTTAGCGAAGCATCGCTATAAATTTCATATCCTCTAGGCCCGGAAGGAATCGTCAACACCGGTGCGGTTGTCAATCTTCGCTTAAGCTCTTGGAAACTCCATTCGCACTCATCCGTCCATTCAAACCGTGTATCCTTCTTGGTCAACCTCGTTAAGGGAATAGCTATAGATGAGAACTTTTCCACAAATCGTCTATAATAACCTCCGAACCTCAGAAAACTACGAACTTCAATAACTGTCGTAGGCCTCGGCCAATTCATGATCGGCTTCGATTTTTAGGGGTCTACTAAAATTCCTTCTCCCAATATCACGTGACCAAGAAATGCCATTTTGTTCACCCAAAACTCGCATTTGCTAAACTTAGCGTAAAACGAGTGTTCTCTCAAAGTCTGCAAGACAACTCTTAAGTGTCGTTTATGCTCTTCGTTACTCTTTGAATAAATCAAGATATCGTCAATAAAAACAATCACAAAGTGGTCCAAATACTCCTTAAATACTCGATGCATTAAATCCATAAATGCAGTCGGGGCGTTGGTCAATCCGAACGGCATGACGGTAAATTCATAATACCCATATCTCGTCCTAAACGTCGTTTTTGGGATATCCTCTTTCTTTACCCTCAATTGATGATAACCCATCCTCGGGTCTATCTTAGAAAACATTGAGGCTCATTGCGGCTGATCGAACAAATCATCGATCCTCGCCAACGGGTATTTATTCTTGATCATTACTTGATTCAATTGCCTATAATCAATACACAATCGCAATGACCCATCCTTTTTCTTCACGAATAGCACTGGCGCTCCCCAAAGCGATGCACTTGGTCTAATAAATCTCTTGTCTAACAATTCTTGTATCTGAACCTTAAGTTCCTTTAACTCAGACAGGGATATTCTATAAGGTGCCTTCGAAATCGGTTCCGTTCCGGGGGCTAACTCAATTATAAACTCAATTTCCCTCTCTAGTGGCAAACCCGGCAATTCCTAAGGAAATACATCGGGAAATTCATGTACCACTGGTATACTCCCCAAGTTAGGTTCGGCGAACGTCGTATCCGCTACTACGGTCAAATACGCTTGGCACCCCTCATCTAACAACTTTGTCACCTCAAGTGACGAAATTAAAGGAATCGAGATTCCTCCTCGACTTCCTACAAACTCAAATCTAGGGCAATCATCCGGACAGAAACGGATTATCCCGCTACTACAATCAACTACTGCTTTTTATCTACTCAGCCAATCCATTCCAATAATCACATCAAAATCAAACATAGGCAGCACAACCAAATCTATCCTATCCTCATTACTCCCAACGACTATGCTACGGTTCTCACAACCTAGCGAAACAATCACTTTATCCTTTAACGGGGTAGTAACATGCAACATCACATCTAACGGTTCCAATTTGACATTAGCCAAATCACAAACCGAGCAGACATAAGCGAACGTGATGCTCCAGGATCAAATAAAGTATAGGCCGGATGACCGCATAATTTAACCGTACACGTGACCACGCCGGGCGCATTCTCCGCTTCACCTTGTGCCACCGCATAAACCCTTCCTTGAGCGGGTGGTTTATTCAAATTATCCCGTGGAGCAGCAACCTGCGGTCTCGCTTGTGGTCGCCGACCTTGAGGTCTAGGTCCCAGAGCTTGGCTCGGATAATTCCTTATCTTATGGCCGAACTAGCCACACTTGAAACATGCACCTGTTCTACTCGGGCAAGGCCCGTTCCCATGTCTTCTACCGCACGGATCGCAAATCTAGTTCGATTGATGCGGTGGTTTCCCAAGGTTCTTCTTAACGGGAGGGGCAAAGCGTCTATTGCTTAACATCGGCCTCTTGCCGAACCGACGATTATCTCTCGACGGAGCAAACCGTGATCCGGATGCGATAGCTCTTTCTTTCACGTCCCTCTCTATCATCTGGCTCCATTCATATATCTCTTTAGAAGTTCTCAGATTCAAAGCCACCATCCGACTGCGAAGTTTCGACCTCAATCCATCTCGAAACCTTCGTTCCTTCTCTCGCGGATCCTCAACCGATCTCGGTGCATACCTCGACAATCTGGCAAACTCAGCCTCATACTGATCCACCGTAAGTTGATTCAGGCGCAACCGCAAGAATTCTACTAACTTCCTCTCTCGTGCCATCTCCGAGAAATACTTATCATTGAAGGCGGTCTTAAAAGCGATCCAAGTCAGAGCAACGCCTTACGGAAATACTCTAGCCTTGGTGGCATTCCACCAGTCATTAGCGCTACCTTCCAGCTAGTAAATTGCTAGGAGTACTTTCTCCTCATCTATGCACCCCAAGACTCCAAAAGCCTTTTCCAACTTTTCTATCCATCTCGGTGTCAACTCTGGATCTCGAGTCTTGTCAAATTGAGTGGGCTTTAACTTTATAAATTGCTCCACTAACTTACCCATCCGTCGATTGGCATTTCTACCTCCTTGAACATTAACGGCCTCATTATTCCGGCCATTATTCCCATCATTTATATTATTCCCCTCGTTCCCAGCATTTCCATCATTCACATTGGCTCGATTGGCAGCAGCCAAAGCGGCTTGGACAGCTTGAGCAATATCGGTATTTCTATCTTGATTCTGCCGATCCATCAAATTGCCAATCCTTTCCACGGCCCTAATGACCCCAGCTACTCTAGGGTCTTCTATTACTTGCGGCCTTGAGCTGGATGCTCCCGATCCACTCGGTCTACCACGAGGGCTATTCATCTTGCTCAACTTATACTACTTGAATCACTATAATTCCACCATGGAATTAGAAACCTAAGTCACTACTCAAGTCTCGTGATTCTACGTTACATAGCAAGATAACAATTACTCATATAGACAACCAATCACTCAATAGCAACCAAGAGCACATCGATCGGGAGTTCACGTCATACCTCAAGTCCAAACGCATCCGCAACTTAGTATAATCACAACCAGTCATTGATTCACAAAACAAGCCACGAAACAATGACATTCGGTGCTAAGTACAAAGCTTGGTAACCTCTTGCACACCCACAATGATGCCACTTCAATATGCCAATCACATGCGCCAACTCAAATGACATGCATTTCTCGCCTAACTCTAGCGAATCTCCTAGGGTCTCGCTACCCACCAACCCAGAATTCATTCCTCCTTATTACTCCAATCCTAAATCACCTCGGATCAAGCTAACCTTGCTCTGATACCAAACAAACGGGGATGTCACGCCCGCATACCCTAGCGCTCGCCACATCCCATTACAATTGTCATACTCTAGGATCCGGACGATCACAAAACTCAAATTAGATGAACACGTGGAAGTAAATAAATAACCCTAACAAACAAATGGTACACCAAGGTACCCCACACATAAATAACATATGCATCAAAGTCTTATAGGAAGGTCAGGTCAAAATACAACAGACGTCCACTTGGTCCCACTAAAAGTTTTTAGCAAAAGACAACCAAGATCCCACAACCTACCACCACTACACCGAACCGTTGGTCTCGTCTTCATCCTCGTCTTGATCCGCTTTAGAGTCGTAATCGGAAGAACTATCGGATCGTACCTCAATGGCATCCTCCTCCTCCTCCTCAGAATCAAAAATCTCAATTACCTCTATGTCTTCTTCAGGAGTAGGAGTTCTCTCGGGGATGTTCTTTGAACCGATTATACTAATCTCCAGCTCAACCTCATCTCGGATCGGATGACACTAAGTGGGCACGACTCCTTTAGGAACCTCGGTTGGCTTCGGTGAACCGGTGGTAAAGTTTCCAATTCGGCGATACCACGCCTCAAAACGATGGGGTATCAAATGGTCATTCTCTTCTTCAACCCAGACGGCAGTACATTTCCTAATATACACAAAACCTCCGCCATCGAGAAACTCGTCAAAAGTAGAGGTCATCTCCTTGGGGTCACCCAGGCGAACATGTGGCATCTTCGAGGTGCGGGGTTTAAAAGAAGGATCCCACGATGGGGTGAGAATAAATCTCAGCAAATCAACCCTAACCCTAGATTAAGCCACTAGTACCTCTAGACTACTTCTCAAATCAAAGATGTCCGAACACGTCAATAAAATCAGTATAGATATGATGCGGGCGCAAACATAGACATTGGCAATTTAAACAATCACAATAACCGGGCATTTAGTAGTTCAGAACCAAGCTCTACGTGCCGGTACAAGAATCTCATTCTCGATATCAAGGCCCGCGTAATAACGCATCAGGCTATCCCGATGTACTTGGTAATACCTGCATAATAACGTATCAAGTTTATGTATAATTGCCAGGACCCGCGTAATAACGCATCAGGTCATCTTGATGTACTTAACAATACCCGCGTAATAACGCATGAGATTTATGTATAATTGTCGGGACCCATGTAATAACGCATCAGGTCAAATTCCGCGTTTGACGCCTCAGGATAATATCAAAATCCCGCGTTATAACACATCAGGGTACAAATAATCTCATAACCCGCGTCATAACGGATCAGGTTTATGTATAATTGCCAGGACCCGCGTAATAACGCATCGGGTAAAATCCCGCATTTGACGCCTCAGGATAATATCAAAACCCCGCGTTATAATGCATCATGGTACAAATAATCTCATAACTTGCATCATAACCCATCAGGTTAACACAACTCATATATTCACCAATCGATCGATCAAACTTAATATCACTCAAAATATTTCCCATTGGCTAAGTGTTCACAAATACGGTTCTCATTTCAAACCACTTCATGATCGAGTACAACACAAATTAACGAGCATTTAATCCATAGCACACGAGAATACTCAAGGCCACATTACACTAGGCCCAGCACAAATTGTACCATCATGCAATCAAGTCAACAAGCATAATTTTCGTCAGTTCAATCATAATTCCTTCTCGTACCATACAAAGGATTAAATATCACACAGTAATTCTATTCATTCGATCATGCATAATTCAACTCATAAATCGCCCAATTGGATCACAAATAGGTCCCTTAGTACCCTAATGTCTTAATAAAGGGTTATGGGCAATTTACCTATTCAATTGAGCTAGCCACGACCTTCCAGTCAAGTGTCCAAGTCCAAAATCAATTCTGTCTAAGACAGGGTAGAGTGCGATTTAGGTTCAATCGCGCTGTTTAGCCACAAAACTACCTCAAATCGTCAATCCACTGCACAAACTCCTCAATAACACATTCATATACGTCGTAGCATGTCTAAACGACAAATTCAAGCCAAGGCGACACCAATTCCAGCTTTGAACAGAACCGAACAGTACCTTCCCAGAACAGAGCAGAAACCAGTTCTGCTTATACCATTTCCAACAGTCCATAATTTCATCCTAAGCTCCAAATTAATGCGAAACCAACTTGCTAAAACCTTATTCTATATGTCTCATGAGTTCACCGAAAATTTGAAGTCAAAATAAGACTTTGAAGACCTCCAATTCTTTCAGACATGCAAACAGGCAATTTCTGCTCCTCAAAAACCATCTCCATTTAGCCATGATTACTCATCAATCCTCAACTAAATTTGCAATCGTAACTCAGCCAAGTCAATTACTATATGTCTAGAACATCCCATAAAAATTTTGAAGCAAAATGAGCTCTTAAAACCGTTGTAAGAGAGCTCTCTCTCAAACCGGGTCAGATTCAATCCCAACTGGACCTTTGTCCATTCAATCGGACCTACAGGAAAATATACTGGGATAAATTTTTCTCATAATATGTCCCTAGAAAGATAAGACGATAAGCTTTCAAATGGAGGTGGTCTGACCTTAATCCGACGTTAAACGAAGGAGATATGGCTAGAGCAGTGAAGGGCGTTAGGGCTGGACGGGTTGAGCGACTTTCTGTGAGTGAACAAAATGAAGAGGAAAATGGGGTTAACATGAAGAACAAGGGTGGGGATGATCTTCAGCTGAGCAAAAAGGATGAGAGAGAGTTAAATACCAATTATATGCTTAGTCCAAAGGTGAATAGTTGAGCACATGGGTCAATGAAGTGTAAATATCCAATTTGTCTCTTATCCAAGAATTTCTTCTAGAAGGTTTGACCCTCATTGACTCTCTCTCTCCAGTAAATTTTCAGCAGCTAAGGTGTACAAAATACCGGAATACCCTTTAGCTCACTTAAGGTAAGGTTAATGCTTGAGGGGTAAAATGGTCATTTTACACTTGTCGTCCAAAAATTCCGATTTTTCCAGACCAAATTACTATCAATGAGGCGACGTCCAACTCAAAACCAAAATTGGAATTCTTCATTTCCATTTTCCCAGTTTCAAGAATCCATCTCTTGATTCATTTTCCTTCGAATGTAACTTCAGTTCATCTCAAATTGACAAGCGGCTTTTACAGCGACATTACGCGTATTGACTCAGTGATTTTCATCACTCTTAGGCTTACTCAAGTCATGGTCATTTTGGTTGTCACGTAATTGGGAAGATTTATTACTAGTCCATTAGATCTCGATTGTCGAGATTCGATTTAGGAAAATTTCGCAAATTATACATTAGTTAAGCGGAATCACCCGCGCTCCAATTGTATAACACTAGCAAAGGATTCCATAGTCATTCATAGATCGATCTTTACTGGCTCTAAATATTCCCTCGGCAATCCTTATGGTCCAAATGCAAATTCTCATTCGAGTTTCCTACGTCCACGTACATTGTTGTGCTTTAACCTTTCCCTTTTTGGTCAGTGTACTCGGGATTGATCAAATCCCAAATAAATAAAACTGAAGTACATCGGTATATAATCTTCATTCAATAGTCTTGAAATGGTTTGAAATTCAGAATGTCACATGCATGATTACTAATGGATGGCTAGGATTGATCTAGCTTATCTTGTTTTAATCAAACGGTTGGTATTGAATCTTGCCTAGGAAGATTAATCTGACGGCCGTGATTAAATCCTGCTATATTGTAGATATATTGTGTGGTGGAGATTAATTGTGTGTTAGTATAGTATAATTGTATAGTACGTATTAAATGCCACGTTAGTACAGTATAATTGTACGATACGTATTGATTGCTATGCTGGTATTATTTCGATCGTGTGGCGTAGATTAATTTTTGTAGTGACAAAAATTAATTATGTGGCCCGATTGGCCGATGGTTCGAGTGTGATTTAATCGGGTGGTCCCGATTAATTATTTGTTCAATGTGAGTGATTTATGAGGTCCCGATCAAGTATTTGCCCAGTACAATTTAATCGAGTGATCTCGATTGGGTAATTGAGAAAAATTAAAAAGATCGTGTGGTCCCGATCATTTGTTGGAGAGAAATTGAGAAGCTCGTGTGGTTCCAATCTATTTCAGAGGAAATGGGTGAGACCGGGTGGTCTCGATCTGCTAATCAGGAAATTTGGCAAGATCACGTGGCAAATATTGATCAATCGAAAGGATTTAAGGGACTGTGTGGTATCGGATGAGCGATCAAGGAATTATTGTTGTTATATGGTCTTAAGTAGAATAATTGGGAGGAAGTATGGAAATATACCTTGAGGCATTATTACGCGGGGTTTGTGATTGTAAGACCATATTTAGCCCGAGGCGTTATGACACGAGCTCTGTTATTATTATTTTACCTTGAGGCGTTAAACGCGGGGTTGTGCTTATTATATTATCCTGATGCGTTAAACGCGGGATACCGACCCGAGGCGTTATTATGCAGGTCCGTCCCGTTATATTATAGCCTGATGCATTAAACGCGGGCTCTGGACCAACGTGAAATTTTTTATGATAGCCTGATGCGTTAAATGTAGGCTTTGGATCCACGTGGAAGACTAATATTATAGCTTGAGGCATTAAACGCAGGCTACGGAATAACGTGGAATATTTTATTTACATTACGAGGCGTGGAACGCTGATATGGGAGTAACATAGAATATTTGGGAAGGTGTGGCAATTTTTGGAGAAATAATGGAACATTTAGGAATTTATTTGTGGAATTTTTCACTGAAGAAGGATTTGTTGGAAATTGCTTACCTAGGACGTGTCTGGAGGCACTAGAGCCCTAACCTAGGATTAGAGACTTTCTTACTGAGATTTATTCTCACCCTGTCGTGGGATTAACATTTTCAGGACTCAAGTGACGGATCAAGTGATTGCCATGGAGTGACATCGGAAGCCATCTTTGGGAGGATTTACATATTTAGCTCTATTCAGATGTAACCTTTTGTAGCCTTAAGAAATTGATAATTTTGTATTGACTGCTTTGACTATGCAGCAGTTTAGTGAATACGAAGAGAGGTACTATCCTTCGTCCTAAGTCATCTTTGTCTATAATGAAAAGAGTTTTGCATTCGTTTCCGCATGTGCATTTCTTTTGCATTAAGCTTGAATTGGATGGCCAAGGGATCTTGGGAGACTAAAGGAAGTCAAACGGCCTGGTCGGATGTTCGCGTACCTGTTGGGTTCAGGGCGTGACACCCATGCCCCAAATCTACCCTTCATCAACATTCCACCCGATACTCCATT
The DNA here is from genome assembly GCF_020921035.1 of Rhodamnia argentea. NCBI lineage: Eukaryota > Viridiplantae > Streptophyta > Magnoliopsida > Myrtales > Myrtaceae > Rhodamnia > Rhodamnia argentea. Next base: position 18,876,125 of record NC_063158.1, on the reverse strand, counting down.
AAAATGATTAGGCATTATTAACATAGGTAATGAGGGACACATGCCTCATTTTTTTCTCAGCGATGGACATAGGCCTAGATTTTCCTTACTCCGGGACTTCATTCCAATGTGACACTGGCCGTGGACTTTTCGATTTCCACTCAAGCTTGCACGGGGTAGTTATGCGGACGTAGGCAGATATCAAGCATCCTTGTTGAGACATACGCCGATGGGGTTTCTCAGATCAATTACTCATTATCAAATGCAATACCAGCTTTAGCTCTATATCACATCATGCGGTTTCATACAGTAACACAAATAATCATTACGATGTAACTATTTAAATAGAAGAATAATTTTCCTAAAAATTTAAAGGCCAGAATAATGTTTGGGTAAAAAATCTTTCAAAAGCATATTGTCATTATTCAAGGAAATTAGCTAGCTATAGCATTTCTCTTGCAGGCGATTCAGTCCTTTTCCTTTCTCACTGGTAATACTGCCAAATGGTTCCCACTGTCACATTTCAACCACTATTCATTTTGTCCAAATGGCAAATTAGCCGCCAATGGCAAACTCTCTACCATCAAAGCCAAGGTCATCAACTCAAATGCCATCTCCAAGGTGGAGTTCCTTGTCAATTAGAAAATTATGTCCAGCGTATCCAGGGAGAATTATATCCAAAGCCTTTTAACAACCTTAATCACTACATTCAAGAAACATAATGATCGACATGTCATTTTTAATTAGCTTCAAAAGTTAAAACTACATATATTAGAAGCAATCCATAGTCCGACGTTTCTGTTGCTTCTTCATCTTGTCCAAAAGAGAGGTCCATGGAAAAAGACTTCTGTTACTCGAACTTGAGATGAATCCAGTTCAACTGATTTAGATTTTTAAAGAAAACCTCAATGAGTGAAACCCTCCTTATCCACAAAACTCAACTTGCAGTCTCAAGTTGAAATGTGCTCAAGCTTGCACTCAAATTATCAAAGTCAAAGACTACATTACTTGAATTACAATGTTCTTGAGTATGTACACACGCTACATATATAGATTCCCCACAACTTGAAGAAGCTCATGAGCTGACCAACTTGGCAAATTCTAGGAAGAAAGCAAAGTACCGGATATGTAATTCATTAACCGATGAATCCTGACATCACTAAAATTAGCACAAAAAGGCATACTGGCTTGTTGGGTAACTTTTGCTATTAACTTTGCACCTACTATTTTGGTAACTATTGCTATTAACTTTGCACCGACCCCATTTGTGCGACCGATACCAAGGGAAAGATTCACTTCCAAATTAGTTGGATCAGCCTCCTGAGCTCGCCTACACAAGGTTCAGTCAAACAACTTAAGATCTCTCATCTAAAACACATTGACATTAATGAATTTCTAGAAATACGTTGCACAGCTCATTAAAAACAAAAAAAAAAAAAAAAAAAACACAGGCCACTTGTTATTGCCAATTATTTCCATTCCACGTACTAAAGAATCTCAGCTATACACTTGGAAGTTCTTGTGCTTAAAGCAACTAATTGTCCCCCTCCCCAGGCACAACCGCTTTCTAAAAAAATGCACCCAGCCAAAAGTACTTCAGATTACCAGTAAGAGTCGAGGAAAAATCCAGGTATACGACATATTAAAGAGGTACGTCTTAAAAGTTTAGTAGCTCCAACAGGAGCAACTGGGTCAACAAGTCGTTTGACAAGCAAATGGTAGCTTTCCTGTAATATCACAGCATTATGTTGATAGGAGAGGGTTCAAGTGTGAGATCCATCTAGTCAAAGAATGGAGAGGAGATTGTGGGACTGGCTTCCATATTCGGCCTTTTATAATTTTTGTGCTTGTTTGTGAGCATGTGCTCATATGTGTTTTGGCTCAATCATGTCCTTGTTTAATTTACTCGACACTAATAAGGTTGCCTATTTATGAAGTGGTATAAGTTTTATATGTTTGTGTTGGTTTTGTCATATAACTATCACATTGGCAAAAGAGCATGAAAGTTTATATTTTCCACAATGTAGTGGTGATATTGACTACGTAGTTGTGATTTCCCAAAGTTGAAACATCAAATAGAGAAAATATCATTCCAACAGCTTTGCACAACAATCATTCGATTTCCTTATTTTACATCCAGAACTCTTGAATGGGATGACACGGTCATTTTGGTTCCTTATTGTTCATTCACATTCTGATTAGCAAGTTTTGATGCCCGCACAAGGCCTTAATGATGTAAATAGCGAGTATCTCGATATATGGTGGATTGCAAAAACCGTATTCGAATTCCTTTAAGTATTAACATGATAGAGCTCAGGATTCGTAATTATTAGCACCTTTTGAAAGTTTTAGGACTCAATTGCACTTTCGTGACGGCTCAATTGTCTACATCAATCATTTTTTATGTTTGCTCTGGGCATAGGGTCAGAGGTGGAAAATACAATGACTAGGAATACTCTCTGTGAGTTTCATGGGCATATCTGTGAGAATTTCTTGATTCATTTGTGAATTCCTCAAATGTTGAAGTTGGCTTGCTGTTGGGATTAAGTGTCCACCTACTTGTTTTAAGAAATAATGGATTGTGAATATCCAAACAGATTGTTGAAAACTTTCTTTTACAATGTTTCTCCTTTCTCTTTCATGCTTCAATCTGTTCTCTTAAATGTTGTTGTTGCGAATGAAATCTGTGCTATTTGAAATTTCGATCCAGATACTTTTGTTGTTCGTATTATTTCCTTAATTTTAAGTGTAATGTGGTCAGCATTTGTTGTTGCCCAGAACAACATCAATATATGCACTAATATGTCCTTGGATAGGAGTATTGCTAAAACAAAGGGCTGTGTCTCTAGCTTAGTTGGCTAACTCGGTATTTTCTTTTTAGGCAAAAGAAGCAAATCCGCTTACAGCAGTCACAAGGACTAACTGCCAATGTGCAGCGTGCTGAGGAGCTAATTGTGACCACAAGTTCTTTTGGACAAGCTGCAATTTGGTGAAAGACTGATTGGTGCGTGGGGGAAAAATTAGCTAAAAGTGTATGTTCTTGCGTCTCATCTTTACGAGTGACACAAGGTGTGCTCCTTCTCCTCATCTTTTTACACAAGAGACATTTGGTTACAGCCGTTTTGACTTTTGTCCAAAGCAGGCATTTCGAAGTTCGATGTTCTCAAATGAGTCTTATATTTATTTTCCTTTTTACGCCCTTTCATTTGAACAGCCATTTCCATAAAGTAATGATCCATCCGGTTTAGTCCTTTACCTTGTCTTTGCCAAAAGTGCATCTGGAGTATTGCATGCTGATAATCTTTCTATCTATTAAGTTTTTAGATCCTTTAACTTTGGGTTCATCGATTACCAACCCAAACTAATTTGGGATAAATGTGATGTTGATGTTGATGTCCTCACTTGAATTAATGTGGACACTTGTGACTCTCCTCCCTATCTCTAGAAGGGAGTTTGCTGAATGGTGTTTATGGTTATTGGCTCGTGCTGCATTGTGCGACGCTTGGAAGTCATGACCCTTCATGAAGTTATAATAGAAATTGGTTTTTTGAAGTCCTCATTAACTAATTTTCATCCAGAAATTCCGTTCTCTATTCAATTGTTGTGACATGTTAATATGTTGTATTTTGCGAACTTTATGACACAGTTCTCCCGACATGCTGCTGTGAAGCTACTGTGTGCACATATGCACTTGACTATGCATGCTGAGAGAGAGAAATTAATGTCTGATTGAAGTTGTTATAATATCAAACATGCATGACCAAGTTATTGATCAGACCTTAAATATGGAGTTGTAAGAGCTAGCACAACAGCATGGCCACTCAAGGATGATTGCTCTTGTTGAAGGTCCTGTTTTAGCAGTCGATGCATTCATCATTGTCTGAATCAGACAAACGAGCAGGACATACTGCCTACATTCATAGCTTGCAACCCCTAAACTCAGAAAGAAGTCTAAAAACTAAATAGTTAATGCATTTATCATTGGTCTAAGCCTCCTCCAGGTAATCGAGCAGGACATACTTCGCCTACATTCGGGTAGCTGGTAATCGCCCTAATGACTGCAGACCTGGAAAAAAAAAATATAAAACTAAATAGTGGTTCATCAGATTTATTAGAGACCTTTAGCATAGACATGGATGTTGACACACCAAATTGTGCTAAATGTGAATATACTGCAAAAACTAGTGTCCCCCCCACAAAAGAAAACTCTTTCCCAAGACCTCATATCTGAACAAACAAATCCAAGGGCTCAGGCATTCATTTATCAAAAGATTTTGTATCATTTAACCCATTAGAAGTAATAACAAAGGGCAGAGCAGCAAACTAAGCACGTCACCATATCAAATCAATGTGTGGCACGTAGGCATCCTTGGAATTATCATGCATATACTTAAGCCAGAATAGAAATAGAAAAGAACTAACCATTCGATATTCTGGGTTAGCACAAGCAGAATATTCGATTTTTCTCGCATTTCTTCGTCTTTATTTCTCCTTTCCTCTTCTTCTTTTTCTTTTTTTTTTCTTTTTTTTTTCTTGACATTTCTTCCTCTGTTTTTCTCAGTTTCAACCTCAAGCGTTTTACTAACTCTCTTGGAACCATCAGCCAGAAATTATTAGGGAAAATGGCATTCCACGGGAAAAGAATCCTTGCTGACCTGCAAGTAGATGAGCAACCAAGAGTAAGACCCGATCACGTTAATCTCCTAAACAGTTGGTTCAAAAAGCAGCGTGAAAAAACTGACAGCTTTCCTCTCCTAGTTCTCATTGCTAGTCGAAATGATGCACAAACCACATTTGGAATAGCTAGAACTGCTTTCTTGTTGAAAGGAAATGCCCTCATCTTCCGTACTTTCGTTTTCCGACTCCAGCGCTTTCAGCTGGCTTTAACATATCGGTCAAGAGCTGTTGGGTCGTTCACAGAGCCTGCTTCCTGTTGGCTTGACCTTTCTTTGTTGCTGCAGGTGGCTTTGATATCTTCACAGCAGCATTTCACCATAAGCAACACCGAGATTATACATGGCATTTTTTTAATTCCTACGTAAGTAACGAGTAACAAAAAAATGAGGCACAAATCTACAGCATTTCTATCAGTTTTGTTGTTGTTGTTTTTTTTTTTTGTTTCTAAATTAAAGAAAAGAAATCATTTGGTTGAGCCTTCATAGATCTCCAAGAAGAATATAAAGATAACACTAATGAACGTGGAAGAATTCCAAATAATATGAGATGTGTACGGAAGATATTTCATTTGATGAAAGTTAGTGAAGCTTGGGAAATTTCAAATTTCCTTAAATTTGGCCTCATGATTTAGTAAAATTTTCTTATGAACTCATAATTTAGGTAGCATTGCTTTTGACATCAATGCCACTTTGCATACTCTAATTCTCAATATACCACTTTGCATCCTCCCAAAAACCTTCGCAGCCAAAAATATTGCACTGTCCTTCCCTCTTCAACAACAACCCTCCTCCTTCCTAATCCTAATGTCTGTAGTTTCTTCCACCCAACATCACCCCCGCCTTCGATCACTCGGGTGCTCCCAAGTGATGGAGCCCAACTCTCTCTCTCTCTCTCTCTCTCTGTATTTTCTGTATTGCTCTCTTTAAGCTCAATGCCGCGTTGAGTTCCACCCCACCTAGTGGAAGCATCACCACCAAATCTGAAGAGACACCTTCAAATCAGGTCGTTTTAATCTTGTTCCCAAATTCCTCAAACGTCGATGTTTTGAACTGAACATGCGCTAGAATATGAGTCATTGCCCCACAAGATCATCATTTTAAAGAGAAGGTACGCTATAAACAGGCCACGACGCAGGCCTTGGCCATGCTCATCCGCCTAAACTGACAAATCGGGTTTTAAACGACTATTACAGACTGAATTATAATGAAATGTACTTTTGGGTAAGTGGTACGAGTTGAAAGGTTTTGACTAGTATTAACCTCACTTTTAAGGTAGGGTAGGAACAAAAAAAAAATGCAAAACCACAAGAAAGCAAAAGCAAAGAGTATTCTTTGTGTGAAAGATCTTTGGGTGCATAGTTTTGGGCAAATCAAAAAATTGAACGAAGCGGTCAGAAACTTAAAAGGCGAAATGAGTTTCAAGCAATACAATTCGAAGAGGAACTTTCAAGGTAAAGACGTAGTATGTTTTCAAGTAATTTACTAGAGTCATTTATGATGTTGAAAGGTTTTGGTTAGTCGTTTGAAAATTTAGGAGTTGGTGTCACTGGGAGTAAAGTTTATGAGTTTTGGTGGGATAAGCCCTTAATTTTTTTTAATGTCCAACATAGCGTTTTAGCCTATGTTAAGTATATTATGCTATCCACGTTCTTTCTCACATAATGAAAGAAGAGGCTTCACCCCACAAATTCAAATATCGAACAAAATCCGTCCTAAACGCGGAAATGTCCGATTTTGTTCTTAATAAAAACATAGTCAATCCAGAACATGGTTGAAACGATGACTTTAGGGTCACTTCTATGGCCAATTGCCAAAAAACATGAAAGGAAAAAACAAAAGAAGAAGAAAAAGATATTTTCTCTGAACACCCGTTAACCTTTTAAAGAAATTTTGTATTTTGAAATCTGGACTATTTCATTTTTCTTGGCACAAAGTTTCCTTCTTAATTATAGCGTACAAATACTTGCCGGACATTAAAAAGGAAAAAAATTTGAGTATGACAAAAAGAATTACGAGAACCACATGAACAAAAGACACTACGGAAATTTTTAATTTGATCATTCAAGTAATTGTCCAAGTGCTCTTTAACAAATTCTTTTTTGGGTTAATATTATGAAAAACCTCGAACCGATATAATTGTGACGAATTTACCTCGAATTATTTTTTTTTACCACGAAAAATCTCAAATTTATATACCTATAATAAATTTATCCCAGATTATTTTTTTAACCACGTAAAATCTCAAACCGGTACATCATGTGATAAATTTGCCCTCAAACTAATTTTTTGATTGCCAAAAACTCCAAATTGTTAGACCCGTGACAAATTTACTCTCCATTAGTTTCCGTTAAATTGGGTTAATACCTAAAAAAATCCTAAATTGATATACTTATGGAAAATAGTAGGTAAAAATCTTAAATTGATACACCCGTCAACTATAACGTGTCGTCTAACTCAGCAATTTGAAGGTAAAATTTAATGAAACTAACGAACGGTAAATTTGTTATAAGTGTATCGGGTTGAGTTAAATCTATAACGGATGTACCAGTTTGAGATTTTTCGTAGTAAAAAAATAGTTTGGGGTAAATTTATCACAAGTGTATCGGTTTGGGATTTTTTGTGATATTAATCCTTCTTTGTTATGGGCATAAGACACCTCAAGTGCCGGTATTTGTGTATGGCGCTCACTCGGTGAGCTTTGCCGAAAATCTTACGTGGTGTCTACGTGGGAGGATCTTAGTCAATAATAAAAGAAGCCAAAAATTAATAAAAAAATCCACATAATATTAAAAAATAAAAATGAGCTGAAAATCAACTTTTGTTCCCTTTTTTAGCTTTTAAGTTTTTTTAAAATTTAACTGACTTTTCTTTTAAAAAAAATAGCCATATGGACTTATTTTTAAAAAAAAATTGCCACATGTACTACCTTTTATAAAAAAAAATCCATGTAATATTTAAAAATTAATAAAAAAAATGCCACATGGATTATTTGGCAGGAATTGGCACTTAAGTGATGGTTTTTTCTTCGATTTGACACTTAAATGAGCCGGCGAAAAATATTGGCACCAAATTGAGCAACGTGCACAAATATTGACACTTGAGGTGTTCTTCTACCCTTTTTTATGTCTCCACTTCTGCAAGATGTATTTTCTTGGGAGGACTAGACAAGGGGTGGGTGGATGAGAGAAAGAGAGAGGAAGTTTGGGGGTGCAATGTCACCAGAAGATGGTTCATTTGTAGCTGTCGATTTGACTAGTGTCGTACGTTATCCATTAAAAAATTATTTTATCTTTTGGCAAGGATAGTTTTGTCTCTTGTTTCTTCCACCGTTCTACATATTGAAGGCATCCACATCATACGTTTCAAAATCATAGGCAAGACGAATCATTACTCCCCCATTTCAATACGCCACCATCATACCTGTTGGGAAATTTAACAAATGGGATAAACAACTAAATCAGATATTGAGGTGTAGTAATACTTTCTTTTAAGGATTTATCTGCCCTACAACATTGCTAATGATTTCTGGTAAATATCCTCAATGATACAACAAAGTCTCAATGAGAATAATAGATAGCAATATTGATATTTCTCTAGGGTCTCTCAAGAAAAACAATTGAAAACAAAGGTTGTGTTGAAAGAACAAAAATAGGAAGAAGTAAAGTTGAATAGAAAGGTTTAGTAATTTATAGAGAAATCATTTGAAGAGACACAACCTTTCAACGTTTAAGAAGTTATGTCCGAACAGACACAACCTTTCGAAGGTTAAGAAATTATGTTCGAAGAGATAGTACCAAATCGGAGAAAACAAAGTTCATTTAAGTGCCAATGACGAGAGATTCCGACCAAAAATTATACATCGTATTTATAATTAAAATTTTTTGGTGACATGAGATTTATAAGTAAAACATTTTAGTGACATGGCATTTATAATTAAAAAATCTAGTCCACGTGGCAAATTGTTATAAAAATAGTCTACGTGGTAATCTTTTTAAAAAAAATCAGTCCACTTGGACTATTAAACTTGAAAATAATCTAATTTTTTAGTGAATTTAAAAAGAAGCTAAAAAAAAAAAATGGAAAAAAAGTTTCAAAAAAGGGGGGCTTGCAAAAGCCCTTGCCTAAGATCAGCAGGGATCGTCGGGCATTGACCAAGGCTCGGTAACCCTCGCCGACCATCCCCTACACATCGCCAGGCATTTCCAACAATGGTGGAGCACTAGTCGTTGCTTTTAGGTTCTTCACATGGTACTTTAGGCAAGATGACCAGGTGTTAGGACCCTTGATCATAGAGGATGGCTGCAATAGAGGAGGCAATGGTGGAGATAGCGATGACAAGCCAAATGGTGTCTATATGTATGGGACAAATTTTGTGAAGACCATTTGATAGGAGGGGAGTAGGATCCTTTCTGTGTACCCTCGCTAGATAGGCTAGACCATTCCCTATATGCCTCGGATAGTAGCTCATGTTACGAATATGGCTAGAGTATGAACTTGTTGTTTTTCGAAGTATTAATGAACGAAGTATTATTATTATTATTATTATTATTATTATTATTATTATTATTATTATTGTGAAATTCTTCCGCTTGTACTAATAAACTGAAACCATTTTATAATGGAAACACGATTTAATGCGGTCAGACAGTCACAGTTAGGTTGATAAAAAAAAAAGGAAACAATAAATTGTAGAGGGAGAAGTGTATTTTGGTCTATTGATTGAAAATAAGAGTGCCTTGGCCAAAATGGAGATGTAAATGAGAATGCTTATTTTTGTGATTTAAATTAACTGTTCCTTTGGTCATAATTAAAAAGGAATTGTAATGGCAATCAACCTTAATTTTGTTATCATACAAAAAAGTTCAATAGAATTCCAAGTCTTCTTCGCTGAAGCATTAATTAGGTGGAAAATTGCGGGAAATTTTTTTCAAAAAGTAAAAAAGATAAAACAAATTCAAATGAAAACTCTAACTTGGTATATTTTGCGATGTCCTCTGAATATTTGATAATAGACTTGATGAAGTAATTTTAGAAAACTTGTGCTTTAAGTCACGAACCTATTCTTCTGTCTAATGTCACAACATCGTTTCATCTCCAATGATGACTTTATATATCGTAGAATTAATTATTATTAGTCCCTACATGTTACAAGATGGGTATTTCCATTTTATAAATTCATGTTAAGTGGTGGACGGAAAGAAGAAATGGGTTCCTTAAACAAAGTCAAATCGAGGAAGAGGTTCATGCTGTTAGTCCTGATTCTAAACAGTATCCTATTGCTGTGGAGAAGGGATCACCTGTACCCAATTCCTTTGAGGCATTAAACTCTTCGGAGGAATAGCCTGTTGTTGAATCTTATGCTGGTCATGAGATTTTTCAAGGGGTACTGGGAGATTAATCTTGCCCATATCCGATTCAAGATGTTACCTTCAGTACTAATCAAAGTTTATGAAAAATCCTAGGGCAGCTGCACTTGCCGGTAGCAAAAATCTTAAGGCTGTAATATCTCAAGCCAGAAGGCATGGGAAGTCCTGGATGAGATCTAGTCTAGAGCTTTGGTTCCTTCTCTGGGTAACTTATCGTGACTGATATCCTAACAAAGAATGTTATGAGGCCTAAATTGGTCTCGCAAGCAGATAAAAAACAAAACAAACAGTCCTGGAAAATGAAGCGTGTTGTGTTTAATAGAAGTGAAAGTTAGTGGTCCCAATGTGGCAGATTTTGTTGAGCTGAATAGGGAAGTGTATGTTCCTGTCTCCTTAGGTCTCGAGGGAACACCGATGCGAGCCTATAGAACAGATGGTGTTCAAATAAGGTGGTACCAGAATAGTTTCTGCTTCGACTGCGTCGGATTCAACCGCCCCGAATCCTACCGTGTTGGGAAAGTTTTAGGCTGTGTTTGATCGTCCGTATAAAACACGGGATAAGATATGTTTTATCATATCCCGTGTTTGGTAGGTGTCCCGGATAGTATAATGTCGGATATAGAGGGGATATAACCCGGATAAAAAAATCCGAGGGGAGAGGGTAGGACAAGGTCGGATAGGATTTCTCTTATCCGTCATATAAAAGTTAACTTTTAAAATGATGACAACTTTCTTATCTCATTTATTTCTATTTTCATTTTATTTTTTTTTTCTAAAGAGGTTTGAAAATCTAATAAAATGTGTATATTTTCAATTTTTTTTGTGTATGAGAACGTTATTTTTATAGTAATAAGATCGGAATATTTCATGAGCATCACGTAGGGGCATATATGTCCTTTATATTAATATACAGTTTTTATCAAATGCAGGATAGGATAGGAACAAGACATGGCAAACTCTCGTTGCGAAGTCGCCATTCTATTGCCCTTTGAATTTGAGGACTGCAGGTATATGCACCGTTCATCTGTAGAGGAAAAAGCATAGCCTTTATTTTCCACAGTCATTCTATTGCGAAGTCTTTATTTTTTGCAAAGTCATTACCGGATAATCGTAATTTTCTCAAAACCGTTGAGATCGGACAACTATGGTTAAAAGTTGAGATATCTGACGATTTGGACATTCAATTTCGTCAAATTAGGTACCAAAGGAAAGCTTTCGTAGAGCATGATCCAAAAGTACCCTTTGATCGAAATTTCGATAAGGTCGACTTTTGGATGAACTGTCACGCCCCGAACCCTACGAGCACGCCAACACCCCGCACGGGCCGTAAATTATAAACTTCCCAAGGATCCAACGGCAACGAACTTAAGCCTAAAATGAGAAGCACATGCGGAAGCGAGAACTATACTCCATGCAGGCGAATGAAATACAATGACTCAGGATGAAAAAGGGGGATTTAAAACTTACTCCATACATTTCTTAAAAACGTCAAATTGACTTCAAAAGTTACTACTTGATAATTCTCAAAATACAACTTCTCTTAATAAAACAAGGGAGATGAAGTTTAACCTTCCAGAGCTATACGGCGAACACAACCCCAAATATAAAAACACAGCTCTCTAAGACTACAAAAAGAAGTACAGTCAGGTAAGGTTAACGGTTCATCTACTTCAAAAAGGGCATCTTCAAAAGCCAATCCATGGCGGTCATGGGACTTCATCATTTAGGACCTAAAAATTGTTATCCCACGACGGGGTGAGAATAAATCTCAGCAAGTTATTCCTAAACCTAGACCAGGCCAGTAGTACCTCCAGACAATTCCTAAAACATGTAATTCTACTCAAAGGGACAATTGCTCAACAAGCAAAACGACAAAAGCACACTACAAACATAAGATAGAAGTTCGTAATTCAAGTCATACTTTACAGTTTTAAGGTCGAGCTTCGTACTTGGACATTTCACAAATCACAGGATCATAAAGGGTGTTTCCTATCACATATCTCAATCACATACCAATCATTGATATCAGATTGCCAAGTGCCCGCGTCATAACGCTTTAGGCCATTTTAAGCATTAAGACTCGCGTAATCACGCATCAAGTCGTTATAAATATTAAGACTCGCGTAACCACGCATCAAGTCGTTATAAATATTAAGACTCGCATAACCACGCATCAAGTCGTTATAAATATTAAGACTCGCGTAAACACGCATCAAGTCGTTATAAATATTAAGACTCGCGTAAACACGCATCAAGTCGTTATAAATATTAAGACTCGCGTAAACACGCATCAAGTCGTTATCTCGCGTTTAACGCCTCAAGATAAATTCCATTCCCCGCGTATCACGCTTCAGGGTATTATGTGATCTCATATATATAATCAATTCGCTCGCTTGGCCAAACTTGAATTCAAGGTCAATCATGACCTAAACAACACAAGCCATGCCAATTAACCATAGCACTTGCTCGAGCAAACATGAATTGCACAATCACAAAGGACATCTCATGGTTCGTCCACTATGCCCCAAACACATCAATTCATTCATGTTCCACATCATAATGTCAAACATACTAGGAGCAATTTATCAATTCAGTCAATCGATCATTTCAATCCCTCATGACTGAATACAAGGTACTTAGCTAATTAATTCCAAATGCTCAATTCACATTGGCAAACCATAGCTAAACATAATAACGATAAGTAATCAATCCACAAGGCACCTCAAGACCAAACACATATAGGGCAAACAAGTTAATTTAGCCACGCCCATGCATCCTCGGCGGTATCCACCTACTGATTTCTACATCCAGACCTACTCTCAGAAAAACTGACATTTTTATAATCTCTTTTTGAGCAATCCAAACTCACAATCATGTTCCTCATGATCTTACGGTCATGTGGGAGAAAACGGAGCTCAATTCGGACTCCAGACGACCTCGAACGAGCCATTTCAATTTCGACGCGCGTTGAAAAACGGGATTAACGGGTCTCTCGGGTTTCACACATTCTTCATACAAAACTACTCTAAAATCCTACCAATCCAATTCTAAACCATCCATTAGTAACCTAAAGTCCTAGACTAAGTTTAAGAGTAACTTACCACAAGATTGAAGCTTGAAAAACCAACCAAGGGGCGGCAAGACTTCACGACCAGATCTGGAACAGATTTGAGGGCTGATTCAGTCCAAGGAAAACGCTTGAAGTCAGCCACTTAAATCCTCTTAATCCACTCCAAACTTCTTCCACAAGTTGTATAACATACTAAGCGAGGTATATGGAGTTTCTTACCTTGAAACCACTCAAGAAACTCCTTAGAATAGCCCTACAAGTCCACAATTCCAGTGAAGGGCAGCAGCTGTTTTGGCTTGGCTTTGCGGGCTCTCAACGGCTCGCGGACGGCGGTTCAAGGCTCACGGTGCTCTTGCGGAGGAGGGTGGTCGATGGTGGTGGTGGCGAGGCATCCCGGTGACCAACGGACAAGGTAACAAGAAGGAGATGGTGGTGAGAAAGGGAGAGGGAGAGTGAAAATGAGCTCTTGCTTCTCAAAAGCTTGTTCCCAAAGCCAAGAGAAAGAATGAGAGATTGAGGTGATGGGTTGTCTTAGACTAGGCTTTTGACTTGAGGGGGGGGCTTAGTAGACTAGGTGGTTGAGGGTTTTAAGGAGAGTTGTCTAGGAGTCACATCAATAATTCAAACTTTTGGCTTCTTGCAAATAACAACAAGAGAGGCAATCTTGTAAATCCAACTCAAGTCTAAAGACTACTTTGCCTTTAATCTAACTTGAGGAATGAGCTTTAATCCAACGGTAAAAGAGAAATTTCTAATTCCATCTATATCTCACTTTTCTAATCATTTTGGGACGAACCGTAAACTTAATTGACTTTGGTGAGGCGACGTCCAAAATATTCATATTGTGATCCTTAAAAGTCCAATGCCCAAGTTCGAAGTCCAAATTAATGGCTAATCCCAATCGATTGCAACTCAGTTTATCTCAAACTAACGGGCGGCTCTTTAGGAGTTACGCGTATCGACCTTATGATTCGTATCATACACAAGCTATGGCGACCTTGGTTGTCATGTGATTGCGAGGGTCAATCATTAGTTCCGAAGGACGCGATCGTTAGGAAACGGTTTAGGAACGTTCACAAATTATACCGTGGTCAAACAGAATCACCCGCGATCCAATTATATAACGCTAGCAATTTGTTCCTTAGTCGTTCCCGGATCGGCCTACAATAGCTAAACCTTCCCTCGACAACCCTTATGGCCAAATTGTCGATCCATGGTCAAGTTCTTAGGTCTACGTACCCATTTCCCGCTTAGCCATTCCCCTTCGGTTAGTTAACTCAAGAGTGATAAATTCTGAGCGAGATTTACCGAAATACATCGATGACATTTCATTACTTCAAAAGGGTCGGATTTCAGAATGTCACATGAACTTTAATCAAACCCTAGTAGAACATTAGGTGTCTAGACTCAGCATGGAATTGGTGAATTGGTATCACTAAGCAGACAACAAAGGGAAGGACTCTGGCCTCACCGACCTCTTTGCTTGAGGTATCCAGCAGAATTTCCTTTCTAGGTATTTTCACGCATAGCAAAAACTCACAAAGATCAAAGGGAGTTTTGTCATCCTTTTTCAATTTTTGACCAACTTCAATATAGCACAAGCGGAAGTTACTAATTTCCATTGCACAGGCAAGGATAAAACGCGCTTACAACAAAGCCGTAGTAGTTATGCTAATTATGGGCTAAGGAAATTTGAAACAGATATTTCTTTGAAGGCAAAAGTACAGCAGGAATGCCAATATTTATGTATGACACTCACTTTAATACCAATATATTTTTTTATCACTTAAGTGCTAATTTTTTTTAAAAACGATGATTTCACTGCCAACTCCGGTGAGCATTACAGGAAAGCATACGTGGCATTTACGTGGCTCGCCGGAGCATCCAAATTAGCAAAAAAAAAATAAAAATCAATAAAAAAATCCACGTAATATTAAAAAAAGTAAAAATAAACTAATAAGCTAAAAATAAAAAAAAATTAAAAAAAAACTAACGTTTTAGCAGCAAGGGCCGAGAGCCCTCACCCCGGCCGCCCACTGCCGGTGATGGGTGGGGGAGTGCTCAGCAGGATTGCCGATCCCCGGTGACCCCCACCAAAGCCTCGTCCGGGGTCGGCGAGGCCCTATCGTGGCTAGCCGAGGCCTCGCAAACCCCACGGTGAGGCCAACCTCGGCTAGATCTAGGCTAGGTCGAGCCTCGCCATGGCTAGGCGAGGCTGGAATTGCTCAGCCACGACCACGCCTAGTGGTGACTGGATAATTTAGGGCTCGCCCAAATCCGGGCGAGGTCGGCCTCGCTATGGGGTCCGCGAGGCCTCGGCCACCACAACTGGGCCTCACCGACCCCCGGCAAGGTTGCGGTGGGGGTCACCGGGGATCGGCAACCCCGCCGGGCACTCTCCACCTATCGCCGGCCACCGCCGGCAATGGTGGGTGGCGACCGAAAGGGTTCACAACCCTTGCCACTGCAAATGCAAGCTTTTTTTTATTTTAAAGTTATTTGTTTGTTTACTTTTAACTTTTTTAAAAAAATTAACTTAATTTTTAGGTCCACGTGGCATCTATGTGGATTGAATTTCAAAAGAAAAATTGCCACGTGGATGCCATGTGGACAAACTTTTTTAAAAAAATTCCACATAATAGTAAGAAATTAGTAAAAAATGCCACGTATACTGTTTGGCCAGAATTAGCACTTAAGTAATCATTTTTTTGCCGAAATTGGCACTTAAGTGATTATTTTTCTCCGATTTGGTATTTAAGTAATCCAAAAAAAATATATTTTCACTAAAGTGAGCGCCGTATATAAATATTGGCACTCCTGCTATATTTTTGCCCTTCTTTGAAAAAGAAATGACTTTTCTTCTTTTTCCAAAGTCAACTGAAATTCACGACCCATAAGTCATCCTTCAACGATCTTTGAGAATTTGTCGTTTGCATGCTTGCACAAATTCACTGAAATGGTCACTTAATCAAACTACCTCAACATCCTCTTGCAGCAAATTTTGCCAACCGGAGATTGGCAGTCTGTAGCAACCCCGATTCCTAAGGCTTTCCCAAATTCTAGGTTGGAGTTGGCTATCACATCTAAAATGGAAATTAAAAACCAAGAGAATCATCACTAATCAATTGATTTAACCTAGGTCAATTGGACACATGGAATGTTTAAACAATTATAGACAACATAAACTACATAGGTAGTATATGCAAGGTGATTGGTCTAAGTGCGCTTACCAAAGGCTGAGTCCTGGGGTTCGGTTACATGGCAGACATAGCATTCCACAATGCCCTTACGGTACCAGAACTTACCGATCAAGTCGGAGTTCGCACTTATCCTGGATTTTCCTTAAAAGAGTTTCAAAATTGAAATTTTTGTCGATACACAATCAGGTTGGAAGATCACACATCCCTTTGCGCATTGGGTAACTCAATTGTGTGTAAATATGTATTTTGCAGATACGCTATGCAAAACATGACATCGAAAGAGACATTGAATAAGGCATGATCGAAATGACTTAGCAGTTGTAATCGAATTTGTAAATGCAATTTTTTGAAATCTGTGTGAAGTTACGTTTTGAAAAATTTATGAAATTTGCTTTTTCATGCAATTTCAGTACAAGCTAGCAGCATAATGACATAGTTTCCTTTTTTACGATTCTAAACGAAGTTTAATACGTCCTAACATTATGCAATTCGAAATTAAAATCAAGGGGGTGAGGACTTACATTCAAAGTGCAAGAACCTTGAAACCAAGAGAATTTCTAGGGAGTGTCGTAGGGACTGCAACTTTTATTTTTTCGCCCCTTCTTTCCCTCAAATGAGTAAAAATGATGGGGTATATAAGCATTTTGAGTCGCTTTAGGATGAGACACAGCTTCATTGAAGTAAGCTAGGTGCGCCTTGACTCGGGGCTTGCTCTCTCCGGGGATGTATATCTTCTCCGTCCGACGTCCGATTGTTGATTTTTGCATCTTCGGAATGCTCATGTTAAGAGCTTTTTTCAACGAGCCTAATATTATTAGGTGAAATTGTGAAATCACAAATCCAAACTGTCAACTTATATCGGGGCCTCAAACTTGGGTCTATGAACCACGGGTCATTCAATGAGATATCATCTTGAAAAATCACTATTTACCACAACTTGGGAGTCTAAAAAGTTTATTGCACTCCAAAATTTCTAGGTATGGTTTCAGACTTCGAGACCTTTCCTCATGTATCGAAAAGTTTGAGCCAAATTTGACCAGTAATTACTCCCTTAGTCCTCAACAACATTGCAGCCCGATTTTTATCGTGTTAGGATTCTGGTGATCCATAGTTTTGGGATTTGTAATCGGAATTGGGAAAGTCACAACATTCACAATACTACGAAAAATGGCCACCGGTGCAAACAGGTCAAAAGTTGACATGCAATCCGGACACAATGCATCATCGATGTTCTACTTCAGAAAAAGAATGCCTTTTGCCATCGTCAACAACTAGTCGCTTTTGACTTCAAAATTGGAAGGAAGCGCTGGCGATTGTTAATGGCATCATTCACATTCCATAAAGACATAAAAAAAAACAACTAATGGCATCCGTGCACTACTTAACCACAGACCCAAACCACTATTGTTAGGTTTGGAGAATGAATTTGTTCTCTCATAAAATGGTGTATGGAACAAGTACAAGGGAATCCTTTATATAGGCTCGGAGGAGGTGAAGAGTTTAGTACTATTCTTACGTGGGAATAAAGGGAAAGAAAAAAAGCCTATATGTTCTAATATATATATATATATATATATATATATATAATATATTTAATACCTCCTCAAACTCAAGGTGGGTCAACCAATGAGAACTTGGAAAGAAGACTAGCAAATCATTGTAATCTAAAAGATTTGCTGAAGAAGTTAGCAAGCTGGGCTGCAGAGGCTACAAAAGGAAGAAAAATGATGCTTGCTTGCAGCTGATGATGCGTGATGTGACAGTCAATGACGATGTGGTTGGTACTCTCATGAAAGACTGGATTTGTAGCAATGTGAATAGCACTATTGTTGTCATGATGAAGAGAAATAGGAACATAGGTGGCAACACAAGATCAGCAAGGAGACGACGAAGCTAAATAATCTCAATCATAGTGTTGGCTATAGCTCGGTACTCAGACTTAATAGAGGAGCGAGACACAACACTCCTTCTTGGCACGTTAAGAAATCAGAGAATCACCTAGGAAGACACAAAATCCTGTGATGGACTTATGGTCAATAACATACGCTGCATAATCAGCACCAGAGTAAGCATGAAGAGCAAGTGAAGAAGTCGATGAGAGAAAAATAGAGCGTGTCAAAGTACCACGAAGATATCACAGAATTTATACGCACAACAACATAATGAACTGTACAATGAGCCGTTACAAACTGATTGACAAGATGAGCAGCATATGCGATATCAAGATGAGTGATCATAAGATAGACAAGACTACCAACAAGAGTCATCCCCAGTAATAATCATATCATCAACATAGAGTAGTAAAATAGTACAACCAACACGAGAAGTGTGAAGGAACATAGCATGATTATTCTCACTTTGAACAAAACCAGCTAACCAATTAACATTTGTAAAACGTTCAAACCAAGCTTGAGAGCTTGTTTGAGATTATAAAGGGCTTGATGAAGATGAAAAACTTGACTAGGAGAATGAGCAAGACCAAGAGGTGGCTACATATAGAGTTCCTTTTGAAGGACTCGATATAGAAAAACATTCTTCACATCAAGCTGAAAGAGAGGCCAATTATGAACAGAGGCTACTGCAAGAAGAGTGCGAAGCATAAGCCATTTTGACAATAGGAGCAAAGGCCTCCTTATAATCAATCCCATCCTCTTGATCAAAATTACGTACGACAAGACGCGCTTTATAGAGGTCAATATTACCATCAGAGTAGGTCTTGATTTTGTAGATCCAGCGACAAGATATTAAGGACTTACATAATGAAAGAGGTACAAGATTCCATGTACCAATACATTCAAGAGCAAATAACTTCTCGGACATAGTGTCATGTCAATCGGCATGATGTATGACCATATGATAATGTGATAGTTCCTATAAAGTGTGGATAGCTACCAAACAAGAACCAAACTCATCAAAATAACTCGTTGCCGCCACATACCTAGCCATAGGACTTCGATCCCCATACAGGATTCCGCCGAGGAGACAAGGGGCGAGAATCGTCAAGAGGAGTTAGAGTAGCAGGTGAAGTAGACGAACAAGGAGGCCTAATAGAAGAATATAGTGACACTAGGTCAAGAAAAGAAGACACAAGAGGAGGATTATGATATGAATAAAGAGGAAAATTCATAAAAACAGATGGAGAGGACTATGAAGAAATATAAGAAGTGGAAAAGAACGGTAGGTGCTCAAAGAATTGAACACTATAAGAGATATGAATATGCCATAAAGAAGGATCATAACACCTGTAGGCTTTATGTTCTATGTTGTAGCCCAAGAAAGCACACCAAACTGACTTGGTGGATAGTTTGGTATGTAGATGAGGAGGAAGAAACACATAAAACATACAGCCATAAACACAAAGTTGATAATAAGTGGGTCGTTTAAAGAAAAGACATTGGTGAGGGTTGACTTTGGAGAGGACAATAGAAGAAAGCCGATTTATGAGATAGACAGTAGTACAGAGTGCTTTGGCCTAAAATTTAGGGAGAACAGAATTAAACAACGGGAGAGCACGAGTAGTATCTAAAATATGACAATGTTTTCACTCAGCAAGACCATTTTGAGCAAGGACACCAAGATATAACAATTGAGTTAAGGTTCCCCGAGAAGTTAAGAAAAAAATGAAAAACCATAAAGAGATACTTCCCACCCAATTCAGAACGAAAAACTTTAATAGTTTTAGAGAATTGAGTAAAGATCATGGCGGTAAAATTTTTATAGATAGAGAGAAATTCATCATGAGAACGCATGAAATAAACCCAAATATAATGAGAATAATCATCAATAAACAATACATAATACTTAAAACCATTTTGAGAGAGTAGGGAGGCGGGACTCCAAACATCTAGATGAACTAAATCAAAATAACTAGTTGAAACAAAAGAGCTAACAGGAAATGGAGGTGCAGATTGTTTAGCTAAATGATAACTAGTATAAGGACACATATCAATAAATGAAACATGCCAAAGTATACCCTATTAACACAAAAAGACAAACAAGATATAGATATATGACCCAAACACTAATGCCAACAATCAATATCAAAGATGGTGAGAATATGTTGAGGTGAGGGAAGCTAAAGATGATGCATCGTATACAATCCTCCATGTTTACTACACCTGCCAATTGTCTAGCCACTTGTACGATCCTATACAACATAAGAACCAACAGTAAATGTCACAATATAACCATATCACTAAGTTGCCAACAAATAAGAGATTAAGGGCTAAATTTGGTATATGCAACACATTAGGCACATAAAAGCTTCTAGGGATGGTAAGGTGGCCTTGCATAGTGGCGATAAGAGAGGATCTATTAGCTATAAAGAACCCTTATGGATTTTTTAGTGCAATCTGCTGAGTGAGATGATGAGCAGAGGTAGTCATGTGATGAACAACACTAGAGTCAAGAATACAGTAAGAATAATCACTTGAGGATTACGCAGTAGTTGCGGTAGCAACAAAGGAAGATGCACCAAAAAGACCAAGATGAAGCTGAACTAAACGGGGAAAAGTAGGCCTTAATAACAACAAGACGATCATCCGAAGGCAAGGATGAATTGGACGATCATTCGAAGGCAAGGATGAATTGGCACAGTCCGCTGATGGAGAAGTGATAGGTACAACCGAGTGCAAGGATATATTAGAAAGATCATGCAACTTCTAGAAACATTGATTGTCAAAATGTCCATTTTGTTTACAGTAGTTACAAAAAGGACGTGAGCTTCACCGAGTATAAGAACTTTGGGAACCGTATTGAGAATCATGCTAAGATAAGCTAGATTGGAAACTAGGACAAGAACCATGTTGAGAGGAGCCGGATTGGAAACTAGGCTGAAAACCACGTTAAGAGGAGCCAAACCGGAAACCCGGCTATGGAGTGGTCAATGCGGCATAGGAATTTAAAGGTGGAGGAGCACCAAGAATTCCTCATTTAGTTTTCTCGGCCTGAAGTTCTTTGATTGCATTAGAGAGAGATGGAGCAGGATCACGATAGAGAATCTAACCGCAAACTCCCTCAAAATCTCGTGAGAGTTTCATCAAGAATTCATAGAGACGATACTTATTCCGATCTTCATTCTTAGATGTAGCATATGTAGTGAAACCAACACACGTGTAACTACTTGGGTGGCACAATGAAGTTCTTGCATAAGCTGATAAATACAAGTGAAACTTGTCTTTGTAAACCTCTCAACAATCTAATCCCATAACTATTTCACACAAAAAATTTGAGAAAATTGGGGACGAAGATCGAGGCTAATTGAACCAAACAAGATTGCCCATGCTTTCCGATCAGCAACATGCCAAGCCCTAATTTCACATTCGCGTTGAGCAATCTAATCAGCACTAGGTTTGGGCTCAACAGTATCAAACAAAGATGTAGGACAAGAACAAGTACCATTAACATGCTCATATAAATCACGACAACCCCGAGCAGCCATTACCGAAGGTTTCCAAATAACATAATTAGAGCCATCCAACTTAACATCAATATGATCACTACTATCAGCCATGATTTTGAGATCAACAAATTAAAGCGGAAGTAAGAAAATGTATAGGTGACGAAGACAAAAGCTGAGGTCAATCACGAGATTGAGGCGAAAGATGAAGTAGACCAGATTGATCGAGATAAAGTCGAAGAAGATCTTACCACGATGAGGATGTCGGATGGATTGCAAAAGCAACGTGATGAAAATAGTGCTACACGATTGGCGCGGAACCACCATAATTGGGGATTGATGTACAATACTCATAAGAAGCAAACCCTAGCTTTGATACCATATTAGGTTTGGAGAATGAATTTGTTCTCTCATAAAATGGTGAATGGAACAATGTACGAGAGAAGTCTTTATATAGGCTTGGAAAATGTGAAGAGTTTAGTACTTCTCTTATGTTGGATAAAAGGGAAAGAAGAAAAGCCTATATGTTCTAATATATACAATATATTTGGCATAAGGACATTCCAAGTGCCAATATTTGTGTACAACACTTACTTTGGTGCTCATATTTATTTTGGGATCACTTAAGCATCAAATTGGAGAAAAAACGATCACTTTAGTGCCAACAATGAGAAATTCCGGCAGGTTGGCACTTAAATAATTGTCTTTTAAAAAAATTGGCACTTAAGTGATCCAAAAAACAATCACTTTAGTACCAAATCGAAGAAAAAATGATCACTTTAGTGTCAATTCTGGCGACATCACCGGAGTTGGCACTTAAATAATCGTTTTTAAAAAAAAATTAACACTTATGTGATTCAAAAAATAATTTGGCACTAAAGTGAGCATCGTACATAAATATTGGCACTTGAAGTGTTCTTTTGCCCAATATATCTAACACCTATAACATAAAACGCTGATGCTAGTGCTTCTTCTTCTCCTCTCTCTCATTCTTACATAAGCACATGCCTTGCAAATGGGGAATCTCTATGCATTGCTCTCGCACCGAACTAGTGAAGAGCAAAAGATCCACAACGCCGAAACCCCTAACACCGTCACTTCCTTTCGCGATCGCGAGTTCGAGTAATTGTTGGTTGAAGCTATGGTCACTGTAGTTGCGCAAGGACAAGCTCGGCGATCATTCAATCCAAGAGCAAGCTCTCACCGCTGCAATCATCCTCCAGTGCCACCGCCAGAATGGGAAATCTGCGCCTGTTGATCACTTCGCTCCAGAACACGAGCCTGAGCGATCCCAAGAAGCAGGGTTTGCTCAGGAGCTACAGCTTGCGGGCCAGGTCGGTCACTGATCCTCTGTTGCAGCCTCACCCGCTCATTAATCAGGTATTGTCATTGTCTTATTTGGGATCTATAGGAGTGATTCTTGAATTAGGTCATGTTCTATTTGAGGTTCTTGAGCTAGTTTGCTCTTTTTGTGCTCTGCTTTCGTTTGTACTTCGTGATGTCGAATTGGTCTGTAGTTATTTTGAGTTGTTCTTAGCTTGAAAAATGGAAAAGTTATCCATCGGCCTAAGAGAGAGTTTTGTTAGTTGGGGCTTCTTTGGGTTATTTGAGAAAGGATGGGCTACGCTAAATCAATAGTGGGAATTAGCAATCATCATTATCTCTGACAAAGGCTACATTAGGTAGTGATAATTTCTTGATCGACCAATCAAGGGTAAATTAGACTTGCCACTTGGAGTAAGTTTGACGGTTTTTACCGTAATATCCAACCTTCGATGGCTTGCCTTTTGTGAACATGGATCAAATAAGTAATTTTTTTTTTTTGTCATGATTAAGGTTACGAACATCTGGCTTAATGGGTCAATTTAACTCAGTAATTGTCTTAGATAAGGAAATCACACTATAGTAACTATCCTTTGATCCCGATTGAAGATATTTCTAGTTTACCCATGAATGCTGCCCTCCAACTATATGGAGTAGAAGGAAAGTAGAAAAGTCTCTTATATAGTTTCGATGATGCTTGAAGACATACAATGAACAACAAAATGGGAAAGCAAGAACCAGCCGAAAACGAAATATACAGTTATCTGTGGCTAGATGCTCAAATAATCATCTTCAGAAGATCAATGCTGCAACTTGTTCTCATGCTGGATGTGTGAATTCAGTGACAGCGTGAGAGCATGGGAATTAATCACTTGAAGTTAGTTTCACCGTGCATGATACTTTGGCTCAAATACAAAACCCCTATGTATCAGTTAAGTATCTAGTTGATTTGCTCCATGGATTTACTCTTTCTAATCGTAGATTAGCTCTTTATACTGAAAAGCACAGCCAGAACTGATAGTAAAGCGAGCAGCTTATGCTATTTTTGGGGCTTCGTTATTCAAGCACATTTGGGCTTCCTGAGAAGTATTTCTATTCGCATGTCGTAACAGTTGAAATATGACTTCACTTGTGTTGCCTCTTAAGAGCTTGCAGATAGTTGCACGATGATTATTTTCTAGCAAGATTTGGCATTGCTAAATCATTGGAATTGAGAAATTTTGATTTCTTTGATTAATCAATGAGAGTATTAATTGATTTATAACCTCAATAAATTTATTGCTCAAATAAAGCCTGTGAACTTCAGGGGATTATCTCTTGATGGCTCCTTGGCGACCATCCGTCCTTCCAAAAGCATGGGTAAGAGCTTCGAAAGAGGATGGAGAAGTGGAGTAAATTGCTCCGGCGGAAATTTCCTTGAGTAGGAGTTGAATTTGAAAGCTTCTTCTATTTAGGGGGATTCGGTATACTGCCGGAGTAGGCTCTTTATCTTTTCTAGGATATTTACGTTTAAACGGCATTTCAGGTGATCTTCTCTCCTTAATAGCCCATTCAGCTCGTTCAGTCACTTTCAATAAATGTGTGAACGTCTGGCACCCAGAAATTTGGAGCTAGTCAAAGAATTCAATGGGAAGTGCCTTTAGGAATATCTCCACGAGTTCATTCTCCGAAATTGGGGTTTGACCTGAGTGACCAAAAGCTCTCCGCCTTTGCGCATACATCTAAATAACCTCATTCTTCCCTTTACTTGTTCTGAGAAGATCCTCCTTAGTCGGGGCAGTTATTGCATTGAACTTATATAGGTGAAGAAATTCATCCGAAAACTCCTTCCAAATCGAAGTCTTTTATATCTAACTCAATGTACCAAGACAAAGATGCTCCCGCCAAACTTTCTTGGAGTATATTTGTCAATAAGGGAATGTTGTCAAAGTACTTAGCCATATTACGAAGATAGTATTTCAGATGCGCCTTTGGGGCAGCCTATTCCTTGATACTTCCTCACAAAGTTTTGTTCTTTATAACCCCCTGGGACTTCAATTTCCGCAAATGGAGCGATCCTATTGAAACGAGCTAGTTCATATCCCTAGCTGTTCAAATACTTCTCAATCCTAGCGAGTCGCTTCGACCATTCTTCCCCTTTTCGAGGTCGATCACTACAGGTGTGATCTTAGGAGGAATTTCTGCACTCGAGATTTGATTAGCACTCGGGTGTTAAAAGAGCTCGGTTGAGCCGTTGGATTAGGGTTCGGCACTACTGGATATAGCCCTTGTGAGGCGAGTAACATGGCTTTCATCTCAACTGCCAAAGTAGCTATTTGGCCCATCTGATTCTCCACATTAACCGTATGTTTACCCAAAATTACTTTGTTAATTTGATCTTTTTCTTTTCATGGTTCAAGTTTTGTAGATTTGGTGTTCTACATAATTTTAACAAAATCTGCACAAAATTCCAATTGGAACGATTTTATTCATCTGCCGATTTGAGGTAATGTCAGATCACGTAAGCATGTAATCCATAAATGATTATGGAACTATTTCAAATTTGGGATGGGAAAGCAATAACCAGTGAGAATAGGCTAGTGCAATGCGCTAATCTCTATGTTATCTTTAGCCATGCGGCTTTAGGAAAGCCTTCCCAAAGAAATTCTTAGAAAAAAAGGTATTTAGAGAGAGAAACTCTCAGGAAAACTTGTATTGTTTGTTGATACCCGGTTTTTTAACCAGTTTTTCTTTAAAAAATAATTTAAAATATATAAAAATTCATAAAATTTGAAAATTAGTTTTGGAAGCTTTGACCTAGCCTAAAGAACCAATTTTGAAAAAAAAATATTTTTTTGGTATTTTTTGCATTTTTTAATATTTTTCACATATTAGGAAAATATCCAAAAATTACAAAAAAAAATTTGTGGCCATAAAAATACGGATAAATAGTCAATAATTTTCTTTTAATTCCCTTTTCATTTTGGCCATTTAAAACTTGAAAATTTTTAATTTGTGATCACGCAAGTCATTTTGTTTTCTCTTTTCACATTTTCCAAGCCATGACATTTGCCTCTATCGCCTTGTATTGCATTTTAGTCCAATTATTTACAAAATTGTTCAATTTTGGCGAAAAGGACTTAATTGCACTTTTATTTTTCAATTTAGTCCCTAAATTCACTCTCAGACTCCGTTTATTTCATAGAAAAAATTTTCCCGAAAAATATTTTTTCTCAATTTCTAGTATTTGGAGGGCGGAAAATATACGACAAAAAAATATTTTCTAATTAATGAAAAAAAAACCTTTTAAAATTAAGGAAAATGATTTCCATCAAAAATGAAAATCGTCTCTCGCATTGCGCTTCTTCCTCTCTTCTCGTCTCCAGAGCTTCGTTTCCCCATCCATGGCTTCTTCGTCCGCTACAACCTTCTTCATTTGTCCCTATCAAAGCTCCTCCTCCTCCATGGCTACCTCGCGCTTTTATTCTAGATAGCAGAGTAGAGAGGGTGTTCATCGTTCTCACTTTCAGTCAAATTCCAAATCTAGGTCGGTTTCTACTTCCTCATCTTTAGCTGTGTTTGTGGATTATCATGGTATGGATTGACTGTCGTCGTTCTTGGGGCTAAGGTGGAATCAATTCAGTGCATCCTTTCCTCAAATCTCTCATGAAGTTCGATGAATAATGTGATTTCATGCAATCCAGAGTAGGAGTAAGAGCTGCTCTTCTTTGTTCAATCACGAAAAATCTATGAAGCACAAGTGTTTGTGCTTATTCCTTACTAGGCAAGAGTATAGTGTTCTAGACTTTTTTGATGAGGTTTCGAGATTTGGTTTTGAATCGTTTACGTTCATAAAAGTAAATTACGACAAAATGGAGGAAAGTTGTGAGACGTGATACTTACAATTTTCGCACTGTGGCCAAGATAATAGACATTAAAATTAGACTTCTCTAAATTAGCAAATAGGTAGAGACAAGGTAAAAGGGAGCTCATTCTCTGTCTAAAATGTCATCTCCCACTTCTCTGGCTTTTATTCGTATTTGTATCTCAATGCTTCATTTCTTGTTTGGTTTTGTGTGGCTGCTTTTCACTGCTTGTGGAGAGAATTTGATAGTTGGGTTCTCTATTGTTACCATAATTCGATCGGCAGTCTTTTCACTTTGTATATAAGACGCAGGTGTTGGGTCTCAGACTGTGCTAATTTTTTGGATAAGTTTTTAGGTTACTTAAGCCTTTTGGGAGTGACGAAATATGTAAGATTGATTGGTTATTCACTGCCAGTGGTTGTTATTGTTTGCCGAATCTTTTAATTAAGAAATTGTAGAAGTGTTTCTTATCTCTATGAATGTTGTTCATACTTGTTCTTAATGTGCCGCTCTAGAAAAGTTTGCGAAACAATTTTCTCAGTTTGAAGTATAATTGTGACTTGGCAATCACATTTCTATTGATGTTGTTAGAAGCTAATAGTAACATGGAATTTACAATTTACTGTGTAGATGGATAATTATAAAATCCAAGTGGCGATAGCGGCGGCCACTAGAGCGATTCTGACTGTTATCATAGTAGTTATGGATAATGATGATAATTTTGAGAACTAGATACCGAGAGAGTCTCGTGTGAATCGAGAACATGATAGGGAAATATATATATATATATATATATATATATATAATGGATGACCGATTACTTTTTAGAACTCTACAAAACACTTAGTGCGAGAAACTTGTTGCGGTCTACAGTATATGTTTCTATCAAGGATCAACTTCTAGTTTTTTGCCATATCATTGGACATAATGTGAGGTTTAGAGTCATTGAGGGGAGATTCCATAGGTTGAAGAGATTGTGCACAGATATTTCAAAACCGTCTTGTAGGCAATCTTGAAATTGTACACATATGTTGTGAAAGAACCAAGTTATTCGACTCCTCTAGAGATAAGTAACAGTAGAAGGTTTTATCCATATTTTAAGGTATGAAATTTGGAATGAAAATCTATGTATTTTGCTTGAAAATTTTCATCAGTATTTGGTTGATAACTACATTGATTATCTTAGGATTGTGTCGGAGCAATAGATGGAACTCAAGTACGTGCATCAATTCCTCTGGAAATTCAAGGAAGATTTTGTGGTCGAAAGGAAGGAACAATACATAATGTATTAGCTGCTGTTACATTTGACTTGAGATTTTCTTATATATTAGATGGCTGGGAGGGAACCGCACATGATTCATGTGTTTTAGCTGATGCACTTTCAAAGCCGAATGGATTGAAAGTTCCTAGAGGTAAGAAAATGGAGTTCAACATGATGGTTGAATTGAGCTTAGTATGTTCTTGATAAGGTTATTTATATCTTGTAGGAAAGTATTATCTTGCCGATGTTGGCTATGGAATCCAAAGTAGGTTCATCTCTCCCTATCACGGTGCTAAATACCATTTGAAGGAGTTCGGTGATCGCCCACCTAAAAATGAGAAAGAATTATTCAATCTACGTCATTCATCTCTAAGAATGACTGTTGAAAGAGCGTTTAGGGTGTCAAAGAAGCATTTTTTAGCATTGGATTCTAAACCTTTTTGGTCTTTCGAAACACAAGTTGATGTTGTCCTGGCATGTTGTATCATTCACAATTTTATCATGGGATTTGATCCTAATGACCCTATCATGGAAGAGATGAATAGCCAAATGGGGGAAAAGTACATTAGAAGTGTCATAACTTGTGTACGGTGTTCACTTGAGTGCCACAACTTTCAAAACATTCATTTAAGTGCCATTACTTTCAAAAGTCGCTTACTTAAGTGCTACATCAGAGTAAAATCGTTCACTTGAGTGCTACAGTAACTTTTCCGGTGTGCCACGTCAGCTTTCCGGCGTACCACGTCAGCTTTCCGGCATCCACGTCAGCATGGCACTCAAGTGAACAATTTTGAAAGTTATGGCACTTAAGTAAACGTTTTGAAAGTTATGGCACTCAAGTGAATGCCGTACAAAAGTTATGGCACTTCTAGTGTACTTTTCCCGCCAAATGGAATCTCAAAGAGAAAATCCAAGAGTCCAACTTACTCAAAGAGAGGAAAAGGAGGAAAATAGAATATGGGCATCAAAAAGGGATAGGTTGCGCATGCAATGTGTGGATTAGTTATCAAAGGATTAGAATAAGCCAGTAGTTTTTTCTTTTGTTTCTTTTTAGTGCTTCATTTAGAACATGTGTTCTTTCTTTTCTTTTCTTTTTTATTGTAAGTACTTTGAGAATGATTGTAGTATGGATACTATTGGACCAATTCTCTCTTTCGTTTTCATATTTGTAATTCTTTCTCTTATTAACGTTGCTTCAAGAATCTATATATGCTAATATTGAGTCCAGAATGTGGGTGAATGTGTTGCCTCTATTGCTAATATTTTGATTAATGGAGTCTGTTTGTAGGCAGTTTTTAGTTACTTGGTTTGAATGTACATGGAAAGATAGTTATATAGCTCCCGACCAATGTTCAGTCATTTGGTCGATCTTTTAGTCCGTAAATGGCAGACAATATGTTGTGAAATTTTACTCTCTTGTTGAATGTTTTGGTTGGTTTTTACTCCAGTGTTGCTAAATTTTCAAT
Organism: Rhodamnia argentea; assembly: GCF_020921035.1. Taxonomy (NCBI): domain Eukaryota; kingdom Viridiplantae; phylum Streptophyta; class Magnoliopsida; order Myrtales; family Myrtaceae; genus Rhodamnia; species Rhodamnia argentea. Next base: position 18,846,541 of record NC_063158.1, on the reverse strand, counting down.
TTCTCTTAACATGATACACTCTGGATTAGGAATTTGGATAGGTCTGTTCTTGCTTGCTTTTGATGGGTACGGGTGAGTACCTTCACAGCTCATTTGCATGAATTTGACTTGGAGATGTGACGTTTCTGCAGGTATTTTCCTTCCATTCAAAGCTCTTCATTTTGATTGGATGAGAGCCTCTCAATCCCTGCTACTACCCACACTTTTTTGCCATACTTATTCTTAATTTGTTTTAGATGTGAGTTTTCGTAGGGTCTCTATCTCTGCATTCTCATTTCCAAGCCCAATTCCTCTGTCTCTCCCTAAGCTATTTGTGTTGTTATTTCTTGCTACTTTTAATCTTGAGGAGCGAAACGAACCGTCTTCCCCTGCTTTAGCATCGGTTTATCTTGCTTGTCCATTCTTAAGGAATTGAATATACAGTCCTCTTTTAGTTCATTCTTGAGAGATTTGCTAATGTCTTGAAGTACATGAAAAACCTTAATTTGAATCCCACAAACTTTCTAATACTATAGTTTTTTACTTTGATTCTTTGCGTTCATGTAGTTGTCACGGGTGAAAAGGCAAATTAAGAGGCATGTTGATGTTAAAATTGAGTGTATTGGCATGTGATTTTCGCTTGAAACTACAAGGTTGTCGATAATTGGAGCAAGATATTATCCAGTTGGCCATGCTCTATGGTTTTCACGATGTATTTACATATGCTCCTGTCCTATGGAAAAGAAAAAAAGAATAGTAAAACGACAATTTCAAGAGGGGAGATAGGGATATATAGATAGAGTATGGGCGGGGCTCGGGGCTCGCCGACCTTGGGCAAGTCCGGATAGTCGAGACCGGCCGAGCCTTGAGCTAGTCTACAATCGGTCCCCAACAGTCACCATTGTCGACGATCGATAGAAATCAAAAAGAAAAAATAAAAAGATAAAAGATAAAGATAAATAATAATAAATATCTAAATTTAAAAAAAATCAAAAAATGAAAACAAAAAAATAAAAAAAAATTATTAGAATGAGTTTATGGAGGAAAATCAAATTCGAATTTTTATACTAAATGACGGAAAATATTTTCCAAGTCTTTTCAAGGTTTAGCCAAACATCAAAAAATAATGTTATTTTCCTAGAAAATGACTTCCTCAAAAATATTTTTCGAAAACATTATATTTTCCACGTGAAACAAAAGGAGCCTAAGTGTAATTAGTCAACTTTTAGAAAGTTTCCTTCAAATCTAAACCATAACTCCTAGGTTTTTAAGCATTACGTATCCATTGGTGGGGTTGATTTTATCTGATTTGGTCATTTTGGGCCTCAATTGCACAATTTGGGTATTCATGTCAAACTAGAAATTTGAGGATTTGCATCACATTAAATCAATTTTCCCCTTCAAACTTGTCATTTTTAGATGTAAGTCATGATGAGAAAATCGATTTTGGCCTCAATTTGATGAATTTCATTTGTTTAAAGGGTCAATTTGACTAAGAATTGGGTATTAGGGTCGGTCGGGTTGGACAAACCCAACCCAATGACTCGAATTATGCACACTTCATCTTCCTCAAACCATCGCATGCACACAAGGAACAAGCAATAAAAAGTAGCCATTGGATACTTGAGTTTTGGCAAGCTGGATGACCCAAAAACGATATGGTTAAACTCATCGGAACAACCCGATGCCAACAGAAGCTTTTCCCCGTGGGCCCAACTTTTTGTTGGCTAGATTGGGTATAAAAAAATTGGGGGGATTTGGAGGCGGTTAGGGATTCCATTCAATTTGGGGGCGATAACGGACATGTAACGTTGGGCTATTGCCATTCATCCCATCCGATGACAATAGTGATGACGACCAAGGAGTGTAGTGGTTTAAAGGCTAGAAGTTAGGGAACAACTAGTTGTACGGTAGGCTTTTGGTGTAGTGTTGCGGCAAGTACTTTTTGGTTGGGTCACAAAGTAATGTGGTGATGGATGGGGTAGTAGTGGTGGAGGTACCTAGTGTTGGTGGTAGTGACCCTTTTGTTAATGTCCTAGATATTTGTGAGTAACTTGGATGTAAACATAATAACATATATATATATAATCTATAAATTGCTATGTGTGAATGTGTAACTATATGGCAGGTGTGCAAAATAAACCCCATTAAGACCGACCCTAACTATATGTGTAGCTGTCCTCGGACTCTTGTAGAGTGCCCTTCCTTAATAACTCCATTGTGTTTTTCGTAGGCACCCCCGATTTATAATCTATAATATAATAATGTGAGACCCGCTAGTACCACGGTGGCCCAAGACATCGCGAGGGGCCTCACATTCGATGCACTTTCTTGGGCTACAGCACATAACATAAAGGTTATTGGTGTTATGATTCTTCTTCACTAGCATATTCATTTCTCTTGTAGTATTTAGTTCTTTGAGTACCTACCATTCTTTTACACCTCTTCTACTTCTTCACAGTCATCTCTATATGTTTTTGTGAATTTTCCTCTTGATTCATCTCTTGTTCCTCCTCTGGTGTCTTCTCCGTCTAACCTAGTGTCACTACCTTTTCCTATTGTGCCTCCTCCTTCATCTACTTCACCTGGCACTCCAACGTCTCTTGATGATTCTCATCCACCATCCCCTTAGCGAAATCCTTTATGGGACCAACGTCCTCTGGCTAGGTATGTGGCGGCTATGAGTTATTCTGATGAGTTTGGTTCCTTTATGGTTGCTATCCACACTTTGCAGGAGCCATGACATTATCATATAGCCCTACATCATGCCAAGTGGCGGGACGCTATGTTTGAGGAGTTGTCTATTCTTGAGCGCACTAGTATGTGGGATCTTGTACCTCTTCCATCAAGGAAGTCCTTGATATCTTGTCACTAGATCTATAAAATAAAGACTCGCTTTGATGGTATTATTGAGCGTTATAAAGTGCATCTCGTCTCACAAGATTTTGACCGGGAGTATGGGATTGATTATGAGGAGATATTTGCTCTTGTTACCAAAATGGCTTCCATTCTCACTCTTCTTGTAGTAGTTTCTATTCGTAATTGGCCTCTCTTTCAACTTTATGTGTAGAATGTTTTTCTTCATGGGGTCCTTCGGGAGGAATTCTATATGCAACCACCTCCGAGCCTTGCTCATTCTCATGGTCAAGTTTGTCGTCCTCGTCGGGCTCTTCATGGTCTCAAAAAGGTTCATCTAGCTTGGTTTGAATGTTTTGCAAATGTTGCTCGGTCAGCTAGTTTTGTTCAAAATGAGAATGATCATGCTATGTTTATTCACACTTCTTTAGCTGGTTGTATTATTTTGCTACTCTATATTGATGATATGATTATTACTAGGCATGATGCTACTCATATTGCTTATACTAAGCAACATCTTCATCATCAGTCTTCTATGAAGGATTTGGATTTTTTACGTTATTTTCTCAATATTGAGGTTGCTTACGATCGATGTGGTATTCTTCTCTTCCAGTAGAAGTATATTGACGACATTCTCGCTTGTGTTGAATTATATGATACTCGAATCGTAGCTACTCCCGTTGAACTTCATTTACAGCTTCGTCCAAATGATGGTGAGCCTCTGTTTGATGTCACTCAATAAAGAGCTCTTATTGGTAGTCTTTTCTATCTCATGACCACTCGTTCTAATATCGCCTATGTTGTTCATCTTGTCATTTAGATTGTAGAGGCTCCTTGTACAGTTCATTATGTATATGTACTTCGGATCCTGCAATATCTTCGTAGTACTCTGACATACTCTATTTTTCTCCATCAACTTCCTCACTTGCTCTCCATGCTTACTTTGATGCTAACTAGGCGGTGGATGTTACTAATTGCAAGTCCATCATAGGATTTTTTTTTTTCTAGATGATTCTCTAATTTCTTGTCATGCCAAGAAGTAGCATGTCGTGTGTCGCTCCTCTATTGAGTTTGAGTATGAGCTATGGCCGACACTACAATTGAGATTATTTGGTTTCGTTGTCTTCTTGTTGATATGGGTGTTGCCTCCTCCACTCTCATTCCTCTTCATTGTGACAACACGAATGCTATTCACATTGCTACAAATTTGTTCTTTCATGAGCGTATCAAGCATGTCAACATCAATTGTCCCATCACTTGTCATCAACTTCAGGTACGCATCATTTCTCTTTCTTTTGTGGCATTTGAAACCCAACTTGCCAACTTCTTTACCAAATCTCTTACATCACAATAATTTGCTGCTTTTCTTTCCAAACACTCGTTCGTTGACCCACCTTGAGTTTAAGGGGGCGTTAGATATATTGTATATAGGTCTAGGCTTTTCTCCTTTGTTGTATGTATTTATATTTATACCCTTTCTTATATGTATATTTATATTAACCTTGTGCCAATGGTAAAGCAAGTATTCCATTATCTTTTGCTCACTTCCAAACAATTCTATCCAGATGTGCAAAGTTTTGGCTTTTATTGCTTTGGCGTTAATTTTTTTTCCTCTTGTACCTTTTATCTCTTTTATAAAATGCTTTTCAATTTGATAAGTTTAGATTTAAATCTTTTGATGATTTTTAACTATAGCCATATTGGAAAATTTTTAATCAAAAATCCGATGTGGCTATTGACCGTCTACTTGACACAATCAACGCCGATTTGAACGCATTTTGAAATTTTTATGAATTTTCTAAAAGAATTATAATTGTTTTATTGCTTTTCTTTTTTGGGGTTTTTTTTTTTCAATTTTTCACAATTCATCTTCCCCAAAAATATAAAGAGCAGAGAATGAGAGTGTATGCATAGGAATGTGAAGATTAGGACCACTTTCTTGGCCGGAGCATGCTATCGAGCTGGCTTCCGACTCTCTTTCCCCACTTCATACATCAATCCCCACGTCATGCAACATCACGACACGAATCTCGTGAATATAAGCCATTCGCCTAGGAGACGGTTCAAATTACATCGTAAACGCTGTCGCTAAACCTTAGTTAAAGTTTTTTGGTAATTAGGAGTGAAGGAGCTACTTTATTTCACAATGAATTGCTTTCAAGCAGAATACATATGGGTTTTGCGTCAATTTGGAATTATTGTAACAGCCTGACTCGCTCCTACTGAGTTATGTCCTCTGAAGAGCATTCCGTGGCCACAGAGGTCGACCCACCAAATCTTCAGGCATATCGTCCTCCACGCGATGTCTCCCCGCCGATTTGTAGTGAGAGTAACGTGGTGAAATAAAATGAGAGAAAATAGAGGGAAATTGTCCATAAAGTCATACATTTATTGCACTTTTGTTAATTGAGTCTTAAATCTTTTCATGTTTTGTCAATTGAGTTTATCTAGACAATTTTGACTAGAAACCACTGACACGGATGTTGGTCATCCTACGTGACATGGCCAATGAGGGTTGTAGGGGCCTCACTAACCCATTTTTTATTTTAGTTTTCCATTTTTTGTCATTTTCCTCTCTTTTCCTTCTTTAAATTTTTCTTTATTGTACCCATCGAGTGTCGCCGGGCCCTCCCTAACCACTGCACGACGGTTCTCGAACCCTCGGCCGATCGCAGGAGAGGTCATCGCGGGTAACCTCACCTAGATCCGGGCAAGGTGGCCTTGCTCGCCGTTGTGATGGTTTGGGCAAGGCCGGGCAAAGGTCGCGTTGCTTGCTGTTGGCAAGGACTTCACGACTCTCACCGACCACAATTAAAAAAAAAAGAGAATAAAAAAGAAAAAGAAAAGATATTAAAAAATTCAAAAAATTCAAAAATATTAAACTTTTTAAAATTATTTTTTACATTAACGTCGGTCGTGCTACATTGAATGGACAACATCCACATAAGTGATTTTAAGTCAAAATTGGTCAGATGGATTCAATTAAAAAAATGTCAAAATGTTTAGGATAATTAGCACAATAAAAAAATTTAGGACTGAATTAGAAAAAATAAAATAGATTTATGACTTTTTTCACACTTTTTTCGAAAATAGAGAGAAAGGTGTTGGGGTGACATCCGAGGCGGGGTGGAAGAGAGTAGGCTTCGATGCTTTGCGGGTGTCGTGAACAGTTAGTCAATGGAGTTTTGTGGGATGTTGAATAGTGGTACTTTAAGATATGGGGTATGCAAAGGGATCTTAAAGCCAAAAGTGAGGATTATAGTTGGTATTTCACCGATGATCTTTCAATTGGGTACACAAAATAAGTTTAGTTAGGGATTGCCTTATCGTATTATCGCGCTTTTCCTGAAGCAGAACTTCCCATTAGTGCTACTTCATTTGCTTCTTGATTTCAGTTAAACAGCTTGTTAAATACTTGTATTACAAGATGCTTTCATTTTGGACATCATATCATTGCGGGTTAGATGCTAGTTTATCGTGGCGACTTAGTATGACCGGTGATGCTCTAACATTAACAATTTCCCCCACAAATAGACGTTAGATATGAATCAATAAAGAATTAATAAGTCCATGTTCGTCAGCCGCCCGCCAAGAGCTCTTAGAGCAGTCTGCAAGAACTATACATGCCCTTGTTCGTGCAGGCCATGGATATCACGGTAAATAAAAATCAGTCAAAAGATAAGAGAATTGATTTTTGTGTCAGAAATTATTAAAGTAGTGATTAAAAAAGAAACCAAATAAATTTTGGTTCTAATTCAGATAGGAATTCGTAATTCAGAACTAGTTGGTAAATTAACCATAGAAAATGGCTGGGAAGAAAAGGAAACAAAAGAGATTGGTGTGGGGACGGGGGGTGTAACAGGTACAGGATAGCTATACTTGAAGAGTTCGAAGTTTCAAAGGTGAACACCTAAACATTGATAAGCAAAGTCAGATACAAAACATTAGTTTGTAGTTTAATCGAAGAAAAATTAGTATGCCACGTAAAAATGCTGGTGTATACTAACTGGTGAAGTTGAAGTGTTGATATAAATGGTAAAGTTGGTAAAAGATGAGAGAATTTTTTGGGTCAAAGATAAGAAAAGTTGGCAATTTAAGAAAACTAAATAAATATTGATAGCTAACTCGAATAAGAGTTGATAACGCAAAACTATTTGGTAACTTAATTAGAGAAAAGTTGGTAATTCCTTTTATTGAGATTGATAAACACAAAATGTCAACAAGCAAGACTAATTAAAGTGATAGCTCAATTTAAAAAAATTAAAATTTTAAAAGAACAAATAAACATTGGACAACTCATATGAAAGTTGGTAACTTAAAACTAATACGCAACTTAATTAGAAAAAGTTGGTAAGTGACTCAAATAAAGATAATTTTATAAAATAATCAATAAATTTAAGGGTTGGCAAGAATGATGGAAGAGTATTTTTATGAGAGATTTAAAAATGAATGGTACTTTAAAAAGGAAAAGCCAAATAATTGTTGCTAACTAAGTCAAATAAGAATTGGTAGTGCAAAACTCGTTGGAAAGTTAATCAAAAGAAAGTTTATAATCCCACTTATTAAGGTTGCTTATTTATGGCAACAGTGAGTAAATTTCACTGGTTGGTGGCAACGAGTGAATTAGAAGATTTGGTAATTTAAAAAATAATAATAACAATCGTGAACAACTCAAATGAGACTTGATAAACTAAAACTAGTTGATAAGCTAATGTGAGAAAACCGATAAGTCAATAAATAAAAATTTCTGCCAAAAAATAAACAAAAATTAATAAATTCAATTAAGAGTAGATAAATTACGTCGTCTATAAAAAGATAAATAACAAAAGTTGTAAAGTACAAAACCAAAGAAAGGTGGGTACATAACTCAAACAAAATTGGTAACTTAAAAAGTAGTTAGAAATCTAATTAAAAACAAATTGGTAACTCATTCAAATAAAAATTGAGAAATTTAAAAAAAAAGTTGGTAAATTCAAGGTGTTAGTAAAAAAAAACATAAAAGTTAGAAAAAGATAAGAAAACTCGTTAATATGCTAACTGTCAAATAGAGTGGATAACTAGCAAAAGGACAGCTCAAGTGACAATATTAATGTACAGCGCTCATTTTGGTATCAATATTTTTCGCTGGCTCACTTAATTGTCAAATTGGAGAAAAATGATTGCTTTAGTGCCAACGACCAAAAATTTCAGCCAAACAGTCTACCTAGCATTTTTTAGTAATATTTTAATATTATGTGGTTTTTAAAAAAAAAATTGTTAGTCCACGTGGCAATTTTATTAAAAAAATTCAGTCCATGTGGACTGAATTTTTTACAAATTAACCTAATTTTTTTAAAAATTTAAAATAAATTTAAAAAATAAGCTTAAAAACTAAATTAAAAAAAATGAGGAAGAATTGCTTCGCACAGCAGCGAGAGTTGTGCCCCCATCGTCACCGCCCACCATCTCCGGCTATTGCTGGCAAGGGTGGGGGATGGATCAGTGTATTGGCTGGCGAGGGCTTGACCTCGCATATCTGGTGAGGTCGAGCCTCATCGCGACTGGGTGAGCCCAACGAAAGGGCCTGCGAGGTCGGGCCCTTGCCAAATTGCTCCAGTTCTTGAACAAACCCCAACTCTCCCAAGTCAAAGACACTCTCCTTTTGCGAATGGAACTTTGCATCTCCGCCATCACTCTGGAAGAGAAGATGACTCGAGTCGCGTCAAGTGTCGCCGGTCCACTCTCGCGCGAAGCAAATCTCCCTCTCATCCCCATTATTTGTGAGCATCAAGGAGAAGATCGATGATGCTCGAGATCGTGAACGATGAAGACTCATACAAACTCCTGAAGCTCCTAAAGCGGGACTCTCGCCCTCTCCACAAGATCCTCGCCGACTTCGACTCTGCTTTTCCTTGCTCCCTCCACTTGCCTCTCTACATCTCTCTCTATCTCATTCGGGAGGTAATTCTTTATTTTTCTTTCCTCCACTCCAGATCTATGAGGTCGAGCCCTTGCTAGCCAACGGTGGGGTCGGTGACCACCGGTCGGGGCTCAACAACTCCCACCAGCCCATCCCCCACCCTCGCCGACCATTGCCAGCAATGGTGGAGCGATGACGACAAGGGTTGTGCAAGCCCTTGCCGCTGCAACTTGTACATTCTTTTTTTCTTTTTTTAGTTTTAGCTTATTCTTAATTCTGTTTAATATTATGTGGCATTTTTTAATTAATTTTCAGCTTTTTTTTATTGCTAACTAGGATCCTCCGACTACCCATATAGATGCCATGTTAGATTTTTGGCGAAACTCACCGGAATTGGCACTCAAATAATCTTTTTTAAAAAAAAATTGGCATTTTCCATTAGTCAAATTGGACGTTGTTAATGGAAGAACTTGATTGTACCAATTTGACAAGTTTTAGGACTCAATTATACTTTTTGCAAGTTTTGAGACTCAATTGTACTTTCGTGATAAGTTTGAGGACCTCTAGTGAAAATATCTCATAATGGCTTTTCGAATAATCTTTCTGCTGGAAAAGCCTCATGTTTTCATGGATAAAAGGCAAACATCACATTGACTAAATTCCAGCATATTCAACAATGGGTGGCTTCATTTACAATAATTCAATCCCTCTCAAGTTCTTAGGTTGCAAGAGACCGAGGTAAGAATACACAAATATGTTTCATAGTCTTAATTAAACCATGTCCTATGCGTTGGACTAGCTCATGTTCTCACCCAGAGACGTGCGAGGCCGATTATGACCGGCAAAAATATCGACAGACCGACGAAGAAGAAGTTGAAGGAAGTGTTGGGCGTGAGGCCGACCATCGCGGTGTCGTACATTGCTACCAGGGCGAAAAGCGCGACTTGCAGCTCCATTTGCATCGGGAATCCAAATGTGAGGTTGTAGATCATCTGGATAGCGGCGAAGAATCCGACGGAGTTGAAGATGAGGAAGAGGATGTACGAGACTGGGTTCTCCGTTCCCAAAACCGCCTGGCCGGCTTTGTACGATGCGGTCCCATTGTTCGTGGCACCGGTGCTGTTACTTGAGGGCCCTGAATTGTCCTGCCAAAGTCCGCCCGGCGGCTGAAGCACAGCTTGGTAGGTAGCGGTTGCGATGAGAGCGGCAACGACAAGCAAGGCGTTCCGCACATCACCCGGGGAGTCCCTTTCTCTTTTGTATTTGAAGTACTCCAACCATTGGGTTCTCTCTTCCTTGACCCTCAAGAAACTTGTGCAACGGGAGGTCCAAGTCCTGCGTGAATTGTGACGTCCGGGTGATTGCAAGTGATGTCCGTTTGATTGACCGGTACGGGGTTCTGGGTCTTCAGTCGCCACCGTCACCACAGAAGGTAATCCCGTTGCTCTCGTGGCTCCACATCGCGTGAGGATTTCAGCGATTTCCACATCACCGGTTTCATTGTTAATGAGCAGTAGAATGTCTAGAGGCGTTAGACCAGCCTCGTTCCTGGCGTTCACTTCAATCAGATCTTTTTCAATTGGATCGCCCGAGACCAGGAACTCGACTACCTGTTCGATTCAAGAACATATATTATTTATCATCCAACACTCTCGTTGCGATCTCGACACTTTAGCAGAAGCAAGCGTTCGACCCTTGCCTCTTGAGTACCATACTAACATGAACTACTGTCGGAACAAACAGCAAGAACAGAGAAGAGGAACCGATATGATTAAATGAAACGGGTCAAAAGAACTGGGCAACTTGCCTCGTATTGCTTTCTAGCCACCGCGAGGTGCAAGATCTGGTTCCCTTGGCCGTCCCGACAATTCAAGACGTGCTCTTTGTTCAACCACTTCAGCTGCTGCACCAGCAACTTGAACACCTCGAACTGGCTGTTTTTCACCGCGAGGTGGAGCACGCTCTCCCGCCGAGCAGTCACTTCCTCGAGGGAATCAGGACAAGCCGAGACCAGCTCCTTCAGGACTTCGCCCCTCCCTTTGATGGCCGAATAGTGGAGAGGAATCCTTTCCTCTCTCCCCTTCACAAGGCACAAGCGACTGCCTACTTTCAAAAGCTCCCGAACCATATTCACGTCGCCCCTCGCTGCAGCGATGTGCAGGGGGCTGAAACCGTCCTGGTTCAGCTCATTGGCGAACTCCGTCCTCAGTTTCAGGACTTCTCGGGCAAAACTCGCGTGGCCGGCCATCGAGGCGACGTGCAGCGGGTTGTCTCCCTCGGCGAGAGAAGCGGCATTGAGGATGAGGACATTTTCTTTGACCAAGGAGTACAACCGATCGACATTCCCCGTGTAGGATGCTTCAAACAACCTAGGATCCATCTTTTGGGCCAGAGAAGGCTGTTTCGTGATTCTTATATCAGACGGTTTATCGTCTACTACTTTTTAATGTCTTCGAGTATGGAAAGAACATTCGAACTGAACTCCATTTCACACTAGGAAAATGATAATTGGACTAATCTTGATGACGTTTACGAGAGATTATCACTGACAATTGGCTTTCATTTGCTTGTGACAATTTGATTTTGCCTGCCCAGGTCAACGCTGAATTCCCACCGGTGGTTGGGGTGGGTCCAGCTGAGCTGTGCGCATACTCGTGTCCCCACGTCGGGCTTGACTTTGACCTTTCCCCCACGTACCGAGAATTGACTCCACCGACTCGTCGTTTAAATCCCAATCACCTAATCCCCAGTGAAATGATTTTTTGAGATTTTCTTCAGGACGATCTAGTCGATACATCTTAAGATCCCTTTTCTTTTGGTAAATGGGAAAAAAATAATACAATCACATATAAAGTAACAAAATCAAGACCCGTTTATGAAATTCATAAATGAAATATTGTAAGATGAAAATTTATATATTAACGGACTATAGTTAGCTCCGAGCATCATTGATATATTCATTTGGATTTAACTAAGGAATATTTCCGAACACCTATTCTGAATATTTGACTAGCGGGCCATAAGAAAGATCTATAGACAAAATAATATTGGTTTTGTGAGCGAAATATCGTTATATATATCTAGCATGACAAGCAATCTCATTTAGTTATGTTTGTGATTTTTCGTTATTGGATTCCTTTTAAGATCCTGGTTCTAACTAGAAGAGAATTCATTTTGATAGGTGGAGTTACATCGACCATAGAAAAGCATGGACCTGTTGGGATTCGCATAACATGTACAGGCAAAAATATATATAAAAATAATCAAATGCAGCGGAAATAAATAAAAACCCATACATGTATCTCCAGAAGCGTAATTCATGCGTTTCAATTGAAAATCATATATTGATAAAAAGGGTTAACGGATTACTTCTTGAAGCGTGTTTGAAACGAAAATGTTCGGACGTTCTTCGACCCGAGCCCCATAAGTGTCGAGCCTCTAGTTCGGACACACCACTAGTTGCAACGATGAACGGAAGAACGAACACGAGAATCACCACTTGAATTATGCTAGCAATATTGTGGAATAATTTTTCGCACGCTCAATTTTCTTTCGGTCAATGCAAGAATAAAAGTGCAGAGAGAAATTTCTGGTTTTTCTCATACTTTTTAAGCACACATGCGCACACCTCAAGAAAAATAAACTCTGCAACGTTTTTGCAAATTAATTTCTTTGGTCTGCAATGCATCACGCGCACGATCATGTCGTTTTCGGATCGTGCGCATTGTGCATTTTTGTGCACGATTATATCGTGCACTGCACAAGCGATCAGCAAGTAGTTGTTGACCGTGTGGTCAGCAACTACTTGCTGGCCACGTAGTGCATTACCTTTTTTTTTTTTTAAACAAGTAATAATAACAATTATTATTATCATAAAAACAAAAGGTACACCACCCTTATGTGTGCAAATTGGGCACATCAATATGTGTCCGGACAATACGTGTATGTCATTATATGCACGTATTGACCGAAAATAGAATTAAATTAAATCTCATTTAATCTAATTTTAGTCCGACTAATTTGATAGTCGTGATTGCAAACATATTTGCAATATCGTCTTTCACATTCAGTATCGTCATGCATTGGTTAAGATGTGTGACATCCCTAGGTTCATCATTGAGTTGGCGATAAAACATGCACTAACACATTAGTACTTCCAAGAGAATTGATTGTCCCGATCAATCTCTAGGTCCTACAAGTCATGAGTGACATCTAGCAATATGTCATGGCTACCCGAGTGTGAATGCTTTAAGAACATAATGAACATGTCAACTTTGGCTATAGTGTAATTCAATCCCTCTATCTTACTATATCCCGATTGAACAAAGACTATGGAATATTTGTCAAGTCACCAATTCGATCATATGCACAAATCTAATAGACAAGCATTCATACGAGACATGAACATTTCATTCTCGGTTATAACATCGGCCTAGGATTTCAATGCATTGTCATAATTAAATTGCATAGGATATCATATCTTACATGTGACAAGGAGACAAATTTCATTTTGCGCACACGCGTGACTTCATATGTGCATGAACTATGACCATCAAGTATATAGACGGATCGACGAACCGTCAATATGCGTCCTCGTGAACCATAGCCATCCAACACACAAGTCAACACTGTGCCTCATGTCTAAGGATTATTTACACAAGATCAAAGCATGAACAATTAGATATTGACTACGCTAAAAGCTTCCATGTCACTAATCATTCAACGCGTGTCACGTTCGGTGAACTTGTCTAGTACAAGCACCTGTGTTCTAACTCGAGCATCGCAATACCCAATGGCTTGTGACTCATCATTCTCTTAAATATCCAATACTTAATGGTGAAGTTAAGAACACACCGGTCTCAATAGGATCATTGATATCCATTCAATGATCCATCGACTAGGAACAGTTTAAAGATTCAGTCTAATTGTGAACCCGTCACACATATTCTCAACGTCTCAAGAATAGGTCCAGCCACAATTGATCTTATGGAATTTATTCATATAAGTAAATAATTGGACAAATGAATAAATACGTCTTTGCCATTAATTAAATAAGAAATTGAAAATATAACTGAAATCCCTAACATATAACTACTACATAGTCGCTTTATGGCATATCTCTAACAAGGCATATAGTTGACTGTAACGTGTTTTGAATCATTAAAAAATGCCCTGAAGCACCATGATGCCACCGTCTGAAATGGGCTTAGAAGAATACTGACCAAGCAAAAAAATTTTTTTTTTTGGCCGGTATATTCTGAGAAACCATTGACTTGTAACAAATTACATAAATCAATCACTCTCGCTAGGAGTATGAAATTTCGTGACTTGAAATGGTGCCTGCCTTCTCTTGCAAGCAAAGTCAGTAAATTAATACCCCGGACAGAAGATTCTCGGATTTCCTTTTCATCAAAATAAAGAATTTGCATTCAACTCATAGGCTCACGGCCCACCAAATTTTCGAAGATAAATAAATAAAATTTAGAGGGCTAATAAGATATCTCTTTCTGGAACGTTTGAATCATTTTTTCGTCAATAGTGGGATTGCAAGAAGAATATTATATATGGATGAGACTTTTAAAGTCCATTCAATATTCAAAAGAAGCTAGATTTATATGACCTATTTGATAATATTTCTGATTCTCTTATTTTGTTTCTTGGAACAAACATCAATAGATAACCATCTTCGGTGTTCCTTCAAGTGCCTCCTCCACAAACCACTGTTCACATGGTGTCGGTTTCATCCCTTCACTTATTCATTCAATCAACAAATGCACTCAATCAAATCAAAGGATTGGCAAAGTTCATCAAGAATTGATAGCCCCAGGTTCGGCTTTTGACTACACATACTTTTCGATTAATTCCCAACCACCTCCTAAATCATCTAAGGATTCATTAATAAAGTCAACGATAGTTAGGCCCCACTTGCGTTCAGCAGGCTGTGAACATTAATCCCTAATTAAGCTCTAATCACCCTCCTAATCTCTTCGCCGAAAAGTATGCGTCAGGTCCTAATATTCATCTAAGCGTTGACATGTAAAGGCGAGTAGGACATGTAATGGGACCGACGAAACAACCATATAATCAAATAAGTAAAGGCATGTGTTGCAGTAATTAAATCAGAAATGGCCTTCTCCTGACCAATTTTCTAATTTTTTGTATCTTCTATATTTAATTTCATGAAAACAGGGACCCGGGCCAAGTTATGGAGCCCTCCCGGCCCAGGAGAAGGCAGAAATGGCCCGACTAACCTTAGCCCTCGGTCAGACTGGACTCAACGAAGTCCAATCAGCCCATTAAAGCCTAAGCCCGACATTCTATTTCGATCAGCCCACGACTCCCTAAAACCCTAAAGGGCCAAAACCCATTTCTAATTCAATCAAAATCCTAAGCCCCGTGCTAATCTCGAATAACAAATAAAACCCGGTATTATTTTCCTCCACACTTTGCCTTCTTTTCCCATTTCGCTTTTCCTATTTTCCCCCTTCCCAGACCGCCTCACACTTTCATCCTTCTATAATAAAAATTGAACATCTATGAACTAACGAAACCAGAAAATGCAGACACCAACGAACGGGGACCTTGCGCAGGCTGGTCCGCTGGCTCTTTTATTTTTCTTTTCTTTTTTTGGTCTAGTTTTGTCTGTAATGATAGACTGACAAAATTAGGTATCAACACTAATACTATGCTAGTGGAGAAAGATGGAAAATAAAGAGCCGGGATGGAGAGATGTGTCGACCGGGCCCTTGCGCGGGCCGATCCACTAGCTATTTTCTTTTTCTTTTTTTCCTTCTCTTTTTTGCCTATTTTTGTGAACAGAGATAGACCGACAAAATTAGGTGTCGAAACTAATACTATGCTTGATGTTGGAAACATCAATTTAAGGTTACATCAAGAAGAATAACTCTTAGAAAATTAAATACAGTTCACAAAATCAAATATAATAGTTGCATAATTAACTTTGGAAAAAAAAAAGAATATGTAAGTAGGAAGTAAATTTCCTACAAGGCTAGTAATTTTATGTAATATTAGGTTCCGTTTGTTTTGCAAAAAATATCACATTTCTAGAAAATATTTTTCAAGTTTTTCTTGTATTTGGTTAAGACACGAAAATAAAATTATAAATACTTTTGGTCATTTGGTAAAGAAAATCATATGATTTTCTTAAATATACATTCACCATTTGGGCGCTAATACTTACATATAGGTAGATAAGGAACACGGTATGGGCACCTGGTCTCAAACCCCAATCCACGACATCCGAGCAAGAGCATGGGCACTAGTCTTGGGTCGACTGAAATTGAGCTTGAGAACTTCATGCCAGGCTAGTTCAAGCCCCCTAGCATCTTGGCTCACTCTACAGAGGCCCGGCCATGGTCTTAGATGTGACATCCCAAATTTTCCTCACATTAGAAATAATTAGAAAATAAAGTAAATCCTCTTGACTTATATTTAAGAAACTTTTAGAAGAGGCTATCGTGTAACTTTTTAAGAAAGTTGTTTCGAAGTCTCTTAAGGAAGCAATTACTTAACTTATTTAGGAAATTTTTCGAAAAATGCTATTAGAAAATATAATATGAATAATTAGTTCTTGAATTGATATTTATAAATCAAATAAGTTAATGTTAAGCTAATTGATTCAATGGTAAGTCAATTTTCTAAAGGAAAAAAATAAAGTTAATGCTAAGTCAATTTAGTCAATATTAAGTCGGTTAAGTCAATAGTAAGTCAATTTTTTTAAAGGAAAAGATCAATGTCACTTTCAAGCATTAAATGCTAAAATAAGGTTTATTATTAACCATACAAATGGACCAATCAAATAAGCATAAGTAGCCACCCTAGAACCTAGGATAACTGGCCTAAACAAATGGACCAATAGAGAAGCAAGTTCATTAATGAAACTTGGGAAATAAGTTAGAAAAGTCAATGTGTCATAAATGTGTTCATATTTGTAGAGAAATTTGATAAGCAAGTTCTTAATGAAGAAACTTGAAAAAGAAGTAGGAAACATTAAATAAATTCCTAATCGCTAGAAACGAAATTACACTAGTAAGATTAATAAAGTCAAGATAGTCTTAAATGCATTCCTATCATAGTAAAATTTAGTAAGACGAAGTGTTGTTACTAGATCGACTTGAGACGCTTTCTTATAATTTGTAAAGAAAGACATAGACTTACAAGTAATGATGGATAAATGAAAGCAACGGATAAAGGGCCAAGAATACCTAGCCGGCGACGGCATGACGACGCTAGAATGACTCATGCCTAGCCCATGTGAGCCCAATCACAATGTGTCGGTCGGCCCACTAGCGAGAGGCAACCGCCGTCCCACGCTACTGTGGGGGAGAACGTGAGCATAGAAGATGCCAATAGCCACCGTTCCTCGTTAGAGGTTAACCGTATTTCAAACACATTAATGCTCTTTAATTAGTTGAAATTAATTTAGAAGTAATTAGCATGATTTACTTAGTAAATTGGTCAATCAAGATTGAAATTAAGTTTATTAAACCTTCTCGAACTCTTAGACCAATGAGAAACTACCAAGAACCTTTTCTAGAACTTATGAGACAAGTGGACCAATATAAGGATGATAAGTAACTATCTTGAGCTAGAAGACAAAGCTACTTGATAGGCTTGCTAGGTGGCTTCTTAATAAGTAGATAAGTGGCTAGCATTAAATGAAACTATGACTTCAAGAAGCTTCATCATTTAGTTATTTGAATTCATGAGGAAACTTCATAATCAAGCTTGAGGACTTCAAGAGACAAATCATTGGCTTTGTCCCACTACAAAAAGGATGGTCTTCCATTCTTGTAACTAATGTAAGCTCTTTCCTCTACCCCTTCTTGGCTGACCATTCTCTCTCTCTCTCCCCTCTTCCCTCTACCATGCCGACTCCCCATCACCACGCCGCTTGACCATCCCACCACCTCATCTACCGACGCCATATACGCCCATCTCTTCGCCCGATGCCACGCACGTCCATCGCTACCGTCCGTCGTCACGCCACCTCAAGCCGTGCCGCCTCAACCGCTGTCTCACCGCCATTGCTATCCTACCGCCTCTTTCTATCATCGTCTAGTTTTATTATTAATTGAAGTAGTAAATGGTAAAACAAGAAAGAAAGGTAAATGGGCTTTATAGATCTAACGTGGCAATATCCGTTTATTACTTGATTTAGTGTTGCATTATCGCATGATTACATATGTTCATGAGTATCATGGCATTAACAACAATTTATTTTGGTTAAAATTTCAAGGGGGAAGTCAAGGACACCGAGCGGGGATCAATCGAAGGAAGAACGGGAGTCGCCAAGTCCAAACGGACTAGTATTGGGATCGATCCAGACTTAGTTAGGTTTTGAGCATATTGAACCTAGCTCGAACAAAATCGATTTGGCTCTATCGAGCATGAACCGGGTCGGTCTAGATAGGTTCTAAACTAGACCGGTTCGGTTCATGTGACATTCTGAATTCCAACCCTTTCGGAGCTTATGAGTGAATAAAATGTCAATCGATGTATTTCAGTTAAACCTCACTTAGACTTGATCGCTCTTGAGATAACTAACCAAAAGGGAAAGGCTGACTATGATTTAAGTACGTGGACTAAAGAACTCGACCATGGACTAGTACTTTGACCATAAGGATTGTCGAGGAAAGGTTTTGAATCACTAGAGGCTGATCTAAGATTGAGCTTAGAACGATTTGCTAGTGTTATACGATTAGTTCACGGGTGATTTCGTTTGACCATGGTATGATTTGCAAATCAACCTAAACCGATTCTTGACGATTACCACCTTCGGGAGTAATGACCGATCTTCGCAATTACATGACAACCAAAGTCACCATGGCTCATATAATTCTTAAATGTGACAATAATCACGGGTTGATACGCATAATTTCTAAAAACCGTCCTTTAGTTTGAGATACACCGAAATTGAGATCGAACGATTTTGAGCAGGAATTGGACTTCAAACTTGGACGTCGAGTATTCGAGAATTCCAACTATGGAAAATTGGTCGTCGCCTCATCAAAGGTCAGTTAGAATTAAGTTTCATCTTAGAAAGTTCGAAAAGTGAAAATTGGACTGAAAAATGAAATTGCCATTTTTTCCCCGACGAGTGCTTATACCTTTAAGATGGACCAAGGGCAAGAGGGTCCTTAATCAAATTCCCCATGTGATCAACTGTTGAAGGGTAGGGTGGTCCATAATGCTCTTGCATTATTGGAAGACTAGAATGACGATTGAGTTGACAAGAGAAATCCCATAAACAACTTTAATATTTGACTACTATTCTCTCGCTTGCACACTCTAGCTTTCCCTCCAACCACTTCACTCACATCTTGAACACTTGAACCATAAGTTGAGAAGTCTTTTTTCTCTGCCTCACCTCACTTCTCCTCTCATTTCAACCGGCCACTCCTCTTTTCTCTCGATCACTCTCTCGGTTTCACTCTCTCTCTCGCCGTCCTACTCCGATGCCTTTACTGTTCCAGCCATAACTTCTTTCTCCTACATCGGATGGAGGTAAGTCACCTACCATTGGAAAGCTTATCCTCTTGCCATTCTAAGAACATATTATGAGCCCAAATCCACCCAGCCATTTGAAGTAGCAAAGGTCGCTACCAGGACCGGTTTGAACTCGAGAAGTATCTTAAGCCATTTGGGAACTGGTTTTGGCTTGATACTTTTGTAAGGAACCTCTAAGACCTAGCTTAAGCTTCTAGAAACACGAGGATTGAGTTTAGTTGGGCTTTTGATGAATTTTGATGATTAAATCTTTGTGATCTTGTAGGAGCAGAATCTGCCCATCGTTGATCGGCTTGGAATTGTGGACTCCACCGCTTCTTAAGGTTAGTTGTGTTAGCTCAATCCTTGATAAGTTGACTCTAAACCCATATTAGGACTTGAGGTTACTAATAGACCAAGTATAAATGAGTTTCAGCATAATTTTTGGGCTATGTTGGTTTGGTTTGTGCTAAACCCCGAAATTGAAATTTGTTGGCTATCTTTTGTTCGATTGATTGAGGGTTGTTGTGGTTAAAACCAAGACTATTATGGGCTATATAAGTTTGGTTGAATAGAGATTGTGATGGTACCATGAGTGGACTTACATATTTCAGCAATTTCATAGGGTTAGGAGCCGAAAACTTGATGGTGGTCCTATTGAGTTCCAAATTGTTTGAAACCGGCTTATATTCAACTATGTGTAGTTTTGACACTTGAATTGTGTTACAAATCATCGAGCAAACTTGTTGGACCCTTTTTATGTGAAATTGACCTTATGAGGAGTATGTGGATGGAATGCTTGAATTGCAATTTGTGCCTTGTATGTTTCGGTCATAAGTGATCTTGTGAGATGAGATTGGCTAATTTAATAATTGCATGTGGTGTCTGGCCATGAGTGAAGTAATGAGGACTAAGTGTCCAATTTGAGGAATTGGGATCGAAATATGTGGAATTGAGGTTGTTTATGTGCTCGACTAGCCATTTGAATGAATTGTGAATATGTGCACATGTATTCCCCGTGGTGTATTAACATGGGGTCTATGGTCGACTGAATTATATGATATGAATATTTATGTACATAGTATCCTGATGCAATAATCGCGGGGTTTGTGATATCCCGATGCGTATTAACGCGGGATTTGAATTTAGGCGTATTAACGCGAGTCCGTGGATGGAAATTGTAACCTGAGGCGTATTAACACGGATGCAATGTAATTTCATTAGCCTGAGGTGTATTAACGTCGGCTTGGCCATTGAAATTTAGAACTATTGATATTGAGTACCACCCTATATTGTCTGTGAGCTAGTACTTACCTTGGGTACGAAGCTTAGTTCAATTATACTATTCAATCTTATTATGAGATTGATCGGGATAATTGAAGTGACAACATGCCATGATTTAATTCGATGTATCGATTTCCATGTACTCTTGTTGAGTAGAATCGCATGTTATTAGTGTATGGAGGTACTCTTGGCCTAGTATAGGTTTAGGGTTAGCTTGCTGAGATGTAATCTCACCTTGTTGCGGGATAACCTTTTCGGACCCTAAGCCTTGAGTCGATTGCGATATAGACACTTTTTGGGTTATCGAAAGATTTTGAGCCCGTGATCACCCTACACCCAGTGGGACCAAACCAAGTATACTATAAGAGGGCTAGTACTTTATGGGTAGAAGATGGGGGCAATCATTGGATACCGTATACCTTTTTGTCCTGGACGTATAAGGATGGAGACACCGTTTTTGGACTAATGAGGGACTGTGTCATACCCGATAAAGTATGGAAAGCTACGGGACATATTAAGGACGCCGCCCCCGATGACGTATCCGCCGAGCCGGAGTCCATCATCGAGCCTAAACTTGAGCCAGAGCTTCCGGAACCCGAGAACCCTATCGAGGACCGAGAGATCGTGGAGCTAGGAGACATCAAGGATGACCCTATAGACACTTCTAAGTTTGAGCGGGAGCTGGAAAACGAGTTCAACGCACCCTTGGAATCTGAGTTGGAGGTGAAGCTCGAGGAGTCCGAGCCCGAGATGGGGTCGGTATATGAGACGAGCATTTCCATTGAGTACGCTCCCCCCTGCGATGAGTCCACCGATAGCGAGATTGACCCTTAGGCATAGTGTAGTCACCTATCTTTTGATGTCTTTTGGGGCTTAGGTGGTAGTTACCCCTTTTGGCTTGTATTGCCCTCATCGGACCTTTACGGCATGTTGCGTTACCTCTTGGTGTCATAAAATACTATGTGTTATATTATATGGGTTTTCCTTAAGTCATCTTGTTTCAATTTTTATGGAGTTTTGTTTATGCTTCAGCTTGTGCATTTCATTTCACGATTAAAATATACATCATTGGCTCTTGGGAAATAATCGAAGTAAATGACTGTGGCGGGATGTTGGCGAGCCCAAAGGGTTTGGGGCGTGACGGTTCAGCCTGGCTAAGCACAAATCGGATCTAGTAAGCTCGATTTGTGATAGCTGGAATGGTCGAGTCGGTGTTGAAAATGGCTCGATTTATTCCTCATCCTATCTTTGTTCCGATGTTTAAGCGTTGTATATTTTGGATCATGAGAAAAGATGATAATCGGAGCATGTGTGTGCAAGTTTGTGAATAGCATTAAAAGATGATAAGTGCCACCATTAGCTGGAAAAGCAATGGTGTAGGGGCTCGAGGGTAGACAACATATTTTAAGTGGCCGTTGTTTGTGACAATGGATTGAGTGCCGTCATTCGCTAAAAGTTTACTTGAAGCGATGGCGTAAACATCATTTATCAAGTGATCATATGAAGTGAAAGTGTCATCACACACGTAAAGTGACGACATTGCCCGGTACCGAAAGTGCCATTGTGAAACTCCGGAAAAGAAAGCCCAAAAGTGAAAAGAAAAGGAAATGCATCGGTTGCATCTATGATTTACATGAAATTGATATGATTGATGATGCATGGCATTTTTGGAGATGGATCACAAGATAGCTTTGTGTCAAATGTTTTTACACTACTGAGTTGGGTACTATTCTAATATTCTTGTCTAAGGCCTAAAAATTTCATTTACTGGGCTATTTGCTCATCCCTTCATTTTTCAGGTGAGAAAATGGAGTTCCCACGGGAGCCTTTGTTTGGATTCCCTGCTCGTATAGCCCACCTTTGGCAAATTATAATTGATATGGAATTTGGCATCGTATACATCCGTATCACTCTAACTGCCTAGATAGATATGGGTTGGCTCATCGGATACCCATCAAGTTCGTTTTCTTAGCATGAACAATTGCAAGTGGGAATGTTGAGAAGTCCATTGCGGAGCTTCAATATCAATGGTCCATCGGGATCTCAAGGCGGTGCAGCGCTTTAGGGTGGATCACTCTGAGGAGTTAGGGTGATCCCATCTTATATTAGTATTTGATTAGACAAGATAGTGATTATGGTGGATGATCAGATAGCCTTCAATAGTTTTTGGTTATGAGATAGGTTGGGGGTAATACATTGCAAGTTTGTGAGGAAATTGAGTGTGTATGGTTTTCCTAAATTTTTGTTGTAATATGATCCTAAGTTTCTATAGATAGATTACTTCATTCGGTGAGTCATCCTTGTCTCCTTTAATCCGCGTCCTTAATTGATCTTCATGATTGAGAATCTCCAAGCACGAATCCAACTTGAATCCTAGCTGTTGTGATGATGTAACATATTAATTAAATCATCTCGAAAATATCCCTTTATAATCTGGTTGTTGCACATGAAATATTTCTCTCAGAGCTTAAGCATCATTCCAATGTCTAAGCTTCTTACTCTATGTCTGAGCTCGATACAGCGTTTGAGTCCCTCAGAACAACGTTTAAGCCTTTTTTGCCAAATTCAATCTTACCCGTACCTATGAATAATCTGCAAAATAAGTATTTCATTGCATTAACTCAGATAAAGAAATTATGGATTGTTTTGTCAACTTCAAAATCAATTAGTGATTTTTCTTAATAATCTCTCCCTTTTTTATGATGACACTATCCACATAAATATGCTAATTGTTATGTAAAAGAGGTGAGTAATATAATGATTAGCTACTCAATGAAAGTTTTGCTAAATAAGGATGTATCATTTGGCATTTTAGTAAAAGATAAGTTCTAGGTTAAAGATGAATTCAATGTTTGAATTTGTTTTGGAAAATGATTTCGCTTCACTTCCAGAACTTGTAAAACCTGTAGCCGAGCATTTTACAAGTAGAGCATACATAGGTACATAGTATTGATTTTAGAAATCACGAAGTCTATGCCAGAGCAAGTGAGACTTGTCTTAGAGCATTCTAAAGAATAGGTCTCTTATGAACACAGTGTATGATTCATTCATACCAATATGTATTAGAATAATAAGCTCAAACGATTCACATATCATAGCAATATATGGTTTCAGAGCATAAAACTTTAAATTTAAACATTTCTGTGCTAGAATACACATAATATCATGTTCTGTATCTTTCTCAGAACTTGTTCATGTGAGAATTTGTTCTTTTTCTCTCGAAGCTTAAAACCTATTCAATTTGCTCAGAACATACTATGCATTTGATACTGTATCATCATTCTCATAATGTAACTTCAACTTTGATACCTGTTCCTATTAATCATTATTCTCATATTTCCATATATATTAGAACCTGTCTATTTTCCTACAAATAAATCATAATCTCACATCTTTTCTTAACAGGAAGACAATTAAAGGGTGAATCTCTCCCCCTTTTTGTCATCAGTACAAAAGGATAGATCAAACTAGCAGATATATATTCAATAAGAGTAGGTTCAATCAAAATGACAAAGTACTTGTGTATAACATTCAAGTATCCAAGTCGAAAGACATTCAATAAGGATTTGATAGAAACAATATCCAATTCAAAAACATCCAAGTCTTAAAATAGAATCAAAAGGGAAGATCAAACTAGAAAGAGAGATCAAGACGCAAACACATCCAAAATAGAATCAAGATTTGGCGAAATAAGGGAGTGAAAACAATTCTATTTTGGCAAATTTGGGGCTAGATTGGATGAGGATGGGACTTGAGTAGTTGTGGCTGGCACAAGTTCCGAAGGTAGTTGAATCAAAGCAAACTTGGATAGCTGAGACTTCAAGTTGATCACTTCCTCCATTACGTTCATCTTCCTTTCTGCATGTTCCATCTCAAGGCATGTTAGATGGAATTTCTTGTTCATATCATCCCTTATACTCTGACTTAACAAGGCCAACTGATCTTTCATTTGAAGCATTTGAACACAGCACTTAGTTCTTAGTTTTCTTAGATTGTCTTTGCACTATCCTTGCTTCAACAGAATGTCCCATAGCTTCTCTAAATCCGAATCCTATCCTTGATTCTCTTTAGGTTTATCTCCATAAGACGATTCCCCTTGAGTCCCGACTCTTCTCTTGTGTTCAATTTCTTCATCTATCTCATTGTTCATTTGAACAAATAGTTTTTCCAAGGTTTTTATCCCTATTAGGATGTAGCTAGGATCTAGTTTGTGTTCCTCCACTACCATCCTTGCATACTTTGCTCGTGCCATAGTTTACTCGTTCTCCGAATAGAATTTTAGAAGATCTTGAACACGTAAGTCTTCTAAATTGAAATCCTTAAAATACTGAATTTTTATTCGATGAGCATCCTTCCCTTTCATCAAGGCAATCTTCAATTCCTTTTCAGTTGGTTTGGCTGCAAATTATAAGGCTTTCTCCTTAGAGATAAATCCATTATTTTTTTTATCAAAGCTTTCATGAAGTTTTCATGTCCTCCTCTCAATATTGTATTATGAGCAGCTTTCATGACAACCCTAGCAAGTATAATTTTCCTTTGTAGATAAAATGCAACTTGTTCAGCAGAGAAGGAATGAGCTAGACTTACAAGCTGTTTGGTCTCTTGTTTTATCCGGTACACAAGGGTTAGAGCAGATGTTGGGGTAGATGTAGGAGTCACAAGATTTGCGGGAAGTTTGACCAGAACTAGCTTGGAAAACTATTCCAAGTTTAGATCTATAGCTACCCTAAAATTGTCTATCTTCTTGCCCATGTGTTCTTCCTTAAAAAAGGCAAGGCTCGCCTTTTCAAACATGTTTTCCCTTAGCATCATAAATTCATGAGCCATTTTATCTTTCACTTCATCAACTTCCTAAAACATGTTCTTGTAGAGGTCCTGAACCCGTAGTTTTAATTTATTCTAAAAGTATATAATGTCCTTGAGTAGTTCAAAGTCAGTATTATTACTCATCTCTTCTTCTTTAGTTTAAGTTCCCATAGTTTGAGTTGACTCCCCCTCGGACTATGCTTCTTTCATTCTCACAGGTCCTATTTCATCTCATGTACCTTCTCCCTATTCTCATGAAGGAAGGCATGGTATTCATCCATCATCTTCTTGTGGTATATCTCTTCCTCTTTTTCTAGCTTTGTTCTTTCACTCTTTGCTTTCATAGCAGCTTATCTTTCTTTCTGAATTTTCAGCTTGAATTGCTCAAGGGTGAGATGATTCTCATCTTGTGAGTCATTCATAGTATGCTTTGAATGATCAGAGAGATTGTTCAGATCTATGGCACCGATTGGAACTTTAGGATTGCTAAATACTAGTTTATCCAAGGGATGAGTACCGGTTGAAGGCTTCTTTGAAATAGTAGGATTTTTGGGTGCCATGAAGGAATTGAGAGGTTTTAGAACTAATAAGGTTAAATCACAAAAGAGATTTTGGAGAAGGTGAGAATTTTTTGAAGAGAGATCATTGTAAAAGATGAATGACAACTAAGTGAAAATTAACTCTTCGATAGAGGAATTCAAAGAGTAACGAAGTAAGATAAATTTGAAAATCACTTTTTTTTACAGAAGAAATATTTGTGATTTTATTTCTAAATAAACATTGTGATAAGTTACTTAAGAATATTCTAAAGATATTTATAAGATTTGAGGTACGATTTCCAAAAATAAAGATTTGAAAAGATATAACTTAAAATAATTTTGAAAAAAAATATTCACTCATATCAATCACGATAATCCAAACTGTTCAAAAAAAACCACGTTCATCAAACACAATATTTCACAGATATATTAAAAGATTGAGATCTTCGAACGTGCATGGAGATTTGCATCTTATTTTTGCCAAAAAAACTACTTTACGTGAAAATAAAGATAAAAAAAAAAAAAAATCACAAACCAAAAACAAACAAAAAGATTGAATCGTTTTCCAAAAATAACTACTTTCATGCCAAAAATTTGAATAATCAAACCTAATGTCGTAGTTGTTCAGAGGATGACCTCCTCAGATGATGTGTTAGTCTAGAGGTTCCTTTTAATCATTATACCTCTTCAGATGATGCTTTTCATCTTTGCATTTTTCTTAGCTATTGCATTTTGCTCTAAAGCTGTATTTATTTGTTTATAGGACAACTCAAATAGGTATAGAAGTGATACTCAATTCTTGTCTAATATATTTAAAGGAATTCTTTTTAAGGGGTTTTGTGAATATATCAGCTAATTGATGTTTATATTAATATCACCGTTATGCAAATGATCAAGAATGAAATGATGATTAATTTCAATGTGCTTAGCTCGAGAGTCATAATTAAATTTTTTGTGAGGTTGATTGCACTAGTATTGTCACACTTGATTTCCACATTTAATACTTCAACACCAAAGTCCCTCGGTTGTTGCTTCATTCATAAGATCCGAGCACAATAACTCCCTAGTGCCACATACTTAGCTTCTATGGTTGATAGTGCCCATTGTTTTGTTTTTTTGAGAACCAAGACACTAGCATCGATCCCAGAAGTTGACATGTTCCCGAGGTGTTTTTTCTGTCTAATTTGCAACCTTTTGCGAACCTTTTTCAACAAGAAAATTACTTAACCTCTTATACCAGGCTTCATGGCGCTTGCTTGAGTCTATAAAGAGCTTTTTTGAGTTTGTAGACATGATTTGAACTCTTTGGATCTTTAAAACCTGGGGTTGTTCTATGTATACTTTTGCAGCCATTCAATAATGCGTTCTTGACATCCATTTGATATAATTTGAAGTCGTTGTAGCAAGCATAAGTGAGTAGTAACTGTTGAGAAAAACCCTAACTGATTTTGAAGTTGACAAAACAATCCATTATCTCTTAATCTAAGTTAATGCAATGAAATACTTATTTTACAAATTATCCATAGGAGTGGATTACACAGGATTGATCTAGCAGAAAAGGCTCAGATGTTACTCCGAGGGACTCAAATCTTGTATCGAGCTTAGACGTTGAATGGGGAGCACAAACGTTGAAATGACGCTTAAGCTTTGAGAGAAGTAACTCATGTGCAATGACCATATTATAAAGAGACGCATTTAAGATGATTTAATTGACATATTACATCATTACAATGGCTAGTGATCAAGCTAGATTTGTACTTGGAGATTCTTAATCATGAAGATTAATTAAGGACGTTGATTAACAGAGATAAGGATGACTCACCTAATGAAGTAATCCATTTGTGGAAACTCAAGATCACGATTGCATGGGCGATTTGATCCAAAGAGAAATTCTTTCCTTTCCTTTATCGATCTCAATGACTACGAAATCCTTTGCATACGGTCTCGTCCAAATGGAAAAGTTTTAGAGAGCGATCTTATGGAGATCTTGCAATGGGTAGTTAGAGATGGAGTAGCATAAAAGGACACTTCAAGGCTGAAGAACGTAAGAGCAAGGGAAAAGAGTTCAAAATTTCAAGATCAAGAGAGCTTCACATCCTTCATGTGCCTTTGATCTACATCGTAATAATTAGAGGAGAACATACGAGTGTAAGAGTGTTAGACAAGAAGTCTATTTACCGAATTATAACCTTTGAACTATTTACTAGTGGAATACAATCGATCGGCTGCTAGCGTGAAGAAGTGGACGTAAGCTTGAAAAAACCGAACCTCCTATAAATCCTCTAGACACATTCTCTTACCCTTACTCTCTTTGATTGCTTCCTTTGATAGTTGAATTGTGCAAAATGTTGCATATGAGATTATCTCCGAATCAACTAGCTATCATCATTTGAACGAAGTTTTGAGCATTCTCATTTACATACGACATTAATTTTCTTAAAATCCTTAAAATCACATTCTAGGTGATAACACTAGCCCCAACAATTGGTATCAGAGCCTAGTGCTCATATTTTTATTGAAGTGTTATTCCTTCCGAGCTAATGATCTTTATGGCTAGTAACTTTTCTCCCACATGAATTGAAGGTGCAAGCAACAACAGACCACTTTACTTCGAAGGAAAAGAATATGATGATTGGCAGAATAAATTCAAGGCATATCTCAAATGCCAAGACCTATAGATATGGAATGTTGTTCAAAGAGGCGTTAAACCATCTACAAGTACTTTAGGCAGATTAAATGCAGGAGACAACACCAATACCACTCCCACAACTGCTTTAATTGCCACTGAATTAGCAAAAAGAGATGTCTGGATGCTAAAGCTTTTTATTCTTTGTATAATGCATTATCTTACACTAATTACAAACGTATTGCAGATTGTTCCTCTTCAGAAGTGATATGAGACAAGCTCTACGTAACTTATGAAGGAACGGACAAAGTCGAGGAGACCAAAGTAAACATACTCCTTGGCCGGTATGAAGCTTTCAAAATGAAGCCTAACAAAATGGTGAATGAAATGTTTGATAGATTCATTGAAATAGTAAATGGCCTCATCTATCATGGGCAACTTGTGTCCGGATCGATGCGATTAAACAAACTTCTGAGGACACTTACAAAGGAATGGGATAATATTAAAAAATCCATTCAAGAAACTCAAAGGATATCACCCTTATCCATGGATGAACTCATTGGAACTCTTCAATCCTATGGGATGAAAGAATCAATAAGGAAACTCATTTAAAAGGTAAAAAATATATTGCTTTGAAATCTAATGTTGATTATGATGCTTCAGATTCTAAAGATGAAGACGATTAGGAACTAGCACTCATGGTCAAAAGATTTAGAAGAATAGCCAAGAAAGGCAGAAATTACAAAAACAAAAGAGATCTCAAACAATATAGTAAAAAAGATCATCTAGAGGTAGAAACAAAAACAAAGATGTTATTTGTTATGAATGGAGAAAAAGAGGACACATCAAGCCCGATTGTCCTCTCCTAAAAAAGAAAGGAAGGGACGAAAAGTCCAAGAAAGCTCTAAAAGTAGAAACCTAGAGTAACACATAATGTGAAAATGATGAGGAATATGCCAACATATGTTTGATGATCAACTCAAACTCTAAGGGCGAATATGTGGTAAGTCATTTTAGAATCCCTCCTAAGTTATTTGAATATATAGATGAACTATGTTCAAACTATAAAACTGTTCTTAAGAGGCTCTCTGAATTAAAAAAGGAAGTAGCTAGCTTAAAATAAAATAACGTTTCTCAAAAAGATAAAATAAGTTTTCTAGAAAGCGAGTTCTCTCAAATCAAAGGGAAATCCAATTTAACCTCTAAGGAAAATGAGGACTTGAAAAATGGAAACGAATCTTTGAAAAAGGAAAATGATTCCTTGAAAAAACAAAATGCTTCTTTGAAAAAGGAAATTTCAGATATCAACAAAAAAATTTCCTTTGGTTCAAAAACGTTACAACATATTCTTTTATACAAGTTCCTTACTATAATAAACCCGGACTTGGTTTTCAAAAGGAAAGTGATTTGAAAAATAATTTTCCTAAAATCAAAGACAGGCTTAGAAAAAGACCCCCTAAATATGTATATAAAAATCATTTTTATAAGCAGTTTGTAAGATTTGAGGGACATAATTTTTCTAAATGCTTAAAATGTGGTGGTACGAAACACTCAAGAAGTTGCCATCCTAAAATCTGGAGATCCACTCAAGATATCTTGAGATTTGCACACTCTTCTAACCTAAAAAGACCCAAATAGATTTGGGTACCAAAGAAAACTTGAATTTCCTTGATGCTTGTAAGTACTAATGAAAAGAAGAAATAAATGGTACCTTGATAGTAGATGTTCTAGACAAATGACTGGAGACTCCAAGATATTTATCAATCTTACCAAGTTTGATGGAGGAAGTGTCGCTTTTGGTGGCAACAATAAAGGAACAATTATTAGCAAAGGAACCGTGAACATTGGTGTGGCATCCCAGGCCCGTTACACTTACTAATGGGTATTATTAACTAATAAATCAACACTTAACCAGCAACTAATCAAATGAAGGAACACAGAGAAAGCAATAGAAGATCGACACTTTTATTTACTAAGGATCGACTAAGATCGGATCATTTTTTGTATAATCGGGGAGATACATCGAAGATGCCTCAAAAAGTCACCTATCGCCTTTACTCGGAACAATGAACAAAACCCAACCGCATAAAAACATCTACATCGTAACTCCCATATCACTAAGTCGGGCGATTTATACATCAAAAACGTCGGCAATGCCGAACATCATCTATATAGAGCTATACATAATGGTTCCGAATCCCTACTAGAATGACTTGCCACCAGCCATGTAGTCGAAGAGCAGGGTGTCGAAGAGCCCCAAGCCACCCTCTAAATTGCTATGGATGGCCATGAAGGGGTAGGGAATCACCCTTACATCGAGGCCACTATGGACCTACATTGTACAAGTAACTTGGATGAGCTCTAGGTCCAAGAATCCCGGTATGACAAAAGAAGTGAGGTCCCAAGTCAAGCGGATGGGCACCCTATATGATG
Organism: Rhodamnia argentea; assembly: GCF_020921035.1. NCBI lineage: Eukaryota > Viridiplantae > Streptophyta > Magnoliopsida > Myrtales > Myrtaceae > Rhodamnia > Rhodamnia argentea. The sequence goes on along the minus strand of NC_063158.1, from coordinate 18,815,610 downwards.
CGGTAGGGAGGGTAGTCATATCAAATACCTAAAAATGTCAACGATAACGGGGTGAGATAACTCAGCAAGTCATATCTCTAAAATACCGACTAATTTATGTAACGCGTGGAAGAAGCAACTAGAACTGACAAGTATGATTACTTCATATGGCTAAACTTAATATTCCTTTGAGAATATAGTGCAAATAGTATCATGTAAATGTACGATATCAAGAGCATATCCATATTCATATGCATATGATGCAACTTCGTAGATACCGATGAAGCTCAAATGTTTTTGTATACCGAAACAATATTGTCTCATGCCGCCTCCGAGACCGTCTAGATCACACAGTGGGACCACCCAGTTACACAGCGGGGTTTTCCCTTAAACTCCATGGGGTGTTCGCTCAAACAAGAATTTCAATGGCCAGGAATGACATTCAATTCATAATCATGCTAAATGAGGCTATGATCGTGCACATTTTAAAACATAACAATACTATATCACTTTATGCATCACCACATATGACTTTTATTATCATAGTGTCAAGTCTTAAACTAAGTGCTCTCAAACTAATATCTACACGATCCAATTATGCTAGCCTAAATCACCCCGCATTCAAAGTAATAATGCGGCCGAGTACCAAATAGGTGGTAAACAATTTAAGATTGTATCGAAAATAATATCTAGTATCCAACCTAATGTGCTAACAAAGATTCTAATGCTACAAGGTCTTAAGCCGAACCTATTCACCTCCCGACCCGGCAATACTAACTCTCATATCTCGGCCTAATAACACCGAATCCTTACTTATTGGCCGGCAACACCGAGGCCTCACCGCTCATGCCACATCCCCAAGCCCCACATTGTTCGGAGTTTTGGGCTTGTTTAGCATCATCGATGCCTCACTTGGCCCACTTAACTTGCAAACCCATTTCTCGGCCCGAAAATTTTCCTAAGAAACAAAACCATGAGGACCGTGTGTCCAAAGCCTACAATATCTTGCGAAGGGCACAACGGAATCGCAAGAATTCTCATTTCTCAATCCGCATCATCGACTTCCGGCATGTATGGACCGTAGTGGGCGCATAAGTTGTGTACGGCGGCTCACTTGTAGTGCCGCTAAGGGGGACTTTGAAATCCACACTTGTCGCACTAAGTTTTTGTAGGGGAGTCTTGGGCTTGTTTATATGGCAATGGGCCCTCTTTAACTTGCAAAACGCGTTTAGTGCTAGAGCTAACGTGGGTTGCCGAAAAACAAAACACGTGGTATTTTTTGTTAATAGTTGAGAATATCTTGCAAAGTCGGTGAATTTGACACTAAAGTGGGCCCATGCCATTTTAGCTTAGCCCGACACCACCAAACCCTCACTTTTCGATTTTAAAAACTTAGCACTCAAATGATTCCTCACTTCTTGGCCAATTAATTTCAACCCTCACTTCTCGGCCCGAAAATTTTCCACTAAAGTGCATCGATTTGAAAGTTTTGAGCCTATAATTCTCGGCCCAACATCACCACTTCTGGCATTTCTGAGGTCTTAGCATCCATCGAATTCAATCTCCGAAGTTTTATCCCTCAAGTTTAAGACCACGCCCTAAGCCTTCGGGATTAATTACAATTATTACCGTGAAAACTAATCTCCCAAGCCACCTATATCCGCATACTCGCTTCAGCCCTAATCCAACTTCCCCCACCATTCTCTGTAGTTTGTAACTCTCTCGCCCGCCTAACCATCATCTAAAATTGACATGCAAAATAATACTTAGCTTCACCGACCCACTTGTAGCCAATCTCTCACCGATCGCTACCGGAATTTCCCTCACCCACTCGACCCACCAATGCTACCATACATTATAGCAACTAGTGGGTACATTAGAGAGATAACTTGCCTTAGTTTCAGCTGCTGCTGCTCGACGTACTTGTTGTTGGGGAGATCATCGACCATTGGATTTCATTGACGAAGCTATACCCGAAAAGGAAATGCTGGATGGTTGATACAATCGAGGGGCTCATTTGAAGGAGAGCAAAGGTGCTTTATTTTGCTCTTGGTTGGCTTCGTGTAGGCCTCGCCCCACATTCTCGAGTTCAACCCAAAGCCCCTACGAACTAGGCCCTTGAATTTCTTCTTCTAGCGGCCGGCGATGGTGGCCATCAATTGATGGCTCGAAAATCCCCTAGGCAAGTCCACATACTGTGGGGCTGAAGTCCACTTCATAGGTTAAGCCTATTTCTTGTTAAATAACCAAGTACTCAGCCCTAACCTCTATGGGCCTTCGAAAAGAAAATGTGGCCTCCTTTTTAGGACACACCATTACCGCAAATCGGTCCGGCCCACGCCAGCCTACGCCCCGGGCGATTAGGTGCAGGCCAACTCGACCCATATCTATTGGATCCAAGGCGTTGGGTGTAGTAAAAGAATGGGCTTCACTCTAGTGATAATAGGTTCAATTTAGCCTCTCGCTTCACCGTGAGTTAGTTGCCTAACAGGCCCACTCATCGACTCATGGCCATTTTGGGTCATTCACTACTTCGCTCAACATAAGTCATCTTTCCAATCCATTTCATTTATTTCTTGTTAATTTAGAACTATATAAGGAGAGTTACAATTGGCAATCACTTCATCAATGATGTCTTATTAGTTAAAGGTTTGAATTTCAATCTCATAAGTATAAGCCAATTATGTGACATTGGATACAAAGTATCTTTTGTGGAGAATAAATGGATAGGCGTTAATCGGGACAACAAGTGCTCATTCACAAGACATAGACATGACAATATGTATCTTATGGATATATCATCTAAGGATGTGAAATGCTTCGTATCCATCAAAGGCGACTCAGAACTTTAGCACAATAAGCTAGGACATCTAAGCTTCAAACAAATCTCAAAACTTTCCTCAAAGTGGCTTGTGAGAGGACTTTCGGATGCTAAATTTAAGCAAGTAAAGCTCTATGACGCTTGCACTCTTGGGAAACAAGTAAGCAATAAATCAAGTTTCCACTAACCGTGCTCTGCAGCTCCTACACATGGGTATCTTTGGACCTACTCGAACCTAGAGCATTAGAGGTAAAAAGTATTATCCGGTAATAGTATACGATAATATTAGATTTACTTGGATTTTCTTTCTTGCACATACGAATGATGCATTTCCATATTTTGAAAGTTTCTCAAAGAAAGTTCAAAACGAAAATGGCTATTCAATTTTCAATATCAAAATTGATCATGGGAGAGAATTTGAAAATCAAATCTTTGAAAACTTTTGTGATCAAAATAGTCTTCAACACAATTTTTCCTCTCCTTACACTCCACAACAAAACAAAGTAGTTGAAAGGAAAAATCGTTCATTACAAGAAATGGCACAAACTCTTTTGATAGAAAGCAAAGCTCATTCTCATTTTTGGGTAGAAGCTATTTCTACTGCATGTTACATCATAAATTGGGTTTTTCTGAGACCATTACTTGAGAAAACCCCCTATGAGCTTTACAAAGGCAAATAAACCAAACATATCATACTTTCATGTATTTGGCTGTAAATGTTTTATCCTTAAGAACTCAAGTGATCGTCCGAAAAAGTTTGATGAAAGATCAGACGAAGACGTATTTCTTGGTTATTTCACCTCAAGCAAGGTATACAGAGTCTTCAACAAGAATTCAAGAACAGTTGAAGAATCAATGAACGTGAGGTTTAAAGATGGAAATGACACTCGGAAGATAGACACCGAAATCACCATATCATATGAGATGAATCCACCATCTTGAGCAAACTCCATCTTCTAAAGATACAAGATCACATGAAGCTACTCAGTATATGAAAGATGCTCAGATGATTACATCTTTTGAAGATGAAAGTCAAGATAACTCTCTAGAAGATGAAAATGACAAATCCAATAAGAATTGGAATGCAAATCCAACCATCCTACAGATCTTGTTATTGGAGACATAGAAGAAAGGATCAGAACTAGATCTAAATTGAAGAATGCCATAAATGCATTTGCAATTGTTTCAGAAATTGAGCCCAAAGGAATTAATGAGGCTATTGCAAACGAAAGCTAGATAGAAGCAATGTAGTAGGAGCTACACCAGTTCAAGCTTAGTGAAGTTTGGGAACTTATGTCTAGACCAAAGGATCATCCAATTATTGAAACCAAATGGGTATTCAGAAATAAGATTCATGATAAGGGTAAAGTTACAAGAAACAAGGCAAGACTCGAAGCAAAGGGACACTCTCAAGAAAAGGAAATTGACTACAACAAAACATATGCTCCAAAAGCAAGACCGGAATCTATCAGATTACTACTCACCTATGCATGTTATAAAGACTTCAAACTATGTCAAATGGATGTCAAAAGCGTATTCTTGAATGGCTACATTAAAGAAGAAGTACACGTGAAACAACCTCTAGGTTTTGAAGATCCAAAGAGCTTGATCATGTATACGAACTCAAGAAAGCTCTTTATAAACTTAAGTAAGCTCTGCGAGCCTGGCACAAGAGGTTAAGTAATTTCCTTATTGAAAAAGGTTTCGAAAAAGGTAAAGTAGATTATTCATTAAAAAGGAATGTAAATATATCTTGCTTATTCAAATATATGTTGATGACATCATATTTAGTTTATCTAATGAAAAACTTTGCAAGAATTTCTTTCAAATCATGTAGAACGAATTTGAAATGAGCATGGTGGGAGAACTCACCTTTTTCCTTGGACTACAAGTGAATCAAACCGAACAAGGAACCTTCATATATCAACAGAATATGCGAAGAAAATTGTGTAGAAATTTAGTCAGGAAAACCGTAAGAAAACTGAATCATCAATGTCTTCTTCATCCAAGCTAGACAAGAATGAATAGGGCAAATAGGTTGATCATAAGTTATATAGAAGCATAATCAATTCTCTACTATATCTTACGGCTTCTAGACCTAACATCATTTTTAGCTTGTGTATGTGTACCATATTTTATTCAAATCCTAAGGAATCACACCTCTTTATAGTAAAGAGGATTATAAAATATAGTGGAACCAATCCCAATTGAGGATTGTGGTATTCTAAAACCTTAGACTTTACATTATATGGCTATTTAGATGTTGACCTTACAGGTTGCAAATTAGTTAGGAAAAGTACCTCACGAACATGTCAACTTCTGAGATTGATGCTAATGTCTTGGTTCTCAAAGAAACAAAACACCATGGTGCTATTTACCACGTAAGCTGAATATGTGGCAATGGAGAGTTGTTGCGCTCAGATCTTATGGATGAAGCAACAACGGAGGGACTTTGGTATTGAAGCATCCAACGTGGAAATCAAGTGTGACAACACCAAGACAATCAACCTCACAAAGAATCCAATTCTGCACTCTCGAGCTAAGCATATTTAAAGTAAGCATCACTTCATTCGTGATTACGTATATAACGGTGATGTTAATATTCAATTTGTTGATTCGAAACATAGCTGATATATTCACAAAGCCACTTGAAAAGAATTCCTTTGAATATATTAGACAAGAATTGGGTATCACTTCTATACCTATTTGAGTTATCCTCTAGATAGGTTAGTAATGCTTCTGAACAAAATACAACATTTGAGAAAAGTATCATTTGAGGAGCTATAATGCTTAAGAGAAACCTCTAGACTAAAGTATCATTTGAGGAGGTCATTCTCTAAACAACTACAACATCAAGTTTAATCATTCAAATTTTTAGCGCGTAAGTAGTTATTTTTGGCAAAAATAAGGCACACACAATCTCAATCTTTTTTATATTATGCAAAATATTGTGATTGAATTGAGTGAATATTTCTTTTCTTAAATTATTTTATTCGATATTTCTCTCAAATCTTTATTTTTGGAAAATCAATCCAAAATCTTTTAACCGCTTAAACATGGTTTCCCTTTATGGTTAAAATAAAAAACATGCACCGAGGCATCGTTACTTTTAAACCCCATTATCAGAATCTCAATCTTTACACTTTTCACTTAAAATCCCTTCTTGAAGAATTTTTCTCTCAAACTTCCTCTGCGATTTCTCTCCCAAAACCTAAGGGAAAAGTACACTAGAAGTGTCATAACTTTTGTACGGCATTCACTTGAGAGCTATAACTTTCAAAACGTTCACTTAAGTGCCATAACTTTTCCAAATTGTTTACTTGAGTGCCATGTTGACGTAGATGCCGAAAAAGTTAACATGGTTCTCTCGAAAAGCTAACGTGGCTAGCCGGAAAGCTGATATAGCACACTGAAAAAGTTGTTGTGGCACTCAAGTGAACGATTTTGCTCCGACATGTCACTCAAGTGAACGGTTTTTGAAAGTTATGGCACTTAAGTGAACGTTTTGAAAGTTATAGCACTCAAGTGAACACCGTACACAAGTTATGGCACTCATGGTATACTTATCTCCAAAACCTAAATATCTCAAATCTCTCAACTCTACTCTAAAATCATCAATGGCACCTAAAAATCCTTCGGCCGAAAAGACACCCATGACTGGTTCTTATAGCTCGGGAAGACTGGAATTGCGAGGTTCTAGGGCTCCAATCGATGTTTCAACCCAAGATGATCTCACCAGTTCCCCATAAGAGGGAAACGAGAATCAAAGAACACATGAGACGAGCGGGTCTCAATAGATTGATTTAATTGCTGAAACCCCTATTGTAGTGGCCCTAGAGATTGTAGCTAGAAGGAAGAAGAAGCTTCAAGATCCCATTGCAAACACTAAAGTAAGAACTCTTGAATAGAATTCTAATCCTCATGTTGACACTAGGATTAAATTAACAAGAGGCCTATCTAATGTGATTCAGGAGATGATGATGTATGGAAGGATAGATCATGACATTCAAGAGTTTCTACGTGACAATGGGTTTTTTGATGAAGGATAGTTGTAAGCATTTAGTTAAATGCTAATTCAAGATGAAGGCAAGCTGCGAAAGTAGGGGTAAACTTTTAGAAAAATATGCCTAAATCATTTGAGGCCTCTAGAAAAGGAAAAGAGAAGGTTGGTGAACCTTCAAGAGTAGAGAAAGTACAAATTGCTTCGATTGAAGCAAGATTTGAAGATGTAAGACTTGAGAGTGGGAAAGCTGAAGTAGATGTAAGACTTGAGATTATGCTAGTTAGTGATCATTTGAGAGATGATGATGATGATGATGAGATGATCTATCCTATTTTTAAGGGAATGGTGATAAAGTTCTTAGCCAAGGAAGGAAAGGCGACAGGATGTTCGGGATCCAAGGAGCATCATGCATACTACAACTCTTTAATCGCTAGAACTTATATGGCAAATAAGCATGTTGACTTCTAATATTTTGAGAAAAAAGGCTTGCAAATCCTTAATTTACTTACCTATCTTGGTTTGTAAACTCTTTGTTCTCTAAATGCTCCTTGTTATCCTAAGTTGACTACCTATTTTTACACAAACTTCTCCATGATCTCTCGAGATGCCATTTAGTTCTCTTTTCGTCACGACCCAAGCCCTACGAGCTCGCCAACATACCACCTAGCCAAGGTCCACTGGTAACGAATGTTCCACAATACTTAGGATCTAGTCTCGGCATATCGGCATAAGACCAAGTAAGAAATCCTGGTATTCTCTTAAAAGTTCAATCAATATGGATGCTTCACATGAGGATAAAGGCTCTCCGATTTTTACCTCTCTAATAATTTCAAAATCTTCCAAATTAACCGTGATGGCATTCTTTGTCATGAGTGGCTTATATTCCTCATGCTTATTCCAATCCCTCTTGATATCACTCATATTAGCATCTTCCTCATCAATTTCATGCAAATAATCATCTGATTGATCCAAGTCACATAATAACCTGTTATGCAGGGGGAATGATATGCCCGAAATGTGATGAATATGGTTAGTATGCCATGATAATCATTGCGAATGAATGATTTTGATGGAAAACATTTTCAAATTTGTTTTGAGAAAAAGAAAGGATACAGAAGAACTAGTCCTCATCTCTTTGGACATTCTGGTTCTCTTGAAATCATTTTTGGAAATGAGGATTCATATGGTAAATTAGGCATTAAGCTTCATAATTTCTGAAGACAAGATCATCATTGGGCTAATTTGTTGTTTCATATGTTCTTAATAAAACTTGAGATGCTTTCATTGATTGATGAAATGAACCACATTATAATACTGCACTTCTTGGAACAATAGTCAATGATCCAAGGGTACTTAAAAGGAAATGCAATGACATAATCTTAAATTACAAGAAAGTAAATGCAACAACTAAATGCATTAAAAAGAAAATCGAGAAGGAGCCTTTTTACTCAGGAATATGAGTGTCATCCTCAAGCCACTCAATGATCACGTTTGCCCGGTCATCCACAAAAGGGTTGAATAGATCCGGTTTAGCAATAACATGGACATCTTCATCTTCGAGCTACTTAGTGCTTCTGCAAACACCTTACTCAAGCAGATTTTTGAACATCTTTCCCCTCGCTTTTGAAGTACCGGATCCAATGATCCGATCGTTTCGGCCTCTATAGCTTTCATGGCCTCCATGGTTTTTACCTAGGCCTCATCCTCCACAACAATCGTTTCCTTCCTTATAACCGAGACCTACTTTGCGGACGTTTGATTCCAAATTCAAAAGATTATGCATCCCTTGGCCATGTTTTCCCAATCCAGCTCTAAGGACAAAACCATTCGTTAGCAATACTCTCCCAACCATGATAGAAGATCTAGAGAAATCGGGGGAGGCAATCCCGACACCAAACGATACGTGCATAATGGATACGACATTAAAAGTATGGTAACTTAATTCCTCCTCCCTTTGAGGCTCAACATAGGGAACTAGCTCCTTCAAATATGCTCGATATCCCATTTCTCCACGAATGGTGATTGTCTTACTTTTCACCACGAACTTGACCTTCCGATGGAAACTAAAAGGTACTGCTCCAGATACATGGATCCAAGGCCCCCCAGTAGCATAGTAAACGCACTTGGGATATCCAATACTTGGAATGGAATGGAGAACTTGACAGGCCCAATGATAACGTCCAATTCAATCTCCCCTACTACATGCTCAGAAACTCCATCAAACAAGCGAATAGTCACCTTAAACTTCTTGATCAAATCCTCGCATATTGCAAAACTCATTAGAGTGCTTAAGGGACATATGTTGAAGGCGGAACCATTATCAATTAGAACGTAAGGTACCTCTTTTCCATGGCACCTTACTGAAATATAGATAGCCTTATTATGGACCCGTCCTTCTTTGGGGAAATCCTCATCTAAGAACGAGATCTAATCTTTTAGTAGAATAGCACCAACGAAATTCTCCAGCTGAACTTCGTTTATCACTCCGAAACATGTATCTCATTCAATACTTTCATTATGGCATTCTTATGATTCTCAGAATTTATGAAGAGATCCAAGAGAGAGATCCGTGCAAGCATCTTCCGGAGTTGCTCTATGACCTCATACTCGTTTGTTCTCACAATAGATTGGAGTTGTTCAATGTTCTCTTTAGTCAATGTTTTCTTCTCTGGTTCGGCTTCTCTTGGCACCAAACATCTTCCCGACCTCATAATGGCATCAATCTCATCAATCCCATGATCCCAATGTACCGTTTTTTGGTCGTACTCCTTAACTAGTGGGATCTTGATTACCACTTATATGATCTCTTCATCTTGGCTTTTCATTATTTCACCCAACTCATTATTTGATAGCTTGATGACTAGGGATTTACGGGGACTAACTCTATTCTTTCCCCCATGTGTCTACCTTATTCAAATCAATCACAAAGGGAATTGGTAAGTCAACCATCCCAATCAACTCATCCTCATAGATCTCTTCGGAATTACATCCACAATATGGCCTAGCACGTGTTGAACTTTCGACCTTTCTTTCATTAGCTTCCTTTTGACGTTCCTTCTTACTCCTCGTCATTATGTCCTCTACTCTTGTGCCTATGTCCACCAAGTACTCGAACGAGTAGTAGCTATATGTGTACATGCGGTCAAAATACTCCGTAGGAAGCGACTTTAAAATGTACTCCTCCATTTCCTTTTCTAATAATGAAGGCTGCACTTGTGTGGCCTGCATCTTCTTCCTATGAGTGAAGAACTTGAAACTCTCATCTTCACTTTTTCTAACATTTAATATGTTAGCTCTGCTAACATATCCTCTCAACCTAGCTTCAAATCGTTGAATGAACTGTTTCAATAGATCTTCCTAATTAGGGACCCAATCTAAATCAACCGATCGTAACTAGAACAATGCGGAACCCATCAGATTAAACTTAAAGTTCTGAATGAGAACCTCGTCATTCTCATGGTATCCAATCATCTTTTGGAGATAATACGAGATATGGGCTAAGGGACACCCAGTACCATCGTACTTCAAGTGAAACATCACCTTCGGACTTGGCCCTTGAGGTGGAACATTCCTACTTTGAGTGACCGGGATCACAAGTTCTCTCAACTCAGATATCTTGCTTGATAATTCGTTGCAATGCTCTTCTAAATTTGGCATCCGGCGATTCTACGCCTCAATCATCTTTCGCATCTCTAATACTTAGATACTCTCCTCTACTTTTGAGCCGTTGAGTTGTGTCACCAATTAGGACAATTCCGATATCATGCTACCCAAATGATGCATATATGTTTCCATATTGGAAAGTCATATATGGGCTTCTTGATTTTGTTGTACACTCAAGGTATTGATCCCCACAAGCGCATTATTAATAGCATCTACTAGTTCTTCACTAGTGGGATCATCCATACCTCCCCAACCATCCAAGATTATATCTTTTGAATCAACATTGAAGCTTAAAAGGGCGGAATATAGGACTTTGAAGTTATAACCCCCACTGTCCGGCCCAAGATTATCAACCACTTCGCTTCTACCGAGAGCTTCTTGCATAAACTTTCCATCTCCCTTACGGGCTTTCTCGAGACGCATTTCATACTCATCAAGTTCCTCTTCAGCTTCTTTACTATCTTTAACATTCATCGGATATCCAAAAGGGATCATCCACGACTCCTCATTTGTAGCCTTCATTATGAACTCACTGGAGGCCATATCGATGGTCACAAAAGTTACTTTAAAGGCGAGATCGTCGAGCTTCCCAATAACACCCAAGCTAATCAACTTGGCTATACGTAGCATCTTTTGCTTCTTTGAGATATCTCCTTCTTCCGAGTAATGAGAAGTTATAGCCAGTACTCCCCTCAACTTTGCTATGTCCACAATGAATTCTAGTTTATCTTCATGATCATCTTCGAATATTGTGCTCACCTCGCAATGTTCCAATAGAGGATTCTATTGCACATTTGATTCCAATTTATCAAACTCAAGAATCCCGCTATCTATCGGCGTTTGGACCTTGTACTTAAAAGAGGAAGACGGTTATCCATGTTGTGCCCCTTTTTGCCCATATGATATACACAAGATTGGGTCTTATCAAACTCGATGAACTTGGGTGGATCAGCTTTGGGAGGTTCTCTAGCAACTAGTCGCCCTTCGAGAAGCATTGGTAAGAACTTAGATAGAGGCCTTGGCAGCGATATAAAAATCAGTGATGCTTTCCTTCTTGATTCAAGCGCCTTCGATGCGGACCACGAGGTACTACCTTGAGTCGGAATAGAGTTTGGGAACATTTTTGGCCTAGGAGGATTAGGCACGACCGCCACATCACCAGATCACTCCCTTTCTCTTATAGTGGGGTATTGATGTCTAAATGTTGAACTAGGTATTTTCTTTTCTCGAAGGGCCCATTCACGACGCCACATAACTTTGATTAAATGAGCAAATGTTTGACATTTAGAGGTGTTCAACTTCTCAAAGAATTCAAATGGTAAGGCTTTTAGGAAGATATCGATGAGCTCCTCTTTAGGAATAGGCGATTTTACTTGAACGGCCAAAGCTCTCCATCTTTAGGCGTAGGTGCAAATGGCCTCATTCTTACCTTTTGTAGTTCTCAGCGGATCATCTCTAGTAAGGGCGGTCAGCGTATTAAAATGGTATTGTCAAAGGAATTCATCTGCTAACTTATCCCAATCAATGAGACTTTTGGCCTTCAACTCAATAAACCAAGCTAAAGCTACACCAAATAGACTTTCTTAGAACATGTTAACCAATAGGGGGATGTTAATCGAATATTGTGCCATGTGATGCGGATAGTACTTAAGGTACGCCTTAGGACATCTAGTCCCGTTATATTTCCTCACAAAATCTAGTTCCGTATAGTTAGTCGAAACCTTGATCTTGACGAACGGAGTCACCTAACCAAACTATGAAAGCTTATAACCTTCACTAGTAAAACATTCCTCTATCTTCGCTAGCCTCTCACCACCCTCCTTAGTTTTAGGGATTTGCCTCTCCTTCTTTTACAAATCAATTATTACTGGAGGGGCCTTAGGCAATATTTCAATATTTAGAGTAAGATCAGCACGATGAGCCCGATTAGCATTCGAGTCATTATAAGAGCTTGGTTAGGCATTATGATCTTTACGCATTAGGATCTAGTCCAGTTGGGTATTTCCCTTGACTTGCAATCATCATAGCCTTCATTTCTGCGATCATAGTAGCCATCGTATTCATGTGCGTCTCTAGACTTATTACAGAAGGAGCAAGCTCTTCCCGCTCCATTTTTAACAATCATGCCTCGCTACGAGTCCTCGTGGCTCTATATATATCACATGTTTTTCAAGATACGAGTTAGAATTAAAGAATAGGTATTCAGAACTTAAAACTTCAAAATCTCTTCAATATCATGTTTATTCAAGAATAATGAGGGAAAAGGCCAATGGTGAGCCTTAGCATCACCAAAAGGTCTTTTTCTCTACTCATCACAAATAACATGCTATTGAAGAAGGATTAACCCATGATAATTGCTTTGCACTGGATTTTGATGAATGTAGCAGGTATGCATAAACAAAATTAAAGTGAGATTATTACAATCCAGAAATGTTAAAAGTGTTTAAAATGTCATAAAATGCAGCATTCATAAATTAAGACAAATGGGGAATCTATCTATCGATTCGGGGACATTTGGGATCTAAGGTATCCCCAAAGTCCGCCGATCCATCCAAGTCCCACATATAAGGATCTTCATTTCCTCAAGATATAGTGGCTCCAGTTTTTTGGGAACATATGGCTCCACACTATATACGTATGGTACAATGTACTCCGGTACATATGGCTCCACTTCGGGTTCTCGGGAGATCATGTACTCGGGAATATATGACTCCACCAGAGATTGACGATACTCCTTGAACTTCTTGATATACTCTTTGGAAGCTCAATGAATGTGCATCTCCTCATCTAGATGATCCGGCCATTCCACCTCTTGTAATGGAGAATTCTTCAAGGCATGAATGATGAGCTTGATCTTAGCCTGATAAAGCTTTTTGGCCTCTTTGGTAAGTCGCTATGCGGTAGATCAAATGAAAATATCCAGGGACATACTTCCGATGGGACCCCTTGCAACATTTCAAATTGCTTCACAACTCGAATTGGGGTAATAAGCAACTCCACTTGTGCAACCCAATGACGGAATGGGGTTCCCATCTATACTAGTGATACGGGCCTCCAATATCCTAGGCCAAGTCAACCTCCATCAAAGTTATTCTAGTTCTAGATCCTCAAGTAACTTAGACCACTTCTTGAAAGAGTGTTTGGCAATGAGGGATTGACACTTTAGGAAAGACCTAAGTGGATGGACATGTTCACTAATCTCATAACATCCTACATGAAGCCCAAAAATTTTGATATGGGAAACGAACCACATGTGTAGAAGCCCGTAAGATGCTTGGAAAGTGCCTTTTTCGATGGATTGGAAACAGTTTAAGAAAAGAAAGGTATCAGCTATAATCATATAAGAGTAGTTCCAACGATAATGCAAAGAATGCTAGAGTAAAGACTTTATCCTAACCTATGACCAGTATCGGTTGGGAGAGAAGAGTAGTTGTCAAAAAGGAATGAGAGGGTAAATTTATTGGAATTGGATTTATAGACCTCTTCTATTTTGGGAATCTTAAGACGAAGGAATTTGGACAATGAATAGGTAGGATCCATATCCATAGAAGGTTGTGCTATGTGCTTATCAAACTCAACCCTTATGATGGTGGTATACTCTTCAAGAGTCGGTGTAATCTCCAATCATTGAAAATTGAAAGTCAGTGTGTGCAAATCCAGCAATCTCCTCAATTGTCCCTCAACATTTGCTTAGTTGATCTAGTTGAGGCGGTTCCACCATTATGTAAACTCCTTACGTGGGATTGGGATGACTTTGATATCTCCATTCCCCATCATCTATAATATGTGAAAGAATGATCCTATAATCAATTATCACGAATTATGACGCTTAATGCATGGAATGTGATGCAAATGCCATGAATACGTACTAATTCCATTACTTGTTGTCTTTTGGTGAAATAAGGGTTAAACGCTTTTATTTGACTAAAAGGAGTCAAATAGAGAGTTTTAAACCAAATTTCACTCAAAGAGTCCATGTAATTGATTAGAATCATTAAAATGATTGGAAAGAAAGCCATTACCACATCTATAGACTAAAGTTCTAAAAAGAGTTCAAATAGTGCAAATACAACTCAAAAGATCCCTAATATAACTAGATTGGGGAAAGAGGAATAGAGGGATTCCAAAGGGAGGTAATCCAATACATGGTACCTAGAAATGAAATACAAGTGAAATAGAGGTGATAGACTCTAAAGATGCCCCAAGTTGGATTTAGTCTACATCCGGGTCCTCATCTAATGAGATCTCCACTAATCTAGGAAAACTTGTGCAATCATCCTTGGTATCTTCCTCTCCGCAAGAGGATATGACGATGACTTGTCTTTTCTTGATCGGGGAATGCTTAGGAGTTGTCTTAACCGCACAAGGTCGCTTTATCAACCTCATATACAGCTTGTGGTTTATCTTCTTCTTATGGTTGAATTCCAATCAGCGTGTACATCGGCTATAGAAGCAATCTTCATTACGAATGTGGTTGCGTCCATTAAACTCCCTCCCATGGACAAATCGGAACGCTCGAAATGAGTCCATATCCTTGGTATCATGATGACGGATGACTTTTTGCTCCCATGCGAACATGTCGGGGACTTTGAACCGACTTGGGGACACCATTTTTCTAACCTAGAAATTGCTTTCAAACTAATCATTCAAATGATCTCCAAATGCTACATGACATGCTTATAATGATGCACGATATGTACAACTTGAAACATGTAGAATTTAAAAATACAAGCTTGAATTTAAAAAGCCTTACCAACTAGATATACACCTTTTTTTATTTTAGGTATACCAACCTTCCATACCAACCTTCCATTCACATGCGCATGAAACAAGTAGGGGTTTAACTCTAGAAATCAAAAAGGGCTTGGGTATGGACCTAGAAAGGTTCCCACTATATGAATTGATGAGCCGCCCACAAATGCAATCAAACAACAAGTGAGTAGATTCATCAATCTTAAATAGTGAGCGGGATTAAGTATAGTCATCCCAAGTGCAATCAAACGCAAGAGCTTTGCATACCAATCCCTTTCTATGGCGACCTAAAAGGTGTTTCGTGGCTTAGGTTTAGGCGCTTGTGTATGCATTGTCATGATTCTCGAATATATAAGGTCATGTATGGCAATTTGATATCAAAACAGCGCTTCTAAAGTACATAAAATAAACAATCAACCCAAACTCCATATCTACACAAAATATGTCAACATAGACTCCACCCCTTATAACTTCCATCTACATCAACATTTAACACATTTCATTACGGGATATACCTCACCTTCAAGCGCATTTGCAGAAAACATGGTTAAAAAACGCTCAACTTTTTCATTGGCTTAAGTCCTCTAAAGGTTCCAACCAATCTCCTAGTGGAGTCGTCGGTCTATCGCGACCCTCTCTCGAATTTAGTTCGTGGATCAAGGGGTTCGAGGGTCAATGGGTCATCTTCATTCCACACTCGCGATGGCATAGATATCGGACACGGGCCCTTCCCAAGGTCCCATTACCCAAACCGCGACGGTGAGGTCACATTTATGAAAACGAGGGTTGATCCCTTTCATAGTGGAGGATCGGACCCTTTCATGACATGTGCGTAGTGTGCATTATAACGGAGTCGTCACCAATCATTTTTTGGAGGGTATGATTGGAAACCATATCGAGCAGTTGGGAGAGTCCATTTGATTCTACGAGAATTAGATAAAAGGGTTTGGAGACTTGGTTACGTCAAGATTGTCATCAACGGCCTTTCGGTACCTAAGTTGAGTGATTTCCTAAACTAAGAATTCATGCAGAATATGTTTGAAGGTGAGGTAAGTTCTAACAATCTATGGGGTTTCATGCAAGTGAAAATTTTCTATCCTATCAATCACAATCAATATTGAAAATGCATAGATCAAAGAATCAATAACATGAGGATAAAACGCATCAAATCATCAATCAATTGGTCACATGAGATACCTAATATAACCCTAAAGGCTTAGAGAATAACCCATTTAAGTTCGGGGATGGTTCGGGAAAAATTCGAGAACAAGTATCTAGAGGGGTAAAACGGTAATTTTTAAAGGCTCAAGAACGCAAAAATCACAAATTAGGGTTGGGCTAGTTGAATGGGATCATTTCCCTTTTTGTGATTTTTTAGAATTTTTCTAAATTTTTCCTATTTTTCTAAGTTTTTTGGAATTTTTTTCTGAATTTTTATGATTTTTCTGATTTCTAACTTTTTATTAATTTTTTAAGATTTATCGGATCGGGTTGACCCGACCCACACGAACCGGTCACCCGACCCAGACCATAATAGTCCCGGGATGGCCTAAACAACATCATTTTTGTATTTTTGTTATTTTTTCTATTTTTTCTGATTTTTTATCTATTTTCCGGGAATTTAAAATCTAATATTGAATCCTACGGTCCATAATTGCCTATGTGGCTAAGCTACAACCCTTGGACCTGGTTACTAAAATCAACAGTTCATATCGAGCGACGACTTGATCCTAGGTAGTTCAATCAACATACTAAAACAAACGGCGGAGATCGAACAAGTAAACTAACTCTCACCGTTTGATCTCGCATATAAAATCCTACGGCCACGATTACACGGCGAGACTAATTCTCGATCGTTCCATCAAATCTTATTTTTTATATTTCCGAAAATCATTTTATAATCTGAAAAATCATTTTTAATTTTCAAACATTCCCGGATCATGACATGTAGCACCACCCCTACTATACGATCCTTTCATTATTATTATTATTATTTAGAACCTTATTGATGTAGATGCCACGTGGCACCACGTCAGCATTATGTAGACGTTGACCAAGTCAACGCAAGCCGACTGGTCTTCGTCTTCTCCGCGAGGACCACGACCAATGAATGGCCGAGGTTTCTCCGACAACGATCAACAGAGATACCTTGGCCAAATGGCCTGAAATTGGTGTCATTCGAACCGCCTACTCCTACATATCAACATATCTCAAATTTAGCCAATATTATCCATAGAATCAACATGAATCGAGCTTGAGCCGGTTCAGCCATGGCAACCTCAAACTCATAAACTAGAGCATAACTATTGAATTAATTTACATAATAGCACCACAATGAGTTTAGGATACTTACCTGAAGGTTCAATCGAGCCTTAGGTTGCTAGATTTGACTGGCCAAATCGTGATAGATCGAGCTATGGTGGCGGGTTCGACTCTAAGGTTTTAGGAAAGATCAATGCAAAACAAGAGTACGATCATGCTTAGTGATGTCCAGAGAGCAAAACGGACACACTAATTCAAAAATGGCGAAGTAGCCGCCATTAACAAAGAGAAAGTCGACTCACCTTTTTTAAGATCACAACGAATTCAAATCACTTCCTAGAGTTGATACGAAGCACCCGGAATTGGTTTGGAGCTTCAATTTAGTATGGATTGCTTGGGCTAAACTTCTATAGCTTCGAGCTCGAAGTTTCGCCTATGGTGATCACAAAGAGAATTATCTATATATATATATATATATATATATTATGTTGCTCTATGAACAAAATGAACCTCTTTTTTCGTCAAAAATGCATGAGGGCCCATTTATGTGATTTGAATTTTCACGTGAGCATGGGTGGGGAAACCGATTCGGTTCGCATGTGCCCACACATGCCAAATGGTCTAGACGATGTCAAAACGGAGAGGAATTCCATCGGGTTCAATTGCACCTCCGGAGGGCTCAGATTAACGTCTAAATGGGTTGACTTTCACATATTGTCGCGGTATTGACCAGGTTGCCCCGCTTTACTCTCGCGACCATTGGCCATGATATTGGTCCCGATCAACGCGGGGTGAGGCGGCGAGCAAAATCCCTTGCCAAGCTCCTCCGATTATGGCGGGGAAGGGTTCCAATTTGATTGGTCAATCTCAACTTGCAATTCTATTCAAAAACACGTGCAAGAAGACCATTTGGGGAAGGAGGTGGTCGCCTTGGTCGGATTTGGGTTGACCCGACGGACCCTAGCGACTTGAAATGACCAAATTGACCTTTAAGACTTCATAATTTTTCGAGTTAAATTTCAAAATTGATCTTAGGAGCACGAATTCTATTAAAAATGTGGTTTTCCACAAAAATATGCAAGGAATTATACAAAAACCCCAAATTTTGGTTTTGACCCCAATAATGAAAATCGTGCAATTCAAACCCTAAATGGCCAATTCAATCCAAACTACCCCCACTAATCGATTCGGTGGGTTGAAAACTATAGGCTATGGGTCTTACTTTGCCATGATGATCCCTAGATTTTGATTAATTTCAATTTAATTGAAACCCAAGAACTAAATTATAAGAAATTTATGCATTTAAGTCTAATTCATGGAATTGAGTGATTTTCCTAAACTTGTGGACTAAAATGAAATGTAGGACATTAAAGTCTAATGTCATGACTCTAAAAGCGCAAAAATTGCAAATAAAATTACTCAAAAGGTAATTTTTGGGTTAATTCAAGATCATGCTCAATGAAGAGACATGGGGTCCTGAATTGAATTCTTGAAATTCTAAGAGGTCAAGATGAAAAGGAAATTAAATGAAAAATTATTGGATTTTTTTTTGTAATTTGCAGCCTCAATACTATTTTTCCCAATTTTCCAAGCATTTTTTGATTTTAGAAAAATATTAAAAAATACAAAAAATATGAAAAAAAAATTTTGTTCAAAAATGGTTCCTTACGCTTGGTCAAGGTTCCCAAAATTGATTTTGTAAGTTGTTTGACTTTTTATGAATTTTCTAAAAATAAAACTGATTAAAAATCGGGTGTCAACACCGATAACTCAACACCCGTACCGAGTCCATTAAGCTTAGGCCTAAGTCCCCGGCATCCACACCTCGATCCATGGACACCGGGCCAAGGACTCTGGTTCCCGTGCCCGAGTCCCAAGCACCCCATGGGTGCCAAGTATTGAGGATAACAATACAACCTAAAAGGGGTGAATAAGTTGAATAAAAAATCATGAATAACTTTTGTGAAGTATAAGAAGTTAAATTTTACTAACATTAGAAACAATTTCACATAATCGGGAGTGTTGTTGATGAATAGATAATGTACTTGGGTGCACTACTGATGAGCAATTACTGATAATAAAGAACAATGATGATGGCAATGAAGAGATAGGAGATAGCACACTCAAATTTATAGTGATCCGGCTTTATCCCCAAGCCCACATCTACTAACTAGACTAATAGACAATGAGGCTAGAATCCACTAGTAATCAACACTACAAATTATAACCGACAAGTGTTATTCCTTTCACATGATAGATCAAACTATTAGGACACAACAATTGTTCTTACACTTGTATACTTGACTTTACTATGATTACAACTCGGTAGCACCTTGCAAAGATTAGCAATGCAACTGCTACAAAAAAAATCAAAGCAAAGAAGAAGACTCAAGAGCTATACACTCAGCTTGTTCGTTTCCACCCCAACCTCATTGCTTCTCTTGGATTGAGTATATATAGCTATATAATCCTGACCACTTGCAACTCAACTCCATGAAGTAGCCGTTGGTTCTACCATTATCAGCACTTAAACGGCTCTCTCCTGCTTACTAGTGTCAGAATGCTTTCTCTGACAATGGCGGTTCTTGACCCAATTTTACTATTCCTATTAGTATCCGTCTTCTAGCAGAATTGCCATAAATTTTCATGCTCCTATGCGAACTCTAAGCCTTTATAATGGCTAGTTTCATTGTGATCAACATTCTAATTAGACGAACAACTAGCCAACACCTTTCAAGACTCAATGTCAAGATCACACCTAATATTGATCATGATACCATCTGCATTGTGGCTTGTGTATAGTTATATCACTTGGTATACTCAATCAATATACATATTAGTAGGATTTGGTTGTTTTTATCATCATCAAAACAACATGGGTATTTTTACCCAAAACCGACATTAGGGTATATCTTTGTTGGGCATAAGACTCTAGTGCGCATGCTTGAGCTTGACACCCCATTACTCGTGCCCGACCCCAAGTCCATCAAGGTCAAGGCTTAGGACCCCATCACCTATGCTAGGCCTATCAAGATTGGGCTTGGGCCCTCGGCGATCGAGCTAGAACCCCTGACGCTCATACCTAAGTCCATCGTTGCCGAGCCAAGGACCCCGGTACCTATACCTAAATCCTTGAGCCCGAGTCTATCGAGGTTGGGCCTAGGACTCAAGGCCGGTCCTTAGTGACTCGGGCATGGACACCGGTCCGGGGCCTAGCCTTGATGGACTCAAGCTCGAATGTCGGGGACCCAAACCCTAGCGTCGGGGATTTGAAAATATGCACCGGGTCTCGAACTTAGGAACTGGGGATCTAGGTATGAGTATAGAAGCCTCAAGTTCGACCTATGTAGATCTAGTTAGGGAGCCGATGGTAGGGGCATCGGGTTAATAAGCTCAACTTTAGTGCATCCAAGATCGATGTCCATGCTCATGCCCGGGACCGGATGCTAGTGTTCGAATCCCCAGCACCCTAGTAGGGGTCCATCGATTCCGGACTTGAGAGCTCGATGCTCGTGTCCGGTTCCTCGACTATGTATGGGCAATTTTCTCCCATTATCAAAGCAACAACCTTTGAACATGTCGGTAGATTGTTTTTTCTACCATTCGTGGATCTACTTCCAATCGAACATAATTAGAGTTGAAGTATGTCAAGGTCTTGGAATGTATCCCTAGACATTTGAATGGCTTTATTAGTACATTACTCATGTCCAAACATAACCAGAAGCTTATGAACTAAAGTGGATCCAAATTAGTATTCTCATTTGAGAGTTCCAACTCTATTCAAAATTTAAATCTATGTATCATTGATATACCGCTATGCAAAGCATGATCTTTCCTCGCCATATGGCAACAAGGGAAAATTCCAATTAAAGGCATGAAATACTCTCATTTTCTCAAATAAGGGCTTAAAGTTGATATCATTTCAAATAAGGGCTTGAAGCGCCCTCATTATTTCAAAGAAGGATCCGGCTAAAACTAATTTCCTCATATTCAGAAATATAGAAATAAAATGGACGGCTAAGATTAATCCTAGATCCGATCTCGACCGTCGGCCCATCCCAGACCAAAATGACGACACATCCGGTATTGAATGAACGGCCACGATTAACTCTCGGACTCGATCCGGGCCGTCGACTCCTCTCAAGCCTAAAACGACGACGCATCCGGCCCCAGCACTAAACGACGCCGCATCCGGTAATGAAACGGACGGCTACGATCTAAACCAAAATCTAATATGAGCCGTTCACTTCACCTATCATCTAAAACGACGACGCATTGGGCCTTCTTTCTAAACGACGCCGCTCGTCTACTAAGCAAGACGACACCGTTTCGCTTTTTTTTTATTTTCTAACTAATATACAAATTATCAGAAAATACAAAAATTTGATCCAACAGCCCAGAATCAAATCTATCTAATTATCTCAGCCGAGTCGGCTCACTCGCACCAACCGCCGAGCTGACGGGCCGACACCCTGGATCTATCGCAGCTTGCCACGTCAGACTTTGACTCGCCGACCTTGCCGGGTCCGCTCGTCTTCTTCCTCGCGACGACGACTCAACGGACGGTCGAGAGCCTCCGATGACAATCTAATGGTGAAACCCTAACCAAAGTTCACTAAACCAACTGTAATCGACTCGCTTCGACCTCTAGATTAACATATCTAAGAATCACACGATTTCATCAGCTGAATCGCGATCTATGAACTACGCACGGAACGACAACTCGGAGTTCAATCATGCAAGTTCAAGCAAAATCGGAGCAATTTCTTCGCACACGATCGCCGTAAGAGGTTCGGAAAACTTACCTCGAGCTCCGATTGAGTTCACAATGGCTAGAATCGTCTGGCCGGTGTTCGTCCAAACCAAGATGTGTTGGAGGTTCGACTCGAGGTAATCAAGCAAAATCAACGCGAAAATAGGATACGATCATGGTCATAGATGTTCAAGGATCGAAATGCACACATCAATTGCAAGAATCATGCTCGGGAATGCACGATGCCATGAACACGCAGTAGAATGATTCGAAGCTCAACTCACTAATCTTGATGGCTATAGGTCGATTGAGGCGTGCCGATCGCTTCCTCCCGGCTCGGGCGAGCTTCCGGTGATGATCCGCGAGTTTGATTTGGCCTGGATTGGCCGGGCTGAAGTCGCGCAGTTTCGGCTTGAAGCTTCGGCAATGGCGTCGCGCGAGAGCTCCCTTCTCTCTCTAACTCACTCTCTCTCCATTACGTTAGTCCTCGCGAGCACGAATAAACCTCCTTCCTTGTTCGCGAAGCTTCTCGGCCTTTTATACCTGTTTTGAAATTTGGCGCGTCGGGCGAAGCTTCGCCGAGCCTCTCTCATGTGGCCACACGTGCCATTAGGTCGCCGGACGGTGACGGAATCGATTATGATTCCGTCCAAGTCTGTTTGGCCCTCCATCAAACCAAAACGAGCGCGAATTGAACTCTGGTTTGAGAATGTTGACTTTTGCTGCGTCGGGACTTTGACTGCTCCGTCCGCCGTGCTCCGGCGACCATTAGCCGTGATATTGTGGCAATCGACACATCTTGACCTTAGGAACAAAACGCCCAAGGTAATTGGTCTAATTAAGCTCGAATTGACCTTCAATTTGATCGCCAAAATTCATTGTTCAATCTGCAGAATGGCGCCGGCATAGGGAAGAAGACGACACTGTTTGGACCGGTTCGATCGGTTCGACCGGCGGTCAGATCGGTCTAAACCGATTCACACATGCAATTTTCAAAATTAATCAAAATTCGTGGGGAATTTTTACAATTAAATCTCAAAATTGAACTTAGGGGCTCGAATTCTAGCTAGAAATGTGGTTTTGCCCAAAAGTTCACTTCAATTTCTACAAAAATCCCAAATTTTTCTAAAATTGCAAATTAGGGAAAAGTTTAATTGAACGCCCAAATGACCAAATTGGATCCAATTACCCCTGCCAATCGATTCAGAATATGTGAAAACCTTAGGAGGCAGTCCAATTTTATCATGAAAGTCCCTAGATGAAAAGTAATTTCAAAAATTTAGAATTCTAGGGACTAAATTGCAAAGATTTTGGGAATTTTTACCCAATATGTAATCCGCGCAATTGGGGTGCAATTGATTAAATTGAAGTTGCAGACGGCTGAAATTGAATGTCTTGACTCAAGATGTGCAAAAATTACAAATAAAAATACTCAAATTGTATTTTTTAGGCAAATTCAACCCTCGGTGTTGTGAAGAAACACCTAAAATTGAATTCAATTTTTAATTTTTCTTGAGGTCAATATGAAGAGGGAATTAAAATAAAAATATGGAACATTTTTCTATATTTTTTTGACCTCAGGAATTATTTTTCATGAATTTTCTTGTATTTTTCTATTTTTCGAAAATATTAAAAAATGTGAAAAATATGAAAAAAAAAAATTTTCTTTTGCTCAAAAATGGTTCCTTATGCTTGGCCAGGGCTACCAAACTTAATTTTTCAATTTTTTGATTTTTTGTGAATTTTATGAAATAAAACTGAGAAATATTTGATAAAAAAAAATTAGGTGTCAATAACTCCCCGTCTTTGAGAGTAATCTTGATTAGAGGTTGCTTTCAAAGATAATGTGACACTTGAATCTTTAATCGACTCTACTGGGGAAAAGTTTAAGAAAAAAAAATGAGTTTTGACATCCAATCATCTTACCTTTGCCATTGAAGCTCAAGATCCTATGGAGGGATTACTTTGGCCCATTTTTAATGTGAGAGAGAAATGAGGAGAGAGAAATTTACCCGTAGCTCACCTGTCGGTGATCCGAAGATTGGTGGTGGGAGGTTGATGAGACAAGTGTATAGAATTACCTCTGAATGGTTCGTGAAGTCCTTTTAAAGATCAGCGTCCGTCCAATGTTAAGTGTCTCTTCATGGCAATTTGAAGGTTGAAAGGAAGGTCTACCCTGTAACAAGGGATTTACCTATTAAAAGGAAATTGGCTATCCCGTAGGAAGGAATTCACCATTTAGAAAGAGCTTAAAAGGGGTTGGTTATCCTGTAGGAAGGAGTTCACCGATTAAAAAGGGTTGGCTATCCCGTAAGAAGGAATTCACCGATCAAAAGGGGTTGGCTATCCCGTAGGAAGGAATTCACCGATCAAAAGGGGTTGGCTATCCTGTAGGAAAGAATTTACCAATTAAAAGGGGTTACCCTAATGTCTTTCTTCTAGGATCGACAAAAGTGGTAACAAGGATATCGTTCCAAGGACCTGTGGTTATTAGGAATCCTTTGGAAACTTGAACCAAATTTCAGACTTAAAAGGGAGATGGGTGCCATCCGAGGACCTAGGATTACTAGCGTACCTACAGAAGCTCAAACCCGATTTTCAAATTTAAAAGATGAGGGTGCCATCCGAGGAACTATAATTACTAGTGAACCTACAGAAGCTCAAACCCGATTCTTCGGACTTAAAAGGTGAGGGTGCCATCCGAGGACCTAGGATTACTAGTGAACCTACAGAAGCTCAAACCCGTTTTTTCAGATTTTAAAAGTTGAGAGTGCCATCTCAAGACCTAGGATTACTAGAGAACCTGCATAAATTCAACTAAACATCATTAGAGTTGCTTTATGAGCAATCCAGTAGGTTGAGACCCTTAGATATATGATAAAAGAGTGGTAATCCCAAATTCAGGGGAGAAACTTAGGAATTCCAAACAAATTTTCAAATCGCATTTGTGAAGGAAGCGTGTCCAAACACATTGTCGAATACCATGTTCAAATCTCCACTGGGGATGAATTTTAAATGTCACAACCTGAGTATTCTTCAAAAAGGTTGTTTTAAAAGTTTTTCAAAAGGGATTTCCTTCATCCAAGAGGGCTTCTCACCATTTGGGAAGGCTTTTCTTGAAACTCGAATCTGCTCACAGGAAACTTAACCTTAAGGTTTCGGGATCATTCGAGATGCATACAATCTGACCGATCGTAGAAGACATTTAAAAGGGACCGTAATTCGGGCCAGGTCAAAGGTTTATCAAAGGATATTCATTTTGAGGCCAAGAAATGAACTTTGATCGGGAATAGCTTCTTCGGGTCTACAAGTCAAGAACCCCGAAGACATGATAAGACAGGATTGTACTTACCTCTTTAAGCGGTAGCTTCCTGTATGATTTCTTGCATCGGCCTGAGACATCTCTAAATCAGAAAAGTTTCATGGATAGGTTGTATCTTGGTTCAAGGTGGGCTTTTTGAGAAAGGCCATATTTTCAAAAGAGGGGTGAACATGGGTGATCACCTTGATATTTTACCAGCAATCATTTGCTTTGAGGAAGATTCATAAATATTTTTCTTCGATCGATTTTGAGGATTTTCCTCCTTTCATTGTGATTTTCAAACTTTGTCCCTTTTCGGGATGCTTTTAAATGGACTTTGGCCTTACTTTTACCAAGCACTTTGCTTTTTCTAGCCTTTTTATCTCTTGTCATTTTTCTGCATTGACCGGCTCTTTTCGAGACCAGGATCGAAAATTCTTCCGATTATGCTTTTGACTTATTGCTGGTAATTCCTTTGTTTTGCCCCAGTATAGGGAGGTGATCACCAACAATGATTTAGAAATGAAGATCAAAGGCTTAAATTGGCTCTTCAAAGGATAAAGTGTTTGGAGATATAGAAATGAAGCACTTTTCTTCACTCGAAGGTGTTCCAAGCTTCCGCCAGAAATCACCTGAAGCTATCATAGAAAGATTGATGCAAGTCGGCACAATAAAATCTTACCCCGATCTTTTTCTCCAAGGAATCAATCAACGAACCTCCAAATATGGCCCAGTATGGGGTGGTTCTTGACAGGATTTTATCTATAAAATTTCTTCCTTTTTTGGTTCATAATGGTTGTCAAGGGATATAAGTGTGTATGGAAAATTTGGAACGAGAATGCCTTTCGTCATTTCAATCCATGTAATCACCACGGATGATCCGTACGTCCCAAGATTAAGCTTCTTCTCTCTGTCACTTTCACTCATCGCTCAAGTGTATCGGGGACGTGTTTGAGGATAAGGTTTGCCTTTTTTTCATCCGAAGGATCACCCTCTTGAAAAGTTTCAAAACATACCCTTTTATAGGACTTTAGGGCGTTTTCATCAAAATTCACCATTTGCAGAAATTTTCATCAGCAAAGATATATTCAAAAAGCTGTTTGTGAAATGTAAAGGGAATGTTTCTTTAAAAGAGGCCTTACGGCTTTGCGGATCAAAATTTTTCAGCGTTAGGTATGATAATGCCTTTTAATGAAGATGAGCATCCTTCATAAAAGAAGAGAACCTCAAACTTGTTTCCTTCAAATGTCAATTCTTGTTCCCTGGATAAACAAAAGGAACCAATCGATCGGGGATATCCAAAATTTTCAAATCAGAAATGATTCCTTGTTTGATCAATCGCTCTGCAGGATTATTCATGACTCCGAGCATCCCCGCAAAATACAAACATATGCAAATGCAGGTATGCATATGTCATGCAAATGCAAACTTTTATGTGACTCAGATTTGCTCATCAATCACTTCGAAGCTTGATTTTATTTCAAGGATAGTATTTCTTCACGGTATCCGCATTTACCGAACTTGTTAATTCTTCTCCATCCATGTTTACAAGGATAAGAGCTCCCCCGGATAAAACCTTCCGAATCACGTAGGAGCCTTCATAGTTTGGTATAAACTTGCCTCCTGGGTGTTGAACACCTGGGAGTATCTTTCTCACAACTAGCATCCCTGTTTCAAAATTCCTGGGCTTGACTTTCTTGTTAAAAAAAGAAGGTTGAGCTATATGATCATCAAAATTGGCCCCGATGATAGCAGAATATTCTTCGAGCGTAGGGGTCATCTCGAGGCCTTAAAAGTTGAACGTCATGGTGTGCATATCCCATGTCTTGGCTAAAGCTTGAATAAGAGCCGATTGATACTCAACTCTGATCAAATCCACTAGTCGGCCCAAACGTCCTTCCATATATGCTTTGTTGATCGGGTTGAGGTGATCCCACCATTGAGAGAGCTCTTTGTGCGGCACCGGGATGATCTTGATATCTCCATTCCCCATGATCTAAAACATGCAAAATGATGATTCTAATGTCAATTCCATGGATTATGATGGATATGCATGAAATGTGATGCAAATACACTAACCAAATTCCATGTTATCTTTTGGTAACATGAGGGTCAACTACTCCCATTTGACTAACAATCACCCAAATGGGATAGTTATAGACCAAATCTCACCCAAAGATGGCATGTAATTGATTAGGATCGTTTAAGTGTAATCGGGGGAGAAAGTCACTATTACAATTTTGAACTTGACAAACCACGAAATTCACAAGCCTAATACAGTTATACTCAAAGAGATAGGATATAAAAGCATCTAAAGATGTTCGACCAATACATGTCGACGAAAAATACAAAGACAACCCGGAGGGGGGTGTAATAATTCCTAAAAAAAATGTCCCAAAGTCCAACTAAGCTAACTAGCCAAAGTGACATCCTCATCCGACGATATCTCTATCAACTCGGGAGGATTAACATCTTCATCATCATCGGAGGATATGACGATAATTTCCTTCTTCTTGATTGGGGAGTGACTCGGGGTTGTCTTGAT
The DNA here is from genome assembly GCF_020921035.1 of Rhodamnia argentea. NCBI lineage: Eukaryota > Viridiplantae > Streptophyta > Magnoliopsida > Myrtales > Myrtaceae > Rhodamnia > Rhodamnia argentea. The sequence continues at coordinate 18,787,531 of NC_063158.1, read as the reverse complement.
CGCGCGAGGCCACCTCATCAATTTTGCGTGTAGCTCTCGGATCCTTTCATTTCCCCGTTTGAGCTCCAAATGTCGTGCGCAACTTGTATAGTCACAGTTTTCACCACCAATACGGTTGCGTCCATTGAGTTCCCTCCCATGGACAAATCCAAAGACTATGAAAGTATCCGGCTCTCGATCCTTGCGTCGAATGCTCCTTCGCTCCCACATGAACACATCGGGGACATCGGCCCGACCTTGGGGGGTCATCTAAGAAAAAATTGACCTTCAACCCCGATCACTTAAACGATCTTACAATTTTCGATGATATGTTCGTGAAAATGCATGCTATGCATAACTTAAATTTACAAGTTCAAAAGGGAAAAAGCCTTACCAACCGATGTTACTCACTTTTTTTGGTTTTTGGTTTTTGGTTTTAGGTATCCCAACCTTCCATTCACATGCGCATGAGACAAGTAAGGTTTAACTCTAAAGAAATTAAAAAGGCTCGGGTATGGACCTAAAAAGGTTCTCGCTATACGAATTGATGAGCCGCCCACAAGCGCAATCAAACAACAAGTGGGTAGGATTATCAACCTCGCATAGCTATCGGGATTAAATATGGTCAACCTCGGTGCAATCAAACACAGGAGCTTTGCATACCAATCCCTATCTAAGACGACCTAAAAGGGTGATTCGCGGCTTGGGTTTAGGCTCTTGTGTGTGCGGTGTTGTGATCCTCAAAATATGCAATACGTGCACAACAGTTTATATCAAAACACCACTTCAATATGTGCATAAATAAACACTCAAAACCCGAAACACCGTATCTGCACAAAATAGGTTAGCATAGATGCCACCCCTTATAACTCCCATCCGCATCAACATTTAACACTTTTCGTTAGTGAACGTACCTCACCTTCAAGAGCATCCGTAGGAAATAAGGTTATAAAAACTCTCAACTTTTTATCGGCTTAAGTCCTCTTAATGATTTCGCAACGGTTCGTCCCCAGCGGAGTTGCTAGCCTGTCGCGACCCTCACTATCGGCGGGCGAGGGTTAACGAGCCGCACTTCCGATCCGGTTGGGGAAGTGGATCTTGGTGCGCGGGTCCCTCCCGAGACCCATTACTCGAATCGCGTTGTGAAGAAGGTTTTTATCGGGGTCGCCTTAGTGTGGTCGGGTGACATGTGCATAGTATACATGCATATGGAGTCGCCACCGATCAATTTTTGGAGGGTATGATCGGGAACCCTATCGAGCGGTCGGGAGAAACCGTTCGACTCTACGAGAACCAAATATTTGGGTCCGAGGACTTGGTTACGTCGAGATTCAAATCGACGCCCTTTCGGTTACTAAAATTGAGTGATTTTTTAACTTATAAATTCACGCAGATGAAATTTTAGACGAGATAGGCTATAATGATCTAGGATATCATGCGGACGGGAATTTGCTAACCGATCGGTCACAATCAAGAATATGAAAGCGCAATCAAGATAATCGCAATCAAATCAATCGGTCAAGAAAAAAGAGCATAACACGTCTAATATGGCCCTATTGGCCCATAGAAAGACAAACTCGAGTTCCGAGGTGACTCGGAAGATTTTTTGGGGCCAAATGCCCAAAAGGGTAAAACGGTCATTTTGAGAGTTTCGGGACCCAAAAATCACAAAATAGGGTCGGGCCAGTTGAATGTGGCCATTTCCCATTTTTTGTGATTTTTCAGAATTTTTTTTTGGAATTTTTCTAAATTTTTTGGATTTTTTATTTATTTTCTAAAAATGGGAAATTTTCCGGATTGATGTAAATCAACCCTCAGAAGCTCGAAAATTCTCGATCCAGACTATAAGAGTCCCGAATTAACCTAAACATTTTTTAGAAATTTTTGGGAAAATTTGGGAATTTTTATGAATTTTAGTAATTATTTTTTTTATTTTTGGAAAAATTTTATGAATTTTATATTAATTTTTATTAATATTTGGGATCGGGTCAACCTGATCAACGCCCGGTCAACCCGACCCGGACCTGCTCAAGACTCCTCGACGCTAAAACGACACCGTTTCCTATTTATCTAATTTTTTTATTTTCTAAAACTAATTTCCTAATATTCGGAAATATAGAAATAAAACGGACGGCTAAGATTAATCCTAGGTCCGATCTCGACCGTCGGCTCATCCCGGACCAAAACGACGACGCATCTGGTATTGAATGAACGGCCACGATTAACCCTCGGACTCGATCCGGGCCGTCGACTCCTCTCAAGCCTAAAACGACGACACATTTGGCCCCCGCACTAAACGACGCCGCATCTGGTAATGAAACGGACGGCCACGATCTAAATCAAAATCTAATCTAGGCCGTTCACTTCACCTATGATCTAAAACGACGACGCATTGGGCCTTCTTTCTAAACGACGCCGCTTGTCTACTAAGCAAGACAACACCGTTTCGCTTTTTTTATTTTCTAACTAATATACAAATTATCAAAAAATACAAAAATTTGATCCAACGGCCTAGAATCAAATCTATCTAATTATCTCGGCCGTTGGATCTAAGCCGAGTCCGCTCGCTCGCGCCAACGGCCGAGCTAACCGGGCGACACCCTGGACCTATCGCAGCTTGCCACGTCGGACTTTGACTCGCCGACCTTGCCAGGTCGGCTCATCTTCTTCCTCGCGACGACGACTCAACGGACGGCCAAGAGCCTCCGGCGACGATCTAACGGTGAAACCTTAACCAAAGTTCACTAAACCAACCGTAATCGACTCGCCTCGACCTCTAGATTAACATATCTAAGAATCACACAATTTCATCAGCTGAATCGCGATCTATGAACTACGCACATAACGACAACTCAGAGTTCAATCATGCAAGTTCAAGCAAAATCGGAGCAATTTCTTCGCACACGATCGCCGTAAGAGGTTCGGAAAACTTACCTCGAGCTCCGATTGAGTTCACAATGGCTAGAATCGTCTGGCCGGTGTTCGGCCAAACCAAGATGTGTTGGAGGTTCGACTCGAGGTAATCAAGCAAAATCAACGCGAAAATAGGATACGATCATGGTCATAGATGTTCAAGGATCGAAATGCACACATCAATTGCAAGAATCATGCTCGGGAATGCACGATGCCATGAACACGCAGTAGAATGATTCGAAGCTCGACTCACCGGTCTTGATGGCTATAGGTCGATTGAGATGTGCCGATCGCTTCCTCTTGGCTCAGGGGAGCTTCCGGTGATGATTCGCTAGTTTGATTTGGCCTGGATTGGCCGGGCTGAAGTCACGCAGCCTCGGCTTGAAGCTCCGGCAATGGCATCGCGTAAGAGCTCCCTTCTCTCTCTAACTCACTTTCTCTCTATTCTGTTAGTCCTCGCGAGCACGAATGAACCTCCTTCCTTGTTCGCGAAGCTTCTTAGCCTTTTATACCTATTTTGAAATTTGGCGCATCGAGCGAAGCTTCGCCGAGCCTCTCTCACGTGGCCACACGTGCCATTAGGTCGCCGGACGATGACGGAATCGGTCATGATTCCGTCCAAGTCCGTTTGGCCCTCCGTCGAACCAAAATGAGCGCGCATTAAACTCGGGTTTGAGAATGTTGACTTTTACTACGCTGGGACTTTAACCGCTCCGTCCACCGTGCTCCGGCGACCATTGGCCGTGATATTGGTGGCAATCGACGCGTCTTGACTTGAGGAACAAAACGCCCAAGGTAATTGGTCTAATTAAGCTCGAATTGACCTTCAATGTGATCGCCAAAATTCATTGTTCAATCTGCAGAATGGCGCCGGCTCGAGGAAGAAGACCACACTGTTTGGACCGGTTCGACCGGTCCGACCGGCGGTCGAGCCGATCTGAACCGATTCGGACATGCAATTTTCAAAATTAATCAAAATCCGTGGGGAATTTTTACAATTAAATCTCAAAATTGAACTTAGGGGCTCGAATTATATCTAGAAATGTGATTTTGCCCAAAAGTTCACTTCAATTTCTACAAAAACCCCAAATATTTCTAAAATTGCAAATTGGGGAAAAGTTCAATTGGACGCCCAAATGACTAAATTGGATCCAATTACCCCTACCAATCGATTCAGAATATGTGAAAACCTTAGGGGGCAGTCCAATTTTATCATGAAAGTCCCTAGATTAAAAGTAATTTCAAAAATTTAGAATTATAGGGACTAAATTGCAAAGATTTTGGGAATTTTTACCCAATTCATGTAATTCGCGCAATTGGGGTGCAATTGATTAAATTGAAGTTGCAGAGGGCTGAAATTGAATGTCTTGACTCAAGATGTGCAAAAATTGCAAATAAAAAGACTCAAATTGTATTTTTTAGGCGAATTCAACCCTCAGTGTTGTGAAGAAACACCTAAAATTGAATTCAAATTTTAATTTTTCTTGAGTTCAATATGAAGAGGGAATTAAAATAAAAATATGCAACATTTTTCTATATTTTTCTGACCTCGGGAAGTATTTTTCATGAATTTTCTTGTATTTTTCTATTTTTCGAAAATATTAAAAAATGTGAAAAATATGAAAAATTATTTTTTTGCTCAAAAATGGTTCCTTATGCTTGGCCAAGGCAACCAAACTTGATTTTTCAATTTTTTGATTTTTTGTGAATTTTTGTGAATTTTATGAAATAAAACTGAGAAATATTTGATTAAAAAAAATTAGGTGTCAACAATAGGTAGGCTGAACTCTATTACTCGATTCATTTCTAAACTATCTGAGATCGCTAAGCCGTTCCTCATGTTGTTAAAAAAGAATGAGCTAGTCAATTGGGATAGCGAGTGTAAGAGGGCTTTTGGAAAACTAAAGCAACATCTCATGAATCCCCCCATACTTGTTTTGCCAACGCCAAGGCAGCCTCCGATCATTTACCTTACTATCAATAGTGAGTCCTCGGATGCGATACTAGCTCAAGTAAGTTGCAAGGATGGGAAAGAGCGAGCTATTTACTATCTAAGCAAGAAATTCACAACTTCCGAAATGAATTATTCTGAGGCTAAAAAGACATGCACGGCATTAGTTTGGGTGTTACATAGACTTCGGCAATATACTTTACATTATCCGATACTCTTGGTGAAGGAATGCGATCATATCAAGTACCTACTGAATCAACATGCCTTGATCAATAATAGACTTGTCAAATGGCAAATCCTCATTTTTGAATTTGATGTTCAGTGTTTGTCCCAAAAATCGGTTAAGGGACGGGCCGTAGCTAATGTCCTAGCCGAAAAATCCGGGGCATGACAATGACACCTATCATCCCGAGGATCGAATTATGTTAGTAGATGATTATATCTAGACCATGTATTTTGACGGAGCTGTAAATTTATCTGAATCGGGCTCTAGAGCGGTTCTAATATTCCCTAGTGGTCGGCATTATCCCGTGGCAGCAAGGTTGGTATTTCCTTGCACAAATAACATAGTAGAATACGAAGTGTACATTCTCGGCTTGCGGGTCACGATTAAAATAGGTATAACCTGACTCAAGGTATTTAGAGATTTCACTTTAATTATCCTCCAAACTATTGAAAAATGGAAAACATGGGATGCTAAGTTGCTTCCCTACCATGAGTATCTAATGAGTTGGTGGAGGAATTTGTTGATATCTCATTCGAGTATTTATCCAGAACTCACAAGCGGTTCGTTGATGCATTGGCAACCTTGTCTTCAATGTTACAAGTCACCAATGGGCTTGAAGCTGAACCCCCGAAGATCGAAGTACCGAGAAAACCGACTTATTGTATGGTCGTGATCGATGAACCCGATGGCAAGCCGTAGTTTCATGACATCAAGACTTACATTCAGAAGCAAGAGTTTCTTGAGAGGAGTATTGCGTATGATCAAAGGTATATAAAAAAGATGGCATCGAAGTTCTTTTTTAGTGGAGAGAATGTATACAAGCGGCCGTTTGATTCAACCCTTTTCGGATGCATTGATTCTATTGAAGCAATCCGTTTGATGATGGAAGTACATGAAGGAATTTGTGGTCCACATATGAACGGTCACATGTTAGCTAAAAAGATCATGAGGTTGGGTTATTACTCGCTCAAGCTAGAAAGCGATTGTATCCAGCATGTTCGGAGCTATCACAAATGCCAGATTCATGGAGACAAGATTAATGTTCCTCCAAACAAATTACATCGCCTATCGGAACCTTGGTCATTTCCTATGTTGGGCATTGATGTGATTGGTCCAATCAACCCAAAAGCATCTAATGGACATCGATTCATTGTGTCCACCGATTATTTTTCTAAATGGATTGAAGCCACATCATACCTAGCGATCCGGCAAGAAATGTTGTGAAGTTCATCCGTCGAGATATCATTACACGATATGGCCCATACAAGGCTATAATCACCGACAATAGCTCGAATTTGAACGACAAGATAGTTGATGAACTGTTCAAGAAATTCAAGATCAAGCATTTGAACTCCTCTCCGTACCTTCCTCGAGTAAATGGAGCGGTCGAAGCGGCTAATAAGAACATCAAGAAGAAGATCTTGGTAAAGATGGTGGAAAATTATCACGATTGGCATGAAAGGTTGCCTTTTGCACTTATAGCGTATCGGACTTCGATCCGAACATCCATTGGGGCAACTCCATACTCCCTTATATACGGGGATGGAAGCAAGATTACCGATCAAAGTAGAGATTCCTTCCTTGCGTATATTGTCTCAAGTCAAGCCGATTGAAGCTAATTGGACCCAATAGAGGATGGATCAACTAAACCTTATTGATGAGAAACGGCTTAGGGCCATATGTCATGGCCAGTGCTATCAGCAAAGGGTTGCTAAATCCTTCAACAAGAAGGTTCAACCTTGACATTTTCGGGTATGAGACCTTGTCTTGCGAAAGTTGTTGCCCATTATTCCACTTTCCAAAGGAAAGTTTGCTCCGAAATATGGTAGCCCATATGTTATGAAGAAAGTGCTCTCGGGTGGTACTCTAATCCTAGCCGAGATGGATGGTCGTGTCTTCACCAGTCCGGTCAATGCTGATGCGGTAAAGAAGTATTATGCTTGATTCGTTCTGACATTTGGATCAAGTTATAATCCATTTGATGTTTACTTATGCATTGCTCATACTTGTTTGTCTGCTTGTTTTTGTTTGCATTACTAATCTTCACTGTGAAATAGTTTCAATTAGGAAGTCCCTCTGATTCCATTGAATTGATCATTTTGAATAAGGAATAAAAAAGACGACGAAAGGTAAGCCATTTCCTATACAAGTCCATATCGTAATTCCCAATAAGAAATGTGAGATTTCCACACTCACAAGGTAAAAGGTTATCTCGCTAAAAGTATGACGACCAAGATAATATGAGGCATTCATTTCCTCTATCCAAACACTTCAAGTTATCCGTTACTAAATCACTTTGAATGGTGGTTTCATTCCATATCCCTATCAAGAACTACCCTACACCTGGGCAATGCTCAGATCAAAGAATGAGTAAAATTTTATTGTTTTCACTTGCATAAATCTTCAAGCGTATCATTGCATGCGAACCTTGTATTAGTTCAAGTGCCTTAGAAATGACGAAGAGCATTTCATTTCTACACCTTATACATCTATCCCTTGTTGAACCCAACTTAAGCAGCAGATTCATTTCTTGTAACCCAATTAGTGATCATTCTTGTAATTGGAAACAAGAATCTTTTCAAACCATCTTACAAATGAGCAAAGCGCCTTAGGGCAACCTGGAACTCGAAAGATTTACCAGCAAAATATGCGGGGGATCCGGATGATACCTCTTCCTTCCTTTTGAAAAAAGAAAAAAGCTCAACAAGAGAGGCGGGAGAAGGGTATAAGAAAAGCAAAGGCTTGCCATGCAAAAAAGGGGGTGAAAATTTGAGAAAAAAAAAATCTTAAGAAATGCAGCCTAAAAGACAAAGGGCCCTCTCTTCTCATGAGAAATAGAAAAAAGAAAAAGCTCTCTCGGAAAAATCTCTAGAAGGAAGGGAGGTCTCAAATGAACTTGCTCAAACCATCATTAATGAAAAAATTCACAAGAGCACCATGCTTAAAATGGCAAAGAGAGATGATCATCAATCTCACCATTATACACCTTTTGTTGTAAATAAGCCTTTCATTTTCAGGCCTCCCCTAAACCTACATTACAATCCTCACCAAAAGTCTCTCCAAATTAGGACACTTGGGTTACTATAGGATTTCAAATTGCTTATAAATATCGCTCAAAGAAGTGCAAGCAAGATCATTTTTATCTTATTTTGCAAGGTTCCTAACTTGTAAACGCAATGCAGCTGATAAGGATTTCTTTTCTTGGCTTAATGACTCATATGAGTCCCCTTTGATAATTCTCTAACCAAGCCCGAATTACAATCCTTATAAAAGACCTCACTGATTGGTCTAGTCATACTAATTGCCCGAACCCTTATCAAGTGTGATGATGGCAAATTTTTTAGTGATTCTCGTACGGGCATCAATGGTCGGGTTTCAAAAGCCTTTTCATGTGAATGAGTGAAAGTCCTTTCTGATCGAAGGTTCCTCATTCAATAAGTTCAGATTTATCAAAAGGATCAAATAGGTTTCCTTATTGATAGAATTTCCCAGTGGAGTCTTATTATACAAGCAAAAAGTTCAAAGATTTGTGGACATGTCATGTTGCATTCACGTTAATTTTGTTCATGAGTATACCTCAAGTGAATAAATAGGTATGATACTGTCAGCCTGGCCATTCATTAAACCCATTCAGGGAATCCAAGTGAGTTTTTTGAACCCTTTTCAAATTGATTGATTTTATGATATTAGTTGTCATTTTGACCTCTCGTGTTTGCTACGATTCAATTCGAGCAACACATCCCTTTTTGTATTTATCAATTTAGTTCGGTGATGCATCCCTTATAATTGTGCCATGCGGCCTTGATGGTATTGATTCATTACAACATATGCACCCATGATCTTTATCTTTGTCAAATCGCAATGATATATGCACTTGCGATCTTGATCTTTTGTCAAATCATAACGACGTAACTCTTATGGTTTTGACCCTTATCAAATCATGATGATATAAGCACTAATAATTTTGATCTCCAACCAAATCATAACGACGTAGCTCTTGCGATTTTGGTCTCTTTTTGCCAAATCATGATGACATATGCACTCATGTTCTTGGTCCTTTTATCAAAATCACAACGACGTACACTCTTGTGATCTTGATTCTACTTTCTTCGATTCACAACGACGTAGCTCTTGTGATCGCATGGATAAAAACCAAAAAGATTTCCAAAAGATGTTCTAACTTGTTGGAATTCTATCCACGAGTTGTTTTATCAATCTATTGCTTATAAAGATTTATTATGTATTGTTATTTCAAATAATATTTTCGAAATTAGTTTACTCCTGCAAGATTGTGTTGTTTGCAAAAAAAAAAAATTAGATTTTTTGAAAGTTTTTAATGATGCAACTTATACTTTATCTAATGTTTATTATATTATTACGTATTTATTTTTAATAGTGTGTTAATATTACTGGTATTTTTTTGTAAATATGAAAAAGATGTTCAATTAGCTCCAACTAGTATAGCAATGAAAGCAAAATGAATTTTTTTTTTATTTTTTTTTTTTTTTTTTTTTTTTTTTTTTTTTTTTTTTAATTTTTAAATTTTAATTTTTTTTTTTTTAATTTTTTAAATTTTTGTGTTTGTGTGGATTGTGGGGGGGGGGGGTGGGTTTTTTTGGTTTTTTTTTTTTTTTTTTTAAATATGTTTAAGAAAAAATAAAAGGAAAAAGGAGGGGGGGGGGGGGGGAAGGGGAGGGGGGGAAGATTATTTTTGAATTAATTTTTTTTTTTTGGCAGGGAAAAAAATTAATAATTTTTTTTTTTATTTTGTTTTTTTTTAATTTGTAAAGGGGGGGGTTTAATAATTTTTTTTTTTTTTTTTTCTTTTCCAAGGCTACATTATTATGCATGCATTCCTCTTATTTATTTAGTTACTATTGTTTTCGATTCACGTACCAAATTAGATGATTTGTATGTTTATCTGAATGATGATGATGATGATGATGATTATTATTATTATTATTATTATTATTATTATTATTATTATTATTTACATTTGAATGAAACAATAGATATTAAAACTATACAAATAGAGGTTAAAAACACTATAGTAGCATTATATAATGAATTTTGTAATACATATGATTTAGGTGATAGTGGATCTTCTCAACCTAGTGCCTCACAAAGGGAGGGAGTGGTAGACTTAGTAGATGGTACAATCTGATCATTAGTTGGCAAAAAAAATAAAAAGGAGCAATAGGTAATATTTTCAAATTAGAAAATTATTTAACCATTGTTTTTTAGTTTCGTGATTTCAAAGACAGATCTGATTTCAAAATTCTGGAGCGGTGGAAAACTCATTCAACCCAATTCCTAGTCATCGCTCTCATCGCAAGACAGATGTTAGCAACCCATTCTTCAACAGTTGTAGTTGAACAAGCATTTAGTGTTGGAGGATTAATTTTGGACGACCGCCGTTCAACATTAAATCTGGATGATGTGGAGGCTCAAGCTTGTATTCATGATTGGACAAGGCTAAATTTCGATAACAAGAATTGCATCGAGACGACGAATTCTTCAATGATAATAATGGAGATACTACTGCCACATGTACCACAACGAGTAGCGACAATTGACGATAAGGTAAGTTGGGGTTATCAAAAGTAAAAGAACTACATAGACTTTGATTTGTCTATCCCCAAGAAGATACGTAGGTGCTTAATGATAATTCATTAAGTTCAAGCCCCTTCCATCTCCCTTTTTTCCCCCCAAATTTGATTGTAATGTAAATTTGATTATAATTTATAATAGATTATTTTTTATTTTTTATTTTTTATTTCATAATTTGTTATTTAAAATTAAATTTTAAATTTGAAACTGGAACCTACCCTTGAACCAATTTGAAACCGGTGATTTCGAACCGAAATCGGGACCACCCCTTCAAGGGTCGGTTCCGGTTCAATCATGGCCACGAATCGGAATCGGTGGTTCATGCCCGTGGCCATGTCTACTAGTAACAAATAGGCCCAATACCTTGAAATCCTCACATCAGAAGCTTGGAGATTGAGGGAATTATCAGCACTCTAAGGTATTTGGTAAAACAGGTATTTTCATAAGTGATCCGTGTGCAAGTTTCTCTAGTCCATTTATGGAAAAGAAAAGCCATGGCGCATGTTATTTACAGTCTTGCATATCATGTATCATTTCTTAATACATTGGAAAATGAGGGGAAAAGTACACTAGAAGTGTCATAACTTGTGTACGGCATTCACTTCAGTGCTATAACTTTCAAATGTTCACTTAAGTGCCATAACTTTTAAAAATCGTTCACTTGAGTGCTACGTCGGAGTAAAATCGTTCACTTGAGTGCTACAGTAACTTTTACGGCATGCCACGTCGGCTTTCCGGCGTGCTACGCTTACTTTCCGGCGTATCACGTCAACTTTCCGGCATCCACGTCAACATGACACTCAAGTGAACGATTTTTGAAAGTTATGGTACTTAAGCGGATGTTTTGAAAGTTATGGCACTCTAGTGTACTTTTCCCGAAAATGAGATTAGAACTCCCACCAAAAAGTTATCATTATAATTCATCACTTGCATTTGCAAAATTTAGGTTTCAATTTTGGTCTTTGAGCGAAACCTTTGCGAGCCTCCACTCAAAGAGGGGCAGCTATTGACACCTAAATTTTGATTTCCAGAAGTTCATTTATTTAAGCATAAAATGAGGATTAGACATAGTTCTCACAATTTTTTTCTCTTCTTCTTTTTTTTTTTTTTTTTTTTACGCATTGCATATTTATTTCTTGTCGATCGTGCATATCTTTGCATTCGGGTCAGAGATGAGGTAATTGAGCTTAATTTTAGCAGGCGAGTGGAGCGGATTCAAGTTGGAAAATTTCAACTCGGGCATAGGGGTGTGCTGAATTAATTAAGCTAATTGAACTTAGTTTCAGGCCAATTTTAGTTCTTTCAAACTAAATAAGGCTTTCAGTCAAATTTTCATTATTCAGAAAAAGCCTTAGTTGAGTCCGAGAATGCAAGACGAGCCCATAATTTAGTTAGAAAATCCGATTAGGGGCCGGTTCATGAAGGAGCCGAAATTTTTATATGGGTATGAACCTCAAATCCAATTCAATTCAGCCCTTATGATTATGTCAAGCTTCAATTGATTAGCCATTTAATTAATCCGGACCCCAAAACATTATCACAAGCCCACGTAGACATAAGAATTTTGGCCATTATCACACTCACCATCCCTTGGCCGAAATATGTCTAGGAGAATTGGACTTCTCAAAATTCAAATTGAATCAAGAGTTTTATTAGTTTGGAATTCTTATCTTAACTAAGAGTTTTATTGATGTGGGAACTCGTAATCCAATGGCTAATAACGGCTCTTACGCTAGTTAGGATTGCTCATCTAATGGCCCTTAAGAAGTCCTACTTCTACTAGGAATAATTGTGCCTAGCTTTATATAAACGAGGGCTCATTGACATTCAAATTCATAAGCAACCCATCAAAATTTTCGGCACTTGAGAGTTAAAGAAAGGTTTTATGAATTCGACTATTCCGGGCATTGGAGATAGTCCTCAATCGGCGAAGCCCCGATCGTGCGCACGTGATCAAGCTCCATCGTTTGTTGTAAGGGTCGGTCGTCCTCCTCTGCACATGATATGGCCTCATTGTCCAACGCTGTTCTTAGCCATCCAGCAGCTCTTTCAGTGTTCCAACTCGGTCTCGTAGTCGCCACAGCCCACCAATCACCGCCGGTGCCAGAAGCCTCAACCGCCGATCAAGAATCAACCCGCTTTGCTCGAGACCCTTTGCTGTTTGCCTCTATTCAGCAGTAAAATGAGGTTGATCAGCCCCTGTCTTGGCGTTATTTGGAGTTCTAATTGTCTTGTTATTTGTGCTAGACTTCCCGGAAAAGTTTGGCAGTGAATCGAGCTCGGATAGTTGCGTTCTTGGACAAATTTTCTAGATCGCACATGTGTGGAAACTGCTTTGAAAAAGGTATAAATTTCTCGCTTTTGGTTGCAATCTATTTTGTGTTAACTTCATAACATGCATATATGATCGCATACTTTGACGAATGTATATGGATTTGTGATCGAGATGTGAAAAATTAAGTCTTCTTCATAGTAAAATTGAAAATCGCAGATTATTGGCATGAAATTCTGTCTTCTTGAAGCAAGTTGGACTAAAAAAGAAAAACCAAAACTTTCAATGAGTTGATGAGAATTTTGCATGCATATATGAAATTGACATGTGAAATTAATTCTCTTGGGGTAATGATCTCCTGGAAGTTGAGTGTTGTGGGTGAACTATTGATTCTTAGAATATTGTAATCCTTGGTCTAATTGCCTTTTTGCTCGTGGATGAACCATGCTCCAAATTTTGTCCATGATTGTTTGCTTGATATCATCCTTGTTTATTTGACGTTATAGATTAGGTTTATTAGCTTCGAATCTTATCTAATCGTTGGGAATGGTTAGATCAGATAACGTCGAATTTGTCACGGATAATATTTTGCGGCGAACACTTATCTTTAACATAAGAATTGGTTGAGTAAACTGCTATGTTGTTTTCTTATCTTATCTCTGGTGAATTTTCTAAACATATTTAATTAGAGATAAGGTTTGATTTGATTGAATGTCTATCTGATTGTTTTTTCTAAGAATTATTTGAAATTAATTTTTTTTCAAATCTCAAGGATAATTTTTTTAAATTAAAATTGAATTAAATTTTGGATGAGGAAAGGTGGACCCCAACTTCATAACTTCGGCCACCTCTCTAAATTTTTGAAACTTCAAGCTCAATTGATTCATTTTATTTTATGTTATTGTACTTGTTTGCTACTGTTTGTTATAAAATTTACACATCTTTAAATAAACATGCTCGTAATATATGCACCCATGTGCCTAGACCCTACAGAAAAATTTTCACACCCCGAACCCGTCGAGCTCGTGAACATCTCATCTAGCCGTTTCTGTTTTAGATTGGCTTCCATGATCCTTCGGCCCACAATTCAAAAAAACCCGTAAAACAGGCGAAAGCAGGTAAACATCTCCATACATCAATGCAAATGAATGACTTAGGACAAAATTGATATACATCATACATCCGTATATTACACTTTAATTGATAGAGCGGTCAAATACCAATGGTTCAATCTTAATCCATAAAATCTAACATAATCCATAAGGCCACAAAATATCTTATATTCATTCGACCCACAAAATTCTCGAATGCTAATCCTTAGCAGACTTGATGTCCCATCGCCCGATACCCGAAAAAATAGGTCCCACGACGGGGTGACATTTACATCTCAGCAAGCTCACCCTAAACCTAGACTAGGCCGTTAATACCTCCAAACAACTTCTCAAATCAAAGATGTCCCAAGACGTCCATAAAACCAGTGTAAAAAGAATGCATGCGCAAGCATAGGCATCGGCAAATCAAACAATTACAACAATCAAGCATTCAATATTTCAAACCAAGCTCCACATACTAGCACAATAATCTCATTTCTCGCTACAAGGCCCGCGTAACAACGCATCAGGCTATTTGACGTACTTGGCAATATCCGTGTAATAACGCATCAGGTATATATATAATTGCCATGACCCACGTAATAACGCATCAGGTCAAATCCCGCGTTTAACGCCCGAGGCTAATATCAAAACCTCGCGCCATAACGCATCGTGGTACAAATAATTTCATAACCCGCGTCATAACGCCTCAAGTTACCATAGTCCAGGCCCGCGTCAAAACGCATCAGACTCATCATGATTTCAATTCCCAATGGCCAAGCCCGCGTCAATACGCCTCAGGCTCATCTCAATTTCAATTTCCAATGGCCAAGCCCGCGTCAATACGCCTCAGGCTCATCCCAATTTCAACTTTTAATGACCAAGCCCGCATCAAAATGTCTCGGGCTCATAAAATTACATTTACAATTGCCATTCACGAGACCGCGTTAGTACACCTCAAGTCATTTAATATCACATGGCACTCTAGCCATTTAAAAGCACAAGGCACAACATGGCGGATTATCAAGTCAATCAATCTCGTGCCAATACAAGCATAAATCATGTACAATGGCTAATCAAGAATCACACAATCACATAGTCAATCGAGGCTACATATACATCGAATATCCATACCACAATTGCAGCCACATAAGTCACCAATTCACCTCAATTCAGGCAAGCATAAATTCGGTTCCCAAGATCACAATCGATGCCACTTCATACGAACAAGATTTGGCTAACAAAATCATCAATTAAAGCTCAAACTTGTCTCTTAGTACCCTAACTTCCTAGTTAAGGTTTAGAGGTCACTTACCTATCCAAACAAGCTAGCCACAACATTCAATTCAAGCGTCCAAGTTTCGAATCAAATCTGTCCAAAACATGGTAGATTACCATTTAGGCTCAATCATGCCGTTTAGCCACAAAATTACCTCTAATCATCAATCCATTTCACATACTTCTCCATAACACATCAATATATGTCATAGCATGTCTAAAAGGTAAATTCAAGACAAGGCGACACCCAATTCAGCCTTAAACAGAATAGGTCGGTGCAGTCCACAAGCAGGACAAAACCAGTTCCGCTCTAATCCATACCAATCAGCCCATAGCTTCACTCTAAAATTCAATTTAATGCAAAACCAACTTGCCAAAACCTTAGTCCATATGTCTAATATGTTCACCGAAAATTTGAAGCCAATATAACACCTCTAAGACCTCCAATCAATCCAATTCCCTCAAGTGCGCAGGCGATCAGAATCCGCCTCCCAGAATCACCTCAAATCAGCCATGAATACTCCTTAAATTTCAAATAAAATTACAACCCTAACTCATCCATCTTAAGTACTATGAGTTAAGAGAGTCTCACCGAAATTTTGGAGCCATTTGAAGTCTTGAAGCCCACAAAACAGCTCCTCCCCCAAAATCGGTCCGATTCCGCCTCAATCTGACCTTTGCCCATTCAAACAGACCTATAGGAAAAAATACCGGTCCAAATAGAGCCTATAATATGTCCCTGGAAATATAAGGCAATAATCTTTCTAATGGAGGTGGTTTTACCTTAAGCCGACGTCAAATGAAGAAGTTATGGTCCAAGCAGTGAAGTAGTCAGGACAGGACAGCGAGTTGGTTGAGCGAAACAGCTTCCGTTCGTGGGAGAAATGAAGAGGAAAACGTGGAGAGAGAGAGAGATAATAAGAGAGAGGGAGATAGAGTCTTCCGTCCATAAATAATGAGATAGGTCTTGGAAAATCAAGGGTCAAAGGAAGTCAAAAGGATAAAGGAGATGGTTGGGGATAAGACTACCAATAATGTGACCAACCATCTTTAATCCACATAATGACTCTCGACATTTTATCAATTAATATCGTGCTCCCAATTGACCCATTTGTCCTTGATTTTCGACCACTTCCAGTCCACCCTCAATGAGATGACATCTAATTCCATTCAGATTCATATCCAACGTTAGAATTCTTCATTTCCATGCTTCCAATTTCGAGATTTTATCTCAAGTCAATAGCCTCAAGGGGTCGGAATTCAGAATGTTACAATTCTTCCACCCTTAACGAAATTTCTTCCTCGAAATTTTCAACTTTCTAACCATCCAGCCTTTTGGGGTATCGGCACCTCATCGCTACCTTGCTTTTCAAAGTAACTCTTTTCATCACTTGGCACTTCCATAGCATTCTTGACTCAAGACCTTTTCAGAGCATCATATTAAACTCAAGCTCCATGCCCATCACCATCATCACTAACCCATCACAAGAATGCACTCTTTCTTATCGATACATCTAATACTTGACCACCTGTTGGACTAACCCATATTTTCAATCCAAACCATCGATAGTATCAAGGCAAATCTTGGCACACCTTTGTGCCACCCCAAGGGACACCATCATTCTCCCTTCGAAATTCCAACAAGGTCATTTCTTTAAGTTCATCTTCAATATTGGGCTCATACTTTCATCCATGGGATCTCAAGGGTTCTATTCTCGACTTCAAAGTTTCTTTCCCAAGCATCCCGAAGTCCGGATTTTCTTCCTACTCTATTTACTTCCTTAATCCCTTAGATATCGGGGTTTGTTCATTCTAACATCTCACTTTCCTTTCTGACCTTCGAGCTTGATGCTTCGGGTAGCCATCAAACTAGCCAATTGGAAAACTTCCAATTTAGAAGTTGAATCTCTTATTTCTCGAGGGAAGATCCGTCCCTCCACCAATTACACATTGCTCAATTCTCAATTATAAGCATCCGCTAATTAATCCGTCCTTCCTTAGCGATATGGGTATCGCAAGAATAATACTTGGGTAATCTCTTTGTTCCACGTGACTTTCCTTCAATTCCCTTTTAGGCGATCGGTGCTCTCAACCTCTTATAGTTCACATAACGTTGAGGTTTTTCTTTATACAAGCTACGCTCTCATATCAATAAGCAATTTCATACATCGCCGTTGCCTCTCTTTCAACTCCTCTCGGGAAACTACTACATTATTTTCTTGTGGTAGATATAGATTCAAAATCTTTTTCCAACCAAACAATGTTTCCCAAAACTTTGTCACGAGGACATTAGCAAACCAATTCTAGTCATACACTGAGCATTGCAACTCATAAGGTCTTATTGTCACAGCGCATTCGCACAACCCTCTTTAGATTGCCTTGTTACGCCTCAATTTCTCCCTTCTACATCATGTCATTATGATTCTCTTGATCCCTTTGATTCAAACGATAACGCCATTAACTGCTTAGTCATCAATTTGACTCAAGTCCTCAAAGACTCTTTTCACGTTCATTCACACGTTACATCTCGTCCTTAGCCCATTTCATCAATGGGACAGCCCTCGTGGGGAATCCTCCCACGATCCGTCTATAACAATCCATTAATCCCAGGAAACTTTAAGTTTCGACAACTCAAATCAACCCTACTCGATTCATCACTCATTCCAATCCTCAAAGGCTCAACAGGGATTTCATTTCCCACAAATTTCATAACCGAGGAATCTTACCTCATTAGGTCTACAATTCGTTCTCTTCACATTTAGCATACAACGAGCATATCCTTAGAGTCCATAGGATACTCTTAAAAGCCGTTCATGTTTCTTATGACTCCTTAAATGAGTCCATTCATCGTCTCTCAAGACGGTAACAACCAATCCAATTATTCCTTGGATACTCAAGCCGACTATCATCGGTTTCTTGTCACTAGACGTAGAACGTTCAAACCGTTATTCATACATCTCACTTAAGAGCTCAAACATTGGCCCTCCGTTGTCAAGGGTCTCCACTTGGACCATACAACATTTTGTTCATTTTTGTCATTCTTTCCTTAGGAAGCATTATTGGCTTGCCCTCTTGGTTTCACAACCAACTAATGCAACCCTATCTCGATTTCATTCATTCAACTGGACATCCAAATGTCCCGAGATTCAATGCCGTCTACAAGACAGTTTCTCGGACTTCACTTTTAGGAATCATCCAATTTTGTGTCTTCTTTCTCGCTTCTGAGACTCAATTTTGATATTAAGACAGTTAGTATTTTCTCTTCCTTCCACACTAGGGCTCTTTCCCCATGAAGGAAACTATACACTTCAGTGGCATTCTCTTACTTCGAATCCCCCTCGCCCTTCCCATTCCATAGGACGTCAATCTTGGAGTCTATGTCAACTGCAGTGTTTGTACTCCAGGATTTAGATGCCACCATACTCGACATTCTTCTTCCAGAGACTCGGTCACCTCGGGTGATAAGGTTCCAAGGAATCGAGGTTCCTCCTTAATCACCATAAATCCACACTTGAACATGCAATTTGACTTCCTCAAGTCACTTTGTAATTACACTCTAAACGCTCTTTTTGCTTACTCAACCATTCAAAAAAAAAAAATTACGAATAGCCAGGACTATCAAGTCCGTTCACTTTCCTTTCCCTCAATAACCATCTCATGGTCCGATCGCCCTTTAAGAACGACACCCTACTATTTAGGGGTAATAACACACAATGTCACTTCTAGTGGTCCCGATTCATCCTCAATCAATCCTATTTTATTCAACAAGATCAAACAATTAACATAACTTCTTCCTTAATTTTCTTCACGACGGAAGAAACAAAACATCAATCTCTCATTACGAGCCTTACGCCAACGTCATAGCCGTTTCTCGCAAGCACATTCCATTTTCCACAATGAACATTTCTTTGCTAGTAATCCATGAACATGAGTTCTCTTATTCATATGTCTTCTAATCATCCGTTCCCTTCATTAAAATCCATTACGATTCCTCAGACTCGGGAATAACAACTAGCCATAAGACTTCCAAATTCAAATCTACTCAAGGATTTCATGTCTTATTCAAAGGATCCTTGACCACATTTAATATATGTTTAAACGACTTTGAGAACTCTGTCTCACATTGGTCGATCGTCCTCGAATCCTTACAAGATTATTAGGATTTACACAATCTTTGCTCTCATGCAATCCCAAGAAAGTACTTCCATCAAACAACTCAATGAAGGTGGTCATCAACAGCCACTTAAGGCTAATAACCGCCATGGTCACTTTCTTTCTTTAGTACACCCAAAACTTCTAAGGTTTTCTCACGAAACCCTCAATCCAGAGGGAGGCAATTTCAAATTCACTTTCTCTATCGAACCTTAGTTGATCTCAGCCTCGTGGTCCACCTCACAAGCTATTCAAAGCCCTCGTGGTTCTTCCCACACCTTCAATTCAAAAATGAGTAACTCCCAGTCACCTTTCTCGTGACTTCCATCACTTAACTCATCAATACTAATATCCGTCACCATAGTGATTTAGGCACAATGGCAGCTCCTCCTCGAGTTTGCCTACCCATCAATTTTTCTCATTTCCATTTAAAATTCTCGCGACCCCTTATTACACTTGGGTCTCACATAATTAACAAATCGAGCCATATTCACTTCTAGTACTTATACTCCGATCGCTTATCTTTACTCAATTCTCGTAATTCATCTCAATTCTTGGATCTTTTCATATCTCACATAAACGAGCTAAGTGCTCCTCTAGCGACCGTACTTTGGTCGATCAACCTCATTAGGTTCTCATGTCACTTGAAACACCGTGATTACCTCTAGGCATCAAAGACTTAAGTCATCTACTCAAGCCTAGCAGCTTCAAACTGCTCACCTCATCATTCATCGCCAGCAAGTAACCATCCAAAGGTTCTCAAACAACTCTCGCCTAGTTGTCCATTATCTAAGGATTCCAAATCATTTTTAAGCAACAACCACACATCAAGCAAGCCTCACGAGGCAGCTTCTCGATTAATAACCCATTACTAGGCAAGCCTTAACTAGGCTAAAACTCAACGAGGTCAGCACCAAGTAAATACTAAAAGTGCCATTTCAATCGTTCATGTCATAAATCTAGAGGTATCTACCACTCTAGCATAATCACAAATGACTATCTCAATCTCAACAGGCATTAGATCAATGGAGGATAAACTCCTCACATTGTCTAATCTCTCAATTAGACATTAACCATAACAATCACACGATGCCAATTACAACACATGCCCAACAGGCCAATCGCAAACATCACCTTTCCTTTCAAATGGCATCAACTGCTAAGCACAAAGCTTTCAACCATGCCAATCACAGGCGTCATTACAAATGTCATGCCACTTTCGAACATTCACTTGCGAATTAATCTCGTGTCATACATCTCTTAACCACAATCAGACTCAACCCGATACCTAGGCTTTCCCTTTCAATTTATGACTTGGGTCATTCCCGCCTCCTTAGTATCTTAAAAGCCCGTCAGGAGCCGCTCTTTATCCGAACCTCTCTGTCCCGGCGATCACTCTTCGCCCTCATCAGACCCGGTCATTGCGGGTTGTCCCAAGTCATACATCTACGGAGGAAGCCCCATTCCACACGTCTCATACCATGCTTCATCACGATTTTTAGGTATCCCATCAACTTGTCTCATACCAAGCGATAGTTTATTAAGTCTAAAAGTGATAAGCTCATGTATACACCCTCATCAACTTTTATTTCATATGCACAAACACATGCATAGCATGTTTTTTTTTTCTCGCCACTTGTCATACCACACTCGTTTCCGGATCAACTCTTATCCGCAAAAGATCTCTAATTCCACCAATGACTATCACATCTCATACTAGGGTCTCGGATATTATAAGAACACGACCCACATATTCTCGATCTTAGACAATCGGACGAATACGGCTCCCATTGGTCTCAGACGACTTGATTGAATACGACCCACATATTCTTGGTCTCGGACACATAGGAACACGACCGGATTAAGTCTCGGACAATTAGTTGAACACGACCCACTTTGGTCTCGGATGACTTAATTGAACACGACTTTCATATATATATATATATATATATATATATATATATATAAAGCCTTATCTCGAATATATAAAGAGCAACTAGGCTCTAAGCACATAGTAAGCATATAACCACCATTCATGGTCACATTCAAGGTTATTTTCATCTCTTATAACACCTAATGTTAGTCATAGCCGAACAAAGCAACAATTGCATCATCGAATTCGCATTCTTGTAATCATCACTTCCCATTTATTTCTTTTCATCCATGGGCCAACTCAAGACAAGCTAGTAGATCCTCTTCGACTATAGTAATGACCCTCTGTTCATAAGCAATTCTCTATTAAACTCAAGCACAATTACTACCTCAAAATCCATGCTTATGTCTCTTTAACTCCAACTTGCTTCCACTTAAACCTCAATCACAACATCACTCAAGATCATCAATAAAACTCAATGCTAAAACCATTAGCATGCACACAAGTTCAAGCCTATAATTCTCAAGATTCAGTGATTAATGTTTAATCCTGAAGGTCTCACTATCTAATTGTCCTCAAGTCATCACTCCTTATCACTCCAAACCTCGATCACACTGGATCGAGCTAACCTTGCTCTGATACCACTTAAACGGTGATGTCATGCCCCGAACCCGTCGAGCTCGTGAACATCCTATCTAGCCGTTTCTGTTTTAGATTGGCTTCCATGATCCTTCGGCCCACAATTTCAAAAAAATCCATAAAACAGGAGGAAGCGGGTAAACATCTCCATATATCAATACAAATGAATGACTTAGGACAAAAGTGGTATACATCATACATATGTATATTACACTTCAATTGATAGAGCGGTCAAATACCAATGGTTCAATCTTAATCCATAAAATCCAACATAATCCATAAGGCCACAAAATATCTTATATTCATTCGACCCACAAAATTCTCGAATGCTAATCCTTAGCAGACCCGATGTTCCATCGCCCGATACCCGAAAAAATAGGTCCCACGATGGGGTGACATTTACATCTTAGCAAGTTCACCCTAAACCTAGACTAGGCCGTTAATACCTCCAAACAACTTCTCAAATCAAAGACGTCTAAAGACGTCCATAAAAACCAAGTAAACAGGATGCAAGCGCAAGCATAAGCATTAGTAAATCAAACAATTACAACAACCAGGCATTCAATATTTCAAACCAAGCTCAACATACTAGCACAATAATCTCATTTCTCGCTACAAGGCCCGCGTAACAACGCATCAGGCTATTTGACGTACTTGGCAATATCCGCGTAATAACACATCGGGTATATATATATAATTGCCGGGACCCGCGTAATAACGCACCAGGTCAAATCTCGTGTTTAACGCCTTAGGATAATATCAAAACCTCGCGTCATAATGCATCGGGGTACAAATAATTTCATAACACGCATCATAACGCCTCAGGTTACCATAGTCCAGGCCCGCATCAAAATGCATCGGGCTCATCATGATTTCAATTTCCAATGGCCAAGCCCGCGTCAATAAGCCTCAGGCTCATCTCAATTTCAATTTCCAATGGCCAAGCCCGCGTCAATACGCCTCGAGCTCATCCCAATTTCAACTTTTAATGGCCAAGCCCGCGTCAAAATGTCTCAAGCTCATAAAATTACATTTACAATTGCCATTCACGGACCCGCGTTAGTATGCCTCGGGTCATTTAATATCACATGACACTCTAGCCATTTAAATGCACAAGGCACAACATGGCGGATTATCAAGTCGGTCAATCTTGTGCCAATACAAGCATAAATCATGCACAATGGCTAGTCAAGAATCACACAATCACATAGTCAATCGAGGCTACATATACATCGAATATCCATACCACAATTGTAGCCACATAAGTCACCAATTCACCTCAATTCAGCCAAGCATAAATTCGGTTCCCAAGATCACAATCGATGCCACTTCATACGAACAAGATTTGGCTAGCAAAATCATCAATTAAAGCTCAAACTTGTCTCTTAGTACCCTAACTTCCTAGTGAAGGTTTAGAGGTCACTTACCTATCCAAACAAGCTAGCCACAACATTCAATTCAAGCGTCCAAGTTTCGAATCAAATCTGTCCAAAACATGGTAGATTACCATTTAGGCTCAATCATGCCGTTTAGCCACAAAATTACCTCTAATCATCAATCCATTTCACATACTCCTCCATAACACATCAATATATGTCATAGCATGTCTAAAAGGTAAATTCAAGACAAGGCGACACCCAATTCAGCCTTGAACAGAACAGGTCGGTGCAGTCCACAAGCGGGGCAAAACCAGTTTTGCTCTAATCCATACCAATCAGCCCATAGCTTCACTCTAAAATTCAATTTAATGCAAAACCAACTTGCCAAAACCTTATTCCATATGTCTAATATGTTCACCGAAAATTTGAAGCCAATATAACACCTCTAAGACCTCCAATCAATCCAATTCCCTCAAGTGCGCAGGCGGTCAGAATCCGCCTCCCAGAATCACCTCAAATCAGCCATGAATACTCCTTAAATTTCAAATAAAATTACAACCCTAACTCATCCATCTCAAGTACTATGAGTTAAGAGAGTCTCACCGAAATTTTGAAGCCATTTGAAGTCTTGAAGCCCACGAAACAGCTCCTCCCCCAAAATCAGTCCGATTCCGCCTCAATCTGACCTTTGCCCATTCAAATAGACTTACGGGAAAAACTATCGGTCCAAATAGATCCTATAATATGTCCCTAGAAAGATAAGGCCATAATCTTTCTATTGGAGGTGGTTTTACCTTAAGCCGACGTCGGATGAAGAAGTTATGGTCCAAGCGGTGAAGCGATCGGGACAGGACAGCGAGTTGGTTGAGCGAAACAGCTTACGTTCGTGGGAGAAATGAAGAGGAAAACGTGGAGAGAGTGAGAGAGATAATAAGAGAGAGGGAGATAGAGAGTCTTCTATCCATAAATAATGAGATAGGGTCTTGGAAAATCAAGGGTCAAAGGTAGTCAAAAGGATAAAGGAGGTGGTTGGGGATAAGACTACCAATAATGTGACCAACCATCTTTAATCCACATAATGACTCTCAAGATTTTATCAATTAATATCGTGCTCCCAATTGACCCATTTTTCCCCTTGATTTTCGACCACTTCCAGTCCACCCTCAACGAGATGACATCTAATTCCTTTCAGATTCATATCCAATGTTAGAATTCTTCATTTCCATGCTTCCAATTTCGAGATTCCATCTCAAGTCAATAGCATCAAAGGGTCGGAATTCAGAATGTTACAAAAATTAAATCACATGCCTTAGCCATGATCTCATGGAATAGGATGGTGATTTAGTATAAAACTTCGTGTTCTTTCCCTTTGGCAAAAGGGACATTGTTGTTTTATACCCTTATCCGCATACTAGCTCAAATCTTCGAGTATGTAGTGGATAAAAATTCTTCTCTAACCCGGATATTTGGGAATGAGTGAATTTTTCGAAAGAATCGAAAATTAAAAGGTATATCATGGGCATTTTTGTTTATTTTTGTTCAAATTTTTGATTGCTTTTCCTTTTATTTTCTTTCATTATTGGTGAAAAATCCATAGAAAAAACACAAAAAAAAAATCATTCTTTTAGTTGCATAATATATGGTCCCTATGTCATATTTTTCCTAAATAAAAAATTATCAAATTCACGCCGATCAATTGAAAGGGATTTTTTATGAAATTGGTACCGAAAGGGCGTTAATTTTTCAAATTAGAGTAAGCTAGTCCCCATACTCATTTTCTCTAGTACGCAGAAATAAAATAGTTCTCTCGCTATTTTATATAGGTTTCTAATCAACCTACCATAAATGATTAGTGGCGGCTCCAATTAAATAATTTTTTATGAATTGAACCTAAGTTGCGATTTGGTAAGACTTGGGAGAGTCCGAGTTAAGTTAGTTAATTTAGTTAATCCGATAATCTATTAGCCTAAATTTTAGGTCGCGACACCATGAAAATCCTAAAGTGGTACAAACGTGACACATTTAGCCTCAACTAATTTTTTAACTACTAAAAAGTTCAAATTATTACACCCGTTACAAATTTACTCACCATTAAATTTTGTTAAATTTTATTGTCGAATAATTGAGTTAGATGACCCGTGGTAGTTAAGTGATGTACCGGTTTAGCGTTTTACTCTATGTTTGTCATAGAGTAAATTTGTCACGTTATTTTGATGGTCAAAAAATTAGTTTGAGGTGAAATGTACCAATGTGGGATTTTTTTTATGGTAAAAAAATTGATTGTTGGTAAATTTATGGCAGATGTACTAGTTTGAGACTTTTCGTGATATTTGCCCTTTTTAAAATCTTCAATTATCACAACTTATGAGTTTCAAGAGACATTCTATTTCAAGACCTTTAAGTACGATGTAGGCTTTGGCCGTGCAGGACCTTTTTTCGGGTATCAAAAATTTGAGCAAGATTTGATTAGCATTTATTTGCTCATTCAACATCCGATCGACCTTCGACCAAGGAAAAAAAAATCCGATCTACCCAATATTGTATTTCCCGAATTAAAAAAATAAAAGAAGAATAAGAAGAAGAAGATAGCAACTAGTTCCGAAGGGTTAAAAATTGACTATTGGGTTCTAGGGGCAGCATTGGCGTCAAAAGACTTGTTTTGCCGAATGAAACCCATTTTTTGGGTTTAAAATGTGTATTGGGTCTTGTAAATCGCCAACCAACCTTTGGTCAATGCTCGGTCAAACGTGAATACATTTCACAAAAATCGGGACAAAATTTGGGTCGTTGACTCTTGCATATTTAAATTAAGGGTTAGCACCACAAAAAACCCAAACTTGTACACATGTGATAATTTTACCTCAAACTATTTTTTTACCGTAAAAAACCCTCCAAACTGGTACACATGTGACATATTTACCCCAAACTATTTTTTTCCGTCAAAAACCTCAAACCGGTACGCCTTTGATAAATTTACCCCAAATGGTACATTAGTAACAAATTTACCTCTGTTAACTTTTCGTTAAATTTGCAAAAGGAAGTCCCACATCGCTTAGGATAAACCCTCTGACTAGCTTGACTTTGGGGGCCCCCTCTAGATAACACATGGCGGTTAACGGGTGTACAAGTTTGAAGTTTTTGCTTTTTATTTGTTACAAATGTATTAGTTTGAGATATTTCGTGGTATTAACCAAATTTAATGAAAATTAATGAAGGATAAATTTGTCAAATGTATACATGTTTGAATTTTTTTAGGTAAAGAAATTTAGTTTGGGGTAAATTTATCACAAATGTATCAGTTTAGGATTTTTGATGGTCAAAAAATAATTTTGGGCAAATTTATCACTTGTATACCAGTTTTAGATTTTTAGTGGAAAAAAAATAGTTTGGGGTAAACTTATTACGGTATACCAATTTAAAATTTTTTGTGGTGAAAAATATTTTATTATAAATTTGTCACAAATGTATTAGTTTGGATTTTTTTCGTGGTATTAACCATTGAATTAAATATAGTTTCGACCCATTAACTTGGAGATCTTGGCCCCAGTAGATATTAAAGGCCCTAAATTTTAACCATAGATCGGGAAAAGCCCGAATTATTGAAAACAATGTTCCGTTTGTTTCATGAAAAATATGACATTTTTGAAAGACGTTTTTCAAGAAAATAACAATATTTTTTTGTATTTGGTTGAAATTTGAAAATGAAATAGAAAATATTTATCTCTATTTGGTAAGAAAAATCAATTTTCACCACATATGTCTTTTAATAATTTTTTTATTTTTAAAAAAAATTTTTAATTACTTTCTTTTATCTTTTTTATCTTTTATCTTTCCTTTTATTTTTATTCATACTTTCTTCTTTGCCGGATCTAGCGAATGCTCGTGGCTCGCCTCGAGCTCACTATTGGCTAGGCCACAAGGCTCGGCCTCACTCGAGGCTAGCGAGGCAAGCCTCGGCTTCGCTAGATCTAGCGAGCGCTCGCCTCGTCTGTGTGGTTATTGAAGCTTGCTGGAACTCAATCGGGGCAGTGACCTTGTGTCAGATATGGAAGTGTACTAGAAAAGCTTCGATTGTCACTAAGCTTCGTTGGAAACTCATCTATGATAGGGACTCGGCCGAACGATCGGTCATGGTTTATGGTGGAGGATCTCGTCATGGAAGACTTTGGAATTGATTTGGTTCTACTCGTCGTCACCGTGGCTGGATCACATCAAGAGAGAGCGTTAGGTCATGATTGAGAGGGATAGCTTGTGGGTGGTAATGCCTCGAGCTTGCCATAGAGGCAAAGATTCCCCAGATCGCAGCTCAGTTGTTGGAATCGAAATGGCAAGCCAAGAAGGGAGAGAAGAGCCGAAGACACAACAACCGAGGAGAGAGAACGGGGAGGAGGGAGGAAGAGGGGGATTTTCTCTGTTTCAGAAAGTGATTTCCCTTTCACACGTAAGAGAGGTGAAAATGATTTCCTTTCTTGAAGGATATTTTCCATTGATTAGAAAATATTTCCTTAACCACATTTTTTCTGCCCTCCAACATCAGAAATTGGGAAAAATATTTTCCAAAAAAATATTTTTCGTGAAAAAACGAGAAGTGTAAATGTTTTAACCCAGAAAAACCCAAATAGTATTGAGCCAATAATAAAAGTTGCATTTATTATTATTATATCAATAATAGAGACAGTTTAATTTTTTCTACTTCAATTTTCCAACTTCTATGGCGGTGGGTTCGGGTGCAACCGAGTCGAGTAGAACTAAAAACAATACCAACTTGACTCGATTCATAAACTCAAAAGCTCGAAACTCGACTCCAACACCTTTATTCCTGGCGAACTCAACACAATATAAAACTCAAACATCCTTTAACTCTACTCGGCTCGATATACTTGATTTTTTCCTACTCAATCGAACTCAGCTCAGCTTGAAAGACCGCCACCAGCCATTTTTGTTATAGGATGAAAGTATGTTTACACCGTAAATAGTAATGTCATTATTCCCGGCGAACTCAACCCAATATAAAACTCAAACAACCTTGAACTCTACTCGGCTCGATATACTTGATTTTTTCCTACTCAATCGAACTCAGCTTAGCTTGAAATACCGCCACCAGCCATTCTTGTTATAGGATGAAAGTATGTTTACACCGTAAATAGTAATGTCATTAAATGAATCTAATTATCTATCTCATGAAAAAAAATTATTTAAAAAGTTAGATACTCGATTAGGCCGGCAAGCCAATCGAGTCGGGTTTCTTTCGCCTCAAAATTATCAAGGCGAAATGTAACAAGAAATTATCAAAAATAATCGGACGAGTATTGACGTTTCTAAGGACCCTTTCTTAAGTACTCGAGAACATTCTTGAGGGCATTTTAGAGTATTCTGCTAGATTAAAATGGGAAATATGATTTTGTGTTCTAGAAATTTCTCTTCAATCTCCGTCGTTAGGTTGGGTTGAAGATCAACGGTTGTAATAAAAAGGAATCTTGCATAAATAGGGGTCCCCATGCCCTCATTTATACTCACTTAGAAATACAATCATGAATTTGGAGTTTCTCTTTCTAGTTTCTAGAGGTGTGCATAGGTCCTTAGATGGAATGAGATTCTACTTGATTCTCATAGAAACAAGCTTGGTTCTAAATATGAAATTGGCGACAATTGCGCCAGTTCCTGGTTCCTTGAGCAGAATTGGACCAGGAACTAGATTGGCGGAACTGGCTAGCCTAAAACAAAAATTTGGCCTCGAGTCATCATATCCCTTAGTTCATCTCTCTTTGATTAGTTACTTGCTCCGCCTCCCGCCGAACGAGATGCCATTAATTCAACTCTCTCACGCTTGCCGATCAACACGCAATCCCTACGATCATTTTCCTTGCCGTTGCCATCATCACACAAGGAAGCCCTTGTTCTTTTAACGAGGTAAATTTCTTGATTTTTTTTTTCTTACATTGGCAAATCTCTTCTTTCGAAACTTGAATAGAACTGGGGAGGGAATATCTAGGTTAGGGCTGGGCTATTGTCGAGATCCGAGAGCTTGTGAGGGTTAGGATTAGGGTCAACAAAATCTCTTTCAACTGGAAGGGGGGAGCACAGGGGGCTTGCAATAAGTTACACATTCGGTCCCGGTTCAACTTAAGAATCAAACCAGTCCGATCCGATTCCCGAGTGGATAGGTTCGGAATCGATCAATTCCTGTCCGATTTTCAAGGCTCGATTCCAGGTTGAGAATTGAACCACGCCAAAACCGATCTCCCGTATTAATTTCCCTCTCTAGAGTTCTTATATGTGCTGTAAGTTAGGCTGAATTCGGAAGCAATTTCTAAAGCTGCACGGGTAAAGAACGCTAAATTAACCGGCTGGTGACTTATAAGCATGCGAGTACAATGAGGCAAAAATCATGAAGGTGGTTATTTCGACAAAGCAGGAACACTTGCTGGGCAAGTGCAAGAAATTGATATTATGGACACACGAATCCCCGTCAACTCTCCAATTAGTTTGTCCTTTCATTGTTCTTGCACCTTCAATTTCCTGCACCTTTCAGTTCCACGTGCATTCCTTTTCAATGTATTTCAATTTAGTGCATTTCAATTCCTTTTTTTTTTCCCAAATCCGTTGACTTTTCCATCTCATCTAAATGAGTAAAACTTACGCTCCGTGCAAAAGCTCAATTCGCGCACTTTTGTGCTCAAGTGAGGAACTAAAAAACTAATTTAATTAATATCTAATTGTTCGAATTTCGGATTATCTTAACCAATTTTTGTCAATATCTTTTTGGTGCATTTCCGTTTTCAACCTTCTTCATCGATGGAAGGTTAAGAGTGCGAACTTATCTTATTCCTCTTCTTCTTTCCTTTCCTTAATTTTTTTTGTGTTTTTTTGCTTTTGCCCATGATGTAATACAAATAGGTGTTATTAAGAGCCTGTCTATAGAAATTACAATTTTTTCAATCCACATTAAAAAAATATAGTTTTTATAATAATAATTCGTGCATTGACTGGCGTGATTCGGAATCCGATTCCCCCGTAACCCATTCTCGACGCACACGTGTGAAAGCCGAGGGTACCAACGCTAAGCACTTCGACGAAAATGCCATAGAACTTCACTCTCCTTTCCACCGTATAAATCCGCAGCTAGGGTTTCACCGTCTCTGGCTCACCTCTCGCTCTCTCTCGCTCTCTCGCACTTGTCTGCACCTATTTCCCTCCTCAATTGACCCGATTCGGGTTCCTTAGCTCGCAAGTTCTCGAACCCTAGCAAAGTGATCGCTTTTTAGCTCAATTTGGGTTTCGTTCCGCGGTTTCTGAGCTATCGAGGCTTTTTCGATCGCCCGAAATTCGAAGCGATGCCTCCTCGAACGGTGAAGCGGGGCGGAGCGGCGTCGGGGCACAAGCGGACGCCGAGATCCTCCAAGAAGGCGCAAAGCCAGCAGGATGCTCCGGTGGAGGAGCCGGTGAAGGTTGAGGAAGTGAAGGAGGAGGTCGTCGTCGTGGAAGAGGACAGTTCGGTCCTCGAGAAGAAGCCCGAGGTCGAGGAGAAGCCGCTCGTTGCGGAGCCGGTTGTCGAGGAAAGGGGCGAGCCAGAGGTTGCTCGGGCGAACGGTTCAGTTCCGCTGATGAGTATGTGTATTCTTGTGCTTTAATTTGCTTGATTTGATGCGGATCAGATTAGGATTACGGTTATTCTAATGAGATTTTGTTTTTTTCTTGCGAAGTTGTGGTGGCTGTTCTCTGGGTTTGCCGTTGCTTAGTTCGACTTTGCTAGTGTTGCTTGTTCCTTTTGCGGCTTTTGGTTTATTGTTTTCCATTGTCATTCGAGTATTTTTTTTTTTCTGGGTATTTTGCAACCGAACATGATTCTTTTCTTTTCCACTTTTCGTTGAAATAAAGTGCGGAGGATCCAGATTAAGGGGTCTGATGCAAAGTTGACGTTCAAGAAATGGTTTTTGTACAAGCGTAGATTTGGGTGAAGCTTACTGTTTAGATGTTGTGCCTTGGAAAAAGTTGTGGGTCAGTTTGTTCTTGGTTATCGTTGCTTTTATTATGAGATGGAGAGGCACAAAACGAGCCGTTGTCATGCAATAAATAGGATGTCAATTGATGAGAAAAGGAGCTCGAGCTTAAAAAGTAATACTTATTTCGTGACAGAAGAAGATGAGGTGAAGGAGTCGGTTGATGAGTATGGGAAAGACGAACGGCTGGATCTGGAGGATAATGATCCGGAATATGAGCCAGAAGAATATGATGATAAAGAGATGGAACAGGATGATGTTCATGATATGACAGTTGAAGGGGAGGAAGAACATGAGGAGGAGCATCTTATCGAAGAGGAAGAAGGAGATATGATGGAGGAGGAACTGGAGGATGTTCATGAAGAACTTGAGGGTGAAGAAGATGAAGATCATCAGGATGAGGAGTCAGAACATCCGGAGACACTTGATGCTGAAGAGGATGATCACCATGATGTTTTCAAAGAGAGGCGCAAACGCAAAGAGTTTGAAGTATTTGTCGGAGGACTAGACAAGGATGTGACTGAGGATGATCTGATGAAAGTCTTCAGTGCAGTTGGTGAGGTAACAGAAGTGAGGCTGATGATGAACCCTCAGACGAGGAGGAACAAGGGATTTGCTTTCCTACGCTTTGCGACTATTGAACAAGCAAGACGAGCTGTCACGGATCTTAGAAATCCAGTGGTAACTTTTGGTTCCTGTAGTTCTTGAACTGGTGTTTCACTCAACTAGTGTTGAATTATATTCTTAACTTATGATAAGTGCTATTCCAGATTAAAGGAAAACAATGTGGGGTTACTCCAAGTCAAGACAGTGATACCCTATTTCTTGGTAACATATGTAAAACCTGGACAAAGGAAGCTGTAAGTGCAACTTTTTGGTCAAATTATTTTTGTTGCGCTAGATTTTTTAGCCGGTCGTTCAAAGATCTTATGTACTCCTCTCTTCTCATGACTTTGTCTTCAGTTGAAAGAGAAGTTGAAACATTATGGTGTGGAGAACGTTGAGGATGTGACATTAGTTGACGATGGTAACAATGAAGGGATGAACCGAGGCTTTGCCTTTCTGGAGTTTTCATCTCGTTCTGAAGCCATGGATGCGTTTAAAAGACTTCAGAAAAGAGATGTTCTATTTGGAGTTGATAGGCCTGCCAAGGTCTCTTTTGCTGATTCATTTATTGATCCTGGGGATGAAATAATGGCACAGGTAATTGGTACTAAAGTTTTAGCAGTGCCATGATATTGTCTAGCTTTGGGATGGAAAAGCACTGCATTGCTTAGTCTCTAGATTCTGAATGCAAAATGTCACAGCACTAAGAAAGTAACGGTGCCTGAAAATGTCCCTATTGATGGAAAACAATAGCACTTCAACTGTGTGCATTTGCTAATACAACTTCCTTTTTCTATGTGAAGTATTCTCTGAAATAATATTTCTGGGCTTACTACTATTTAGATTAGGCTCTTTTCTTTTCTACTTTAGTTGGCAACATGGGCTTCTAATTTGTTGTCACAATGAAATTTACTTATAATACATCGAACCTTCTTTCAGTTGAGATTGTTATGTTTCTTTCCTGGTCTCTGTTTATGGGCAAGAGGGCTGATTGATCAACCAATTTCACCAACTACTCCTTCATTCAGGTTAAGACTGTATTTGTGGATGGTCTGCCAGCTTCATGGGATGAGGATCGTGTGCGGGAGCTGTTGAAGAAGTATGGTGATGTTGAAAAGGTTGAGCTTGCTAGGAATATGCCATCTGCTAAGAGACGGGACTTTGGTTTTGTTACCTTTGACACCCATGACGCGGCAGTGACATGTGCTAAAAGCATCAATAATTCTGAGTTGGGTGAAGGTGATAGTAAGGTTCGTTTAATCATCACTCTGCATATTTTTATTTAATGAGCCAATTCTTGTTGATTGCGTATATTGAATCACTCAAGGCAGCATACTCTGGGAAACTTGCAAGTGCGTCGGGATACAATGTTATATTATGTGTGTGTGTGTGTGTGTGTGTGTTGTGGAATATTGAAAAACATGTCATAAGATTTTATATGTATTGCTTGTGTAAAAAAGAAGGGGGAGGGGAGGGGGTGGGAGAGAGGCTTTCATGCATGTTGTCTGTGTGCGTGAGAGGTGAGGAGGGAGTGAGAGAATGACTTGTTGGAGAAATAATCTGGTTTGGTCAGAGAACTTCTGCCCAAAGGGGCTCTAAGAAAGAATAAGACTGGATAATATGGAAAAAGGTTACCGATTATATCCCATTTGGATTAGTTGCCATTACCTTATTCCAGCATGATATCATTCAGTCCCATTGTGTGGTACGTAGTTAGGCTATGACCTCAAGATCTTGTTATTATTATTATTTTTTTTTTTTCCCTATTAATGGAAGACTTACCTGTGTATTTCAGGCCAAAGTTAGGGCCAGATTGTCAAGACCTCTTCAGAGAGGCAAAGGAAAATATTCAAGTCGTGGGGATATGCGTTCTGCACGTGTGGCTGGTCGATCTTCCCGAGGATCATGGAGTCGTCCAGCTGTACGCAGCTTCCCTGCACGTGGCATAAGGGGCACTGTAGGTCGGATTCCGTCAGCCAGCTTGAAGAGGCCTGTTGCTATGAGAGAGAGACGTCCTGTGATGGCCGTGCCACCAAGAGCCAGGCCATTGCCTCCTCCAACTAGGTCTTATGATAGGAGGCCACCTGGTATGAGTTAGTCAAGATACATATGATGTAGCTGCAAGGGGAGCAGGGTGAATCTTCATTTTAAACCTCTTTTGTTTGACAGTTCCTTCATATTCAAGAAATAGCTTGAAGAGGGAATACAGTCGAAGAGAGGAGCTTCCCCCTCCAAGGAGCAGAGTACCTGCAGATTATGGTTCCAGAATTATGCCCGAGAGACGTGTGGCATACAGAGATGATTATCCTGTACGTGAATCTGGTTACACTGACCTGCATAGAAGTACATCCCGCCCTGCTGCAAGGAGGGATTATCCTGACGAGAGCTACGGACAAAGGTTTGAAAGACATCCAAGCTATCGGGAAGCACGTGCACGTGATTATGAATCTATTTCAGGGTCAAAACGCCCATATTCTGCAGTGGTAAAAATCTTATTAGTTAATTTTGAAGTTGAATTGCATATCTCGTTTCTTATTGTACTTGAGAGTGTCATAATTTGCTACGTGTCGCGAAAATGAAGGA